>NC_090925.1:644397700-644704032 GCF_040938575.1 Ambystoma mexicanum | reverse complement strand
GTTCCAATTGTATTATTAGATGTGCGATATATGAGAAGGTCCAGAAAAGGTATTTCTCTGTTATTCGCTTGCCAAGTAAAATGGAGGGATAACTCACATTGATTGAGCCAGGTGTTAAAGCTTGTGAGTTCTTCCATAGTACCGCGCCAGATCATAAAGATGTCATCGATATAACGATGCCACTTGTGGATATTTTTGCCAAAGGGTTTGGTGTCATTATATATATGGGTGTTCTCGAAGTGGTCCATATATAAATTTGCCAAATCTGGGGCAAAAGTGGCCCCCATTCTCGTGCCATTCAGTTGTTGATAGAAAGAGCTGTTGTGAATGAAAAAGTTTTTAGTTAAAGCCATGTGTATGCATTCGGCGATGAATGCCGAGGGTGGTTGCTTCTCAGGCCGTGTTTCCAATAGTTTCAGCATGACATCAATACATTTCGTCTGAGGTATATTAGTATAGAGTGACGTGATGTCAAGGGTGACAAAAAGGTCATCCGGCTGAATTATGATGGAATCCAGGATTTTTATCATTGAGGTGGAATCTTGGATGAATGATTTCATTTGGTTAACAAAGGGTCTAAGGAACACATCTGCATACACTGATAGAGGTTCTAGGAGTAAACCGATATCTGAAACTATGGGCCGTCCCGGCGGACAGGTAAGATGCTTATGTATTTTTGGCAAGCAGTAGAATGCCAGAGTTACCGGATATTTGTTGACCAAGAATAGTTTCTCTTCATCATTGATCCATCCCTGGTCAGCAGCATATGCCATCAGACTAGCTATTTCCTCCATGATTGTGGTGGTGGGGTCAGTCGGAATCGGTTTGTAAACTAATAGATCAGATAGTTGTTTATTAATCTCTGTGTTATACAGGCCAACTCCCCACAGTACGATGCCTCCGCCCTTGTCGGCGGGTTTGATTACAAATAAGGGGTTCGATTCCACATTTTTTAAAGCCAGTTGTTCGGCTTTTGAAAGATTATTTTTGAGTTTGTTTTTATTAGTACACACAAATTTCATTTCTCTTAATATTTTGTTTTCGAAAGCAAGTATTTCCGGTGATACCATCGGTTGCAGAGGAGTGAAATTGGACGGTGGTTTTTTACCTGATCTGTTATCGTTGTCTGGAACTGGGTCGTTTTTGTCATGGAAGAAATAGTGTAGTCTGACGACACGAAAGAAATTTCGCATTTCAATTTCTGTTTGAAAAGAATCTGCTCGAGATGTAGGAACAAAGGATAGCCCTTTAGACAAAACCTTTATTTCATCAGGCAGTAATGTGTGTTTACTTAGATTGAAAATAGGAGTTGCCAATTTGGTGGTGGGATCCATTGTCGGGTCTGCATTCCATGGTTGCCCCATTGTCTGTTTCTTCCCCGGTTGCCCCGTCGTTGAAAAAACTTGTTGGCCCCTCTGGGGTTGGGTAGTGCCACTTGCATTCGGAGCATTTGTAGAACTATCAGAATCACTGCTGTTAAAGGAATTAGAGAAAGTTACAAACTTTCTATTTCTTTGGGGTCTTGGTTGTCCATTCCAGTTCATTTGGTTTGAATTGTATTGTTGAAAGAAACCTGGGACCATATAGGGATATGTAATTTCTTCTTTGTAATTAGCAATATCTTTTTTTAGTTTCCAGATTCTTTTATCTAATGTCAATTTTTGGAATTTGGACATCTCTAAATTCATTTTTTCCAAGGCTGACTTAGCCTCAGGGATACTTGAGTCAGCTATGATCTTTTTTTTTAAGGTGTCAATGTCTTCCTGTTGTTTTTTACTCTCTTCTTCTGCTGTTTCACACGGGTTCATGTTCACACATTGTCCCGAATGGGGCCTTTGTAGAAGTACTACCATCCTTTGTCTATGATATGAAGTCACTCTTGTCATTACTAACATCACCTTTGAAAATATAATAGGGTTGATGTATAACTTGAATCAAGCAAATAGATTCACGTGATTGTTTACACATGATTCCTTGCTTTACAGGACTGTGATTTCTTTCTGTTTTGTCGTATGTTTTTATTATTTTTTTTTTTTAACAATTGAACTGATCATGTTCCATTTTCTTAACATGTATTAGAAAAATTAAATACAAAAAATTGTTTTCTCCGATTGACTAGCTTATGTGCACTTCTTATGATATTTGTTTTGATACAAGAATGTGATTCACCTTTTGCCTCCACCTAGTTCACATATACCATTTCAGTAGTGTGACACCAGTAGGTGGTTTGGTTTGGGAATCCTCCTTTGTTCATCTCATTTTGGCCACATCCCACAAGCCCCTATTAAAAAAGTGGTCCCCTCTAGCTCACATAGCTATACTCAGTTTAGGACAACCCGTGTGGTTGGTTGAGCATCATCCATTATTAAAAATGGAAAATGTACATATACTTTCATTTACAGAAGATATCTTCAAGAAATGTATTGGATTACCCTCTATTCTGGACACCCCAGTCACGGGACCCTCTGTTGCCCCACCGAATAATACAAATGATTTGGACCTCCTTGCACAAAAAACAAAAAAATTGATACGCACCCAGTCACATGGACAACTTATGATTGAGAACCTAAAAGCCGGAGTTATACCTGAGGGCTTACAGGTGAAAAATATACCCAGAGTTTTTCTAGACAATCCCAAATTCATGAAAGGATTCAGAGGAGTGGGCAACAAGTGTTCCCGTGACTGGTTTATCTTGGTCATAGAAACAGCAGAAGAAGAGAGTAAAAAACAACAGGAAGACATTGACACCTTAGAAAAAAAGATCATAGCTGACTCAAGTATCCCTGAGGCTAAGTCAACCGTGGAAAAAATGAATTAAGAGATGTCCAAATTCCAAACATTGACATTAGATAAAAAAATCTGGAAACTAAAAAAAGATATTGCTAATTCCAAAAAAGAAATTACATATCCCTATTTGGCCCCAGGTTTCATTCAACAATATAATTCAAACCAAATGAACTGGAATGGACAACCAAGACCCCAAAGAAATAGAACGTTTGTAAATTTCTCTAATTCCTCTAACAGCAGTGATTCTGATAGTTCTACAAATGCTCCGAATGCAAGTGGCACTACCCAATCCCAGAGGGGCCAACAACAGTTTTTTCAACGACGGGGCAACTGGGTAAGAAACAGACAATGGGCAACCATGGGATGCAGACCCGTCAATGGATCCCCCACCAACTTGGTAACTCAGATTTTCAATCTAAGTAAACACACATTACTGCCTGATGAAATAAAGGTTTTGTCTAAAGGACTATCCTTTGTTCCTACATCTCGAGCAGATTCTTTTCAAACAGAAATTGAAATGTGAAATTTCTTTCGTGTCGTCAGACTACGCTATTTCTTCCATGACAAAAACGACCCAGTTCCAGACACCGATAACAGATCAGGTAAAAAACCACCGTCCAATTTCACTCCTCTGCAATCAATGGTATCACCTGAAATACTTGCTTTTGAAAACAAAATATTAAGAGAAATGAAATTTTTGTGTACTAATAAAAACAAACTCAAAAATAATCTTTCAAAAGCCGAACAACTGGCTTTAAAATAATTGTAATCAAACCCCTTATTTGTAATCAAACCCGCCGACAAGGGCGGAGGCATGGTACTGTGGGGAGTTGACCTGTATAACACAGAGATTAATAAACAACTATCTGATCTATCAGTCTACAAACCGATTCCGACTGACCCTACCACCACAATCATGGAGGAAATAGCTAGTCTGATGGCATGTGCTGCTGACCAGGGATGGATCAATGATGAAGAGAAACTATTCTTGGTCAACAAATATCCGGTAACTCTGGCATTCTACTGCTTGCCAAAAATACATAAGCACCTTACCTGTCCGCCGGGACGGCCCATAGTTTCAGCTATCAGTTCACTCCTAGAGCCTCTATCAGTGTATGCAGATGTGTTCCTTAGACCCTTTGTTAACCAAATGAAATCATTCATCCAAGATTCCACCTCAATGATAAAAATCCTGGATTCCATCATAATTCAGCCGGATGATCTTTTTGTCACCCTTGACATCACGTCACTCTATACTAATATACCTCAGACGAAATGTATTGATGTCATGCTGAAACTATTGGAAACACGGCCTGAGAAGCAACCACCCTCGGCATTCATCGCCGAATGCATACACATGGCTTTAACTAAAAACGTTTTCATTCACAACAGCTCTTTCTATCAACAACTGAATGGCACGAGTATGGGGGCCACTTTTGCCCCAAATTTGGCACATTTATATATGGACCACTTCGAGAGCACCCATATATATAATGACACCAATCCCTTTGGCAAAAATATCCACACATAGCATCATTATATCGATGACATCTTTATGATCTGGCGCGGTACTATGGAAGAACTCACAAGCTTTAACACCTGGCTCAATCAATGTGAGTTATCCCTCCATTTTACTTTGCAAGCGAATAACAGAGAAATACCTTTTCTGGACCTTCTCATATATCGCACATCTAATAATACAATTGGAACCAGTCTCTATAAAAAGCCGACTGAAAAAAACACACTACTCCACTTTGGCAGTTTTCACCCACTTTGGGCAGTTCCTTAGGATCAGGCGGAACTGCTCTGAAAAACAGGACTTCCAAGTCCATAGTAAAACACTAAAGGACAATCTAATTGCCAGAGGGTACCCTCCGCACACCATTAGGAGGTCATATAAGAGGGCGAAAAACATTCCAAGAGCTGACTGCCTTTCTAAACAAGACCGAACTAAACTAGACAAAATCACATGTGTGACAACGTTCACCCCTGTCAGTAATACCTTGAGAAGATCCATTTTAAAAAAACTGGAAAATGATAAACACAGAGTCTTTTTCCATTCCACCTCCCCGGTTTGCTTTTAAACGGTTACAAAATCTTGGTGATAGACTAGTACATACATATCCCAGACAGCCCACCAAAGCACCTACACAACCAACACTATGGGGTTTGCCCCCAGTTGTAGGCCACTTCAAATGTGGAAAATGCTTGATGTGCAATTACACCGAAAATGCCAAATGTATCAAGCTAAAAACCGGCATTTGGACGTTCAAATCATTCTAAAATTGCGCAACAAAATGGGCTATCTATTGCATCATCTGCCCATGCAAACTTATGTACATTGGCAAAACAAAACGCACTGTCAGGACTAGAATAGGGGAACATCGCTCCTGCATCAAGAATAACATTAAAGATAAACCACTAGTAGACCATTACAGTAAGATGAAACATTCACACAACGACATGACAAGGTTTGTCTTACAGGGGGAGACAGGGACCTCAACCTGCGGAAATTAGAGCAAAAATGGATTTACAAACAAGGTTCTGTGTGGACTAAATCTGTATATTGAATGGAACTTGTTTGTACATAAATAGGCTCTGGAGTGACACACATGGGCTGTAACACTTTCTCCCATTGGGCTTCCCATAATCAGTTAGCTCCCATATATGGGGCCACTTCCATCTTTTAGCTCACGCAGGTCTACACTGTATAGTACCTGCCCTCTCTTATTCATTCCCATTGCCATATGGGTACTAGCCATTGATATCTATTCAGACATGCCAACTACTACACTGGGCTTTTTGACACATGCAAGCGTGTGATGGCTTCTATAGGTCATTTTATGACTGTATTTTTCATCCAGTGAAGTTTTCCGCAAATTAAAATGTCATTTCTCTTTCTGAGTGGTGCACTTTTTTGCACCGAGTCTTGCTAGGACCACCGCGCTTATTTTTGGTTGGCTTCCCTTTTTTTGGAAACTGCAAGATGGCTGACTCCGTTTATCAGCTGATGGAGTTTCATACTGTCCAATACGGGGCCTCTCTGATCCGTTCCCGATGTCAAAGGGTTAGTAGCCACTGACACGCAACACGAAGCACGGCCAGTCTCTAAGGCTTTGACACACGTGTTTGCCCCTCCTTGGTGCGACTAGACTATCCACTCAGCAACATTGACCACTCAGGCACAAATACGAAATTGCATTTCGTTTACTGTGTCGTGTTCGAATCCGTTTAACATTACCGCACCAAGAGAAGTATGGCCTGATGTATACATTCTAAGATGGCCGACCTTATTCTGCAGCTCATTCATGGTATCAGGCGAGTATGTAAGGACCTGATAGAGATCACATGATCCACTGGAGCCATTCGAACTTGGCGATGCCGTTACAACAGAAGGACAGAGAGCTCTAAATTTGCAAGTAAGCCGATCCTTACCCAAACTACAGAATAGTTTAATACAGGAAGCGCAACAAGGACGCTTCACTGAACAGTGCTTTGTTCACTTTCCCGTGTCCTTTAGAATGCCGCTCATATTTGTGCCAGAGTCGGGACGAACTTCACCAACAGTGTGGTTACGCCCATTCCGAATAAACTACCGCTGCCTTCTCCAATGTGACTATCTATAGAAGGTAGGAGGACATATACATGTACTTCTGCATAATACCACATGCGAAAACACCCAGGTACCTGATGACGCATTTTCTTGCGTCTTTCATTTTCTTTTGTGTCTCTCACACAGCCAACTACGGCCATTATTGGCATTTCCTTGGCCTTCCAGACTTACATGGAGTGCTAATCCACAGCGCCTGACCCACATAGAACACCTTCTTGAAGTTCTACCGTAAGGCACGATGCTAATTATTAATGTTTTTGTTAAAATGGGGCAAGTGTATAAGTATAACTAACATTTGCTGTACTATGGTATCGCACTAAATGTGAAATCATACAAATATGTAAAAAGAATACACACTAAATAGCCTAATGACATATATGTTAAACAATTTAAAGAGATATATACATGATTGAATTTTGAATATATCCAGGTTGCACACTAGTCACGATATGCAAGGGCTGGTTTTCATTTTGAACTGTTGTGGCATTTGTCACTTGCGCCATTTACAATATAGCTAGTTTTTAACATATATGTTTGTTTGTCTGTAGAGTTACATCCTTAGACATCCTATACTTACTATGAAGAATACGACACCTGGGTCAAAGCTGTCGTTTTTCCGTGTCCTGACGAAAGCCTTATCTGGCCCACATTCATCTAATGGACAACAGTCACCCTTAAACTTTTGAAGACTGTCTTTTAAGGCTGGAAACAGAATCATCCTGTCGACCCACTCCCCACAGGGGTTCATGTTCACACATTGTCCCGACTGGGGCCTTTGTAGAAGTACTACCATCCTTTGTCTATGATATGAAGTCACTCTTGTCATTACTAACATCACCTTTGAAAGAATAATAGGGTTGATGTATAACGTGAATCAAGAAAATATATTCACGTGATTGTTTACACATGATTCCTTGCTTTACAGGACTGTGATTTCTTTCTGTTTTGACGTATGTTTTTTATTATTTTTTTTTAACAATTGAACTGATCATGCTCCATTTTTTTAACATGTATTAGAAAAAATAAATATAAAAAATTGTTTTCTCCGATTGACTAGCTTTTGTGCACTTCTTGTGATATTTGTTTTGATACAAGAATGTGATTCACCTTTTGCCTCCACCTAGTTCACATATACCAGTTCAGTAGTGTGACACCAGTAGGTAGTTTGTTTTGGGAATCCTCCTTTGTTCATCTCATTTTGGCCACATCCCAGAAGCCCCTATCAAAAAAGTGGTCCCCTCTAGCTCACATAGCTATACTCACTGGACTCAAGCAGGCAGGACAGATTCTACACTCAATGTGAAGTATCCAGAGCAATGGGGGTGAAATATTTCTTATGTCTATCCTCAATTTGTGACACCACCCATGAAAGCATTCCTCCCTCTGAAATTGCATCACAAGGGTCCTAATGCACTCAGACCTGGGGAAAACGGTAATGATGGAGCTGTGGTGAGATGGTGTTCTAGGCCATATTTGTGCCGATATGTATTTGAACTTTGTCATTTTCAAAGTTTTTTTTTATTTTTGCGACTGTCTTTAAGAAGGTAAATGAACATGTATTGCAAGAATCAAGAAATCAACAGCGCCCACTGACCGCTCTCCCTTAAGGATTACATGATCAGTGGTGACTCAGACATCAGACCTTCATAATACACTAGAAAATGGTAAACAAGCTATAGTGATTAGATCACTATGCAACTTTTCGGTAAGTCTGTGTTGGCGATGACATTTTGACTAAAGAAACAGAATGACATGGGGTTTCACACAGCACATAAGTGACTTTTCTCCCTTTAACGGGATAAAGAGTTGTCAAAACAAACTTTGTTGCAGCGAGGGGTCATGATGCCCATGCCATGTGGTTCCAGAAAAATGCAAGTCGAGGCCAATTTTCAAAGCGATGACCTGTGACTGAGCAGCAAGCTCATTGCTCAAAATGTGCATTATAGCACTTCCACTAGTCACTCTTTCATTCAATGCGATCAATGAGTGAGCGCCATGAAAGACCAATTCTGCAGCTGCCTTAGATTCCTGGAGGATCAGCTAAATATGTGCAGAGACAAGTTTCAAAATGCTACCTTGCTACAGCTGGAAAATCCTGCCCGCGTATTCGTAACTTTACTAAAAAGCATTGACTTAATGGTAAGTTGAAGAACTTCAAATGCAAAAAGGCAATGTAAAAAAAAGTTTTTTTTTGCTGGTACAAGTAGTTTAAGTTGGAGCAGTTTTTAATGCCATTCCGTAAACCACACATGCCCGACACAAAATCAATATGTTAGGAATAGGAAGAATACATACAATGCCAAGAAGGAAAAGGATTACTTTGGGTTGGCGGCTTTAGGGTTTATATATTTATAATGGATAATATTTTCTAAACATATGACAATGGGGGATTTCCCTGGTTCTACCCTTGAATTTACATATAATAAATCACACCCCGAAAATCACTCATCTCTGCGGGTATTCCTTGCTGCCATACCAAAGGGTAACATGTCCATGATTACTGAAACCTTTTGGCCAGCAAGTAAATTACAGGCTGTAACGTAAAGAGAGAGAAAATGTGTTTGCGTGTGTGCACAAGCGCATAATACCATTCGCCTCCAATTACCTGTGGCATGCAGATTATCAAGATGGCAACATGTTCACATTCACCAGTAGCCAGTGGGGGAGCTAAAAGCCTAAATGACCACTTGAGAAAAGCTATTAAGTTTGCTTTCCCAGTCGCAGCAGGGCCTCCCCCGGCCTCTTCCTCTCCACACGTGTGTTTGTTGGAGGCAAGGGGTGGCATATCAGTGGAAAGTATGTTGAAAAGCCCAATTCTGGCCCTGGGTATCTGGTTTTTTTTTGTGATGATAAATCTGACTGTTTATGACCTTTTAAGAATATATTTGTTAAGATTAGTTAACTCCACCTGCTATACCACGATAACCATGATATACCGTCATTTGGCAAGAAGGTTATCGTACCGCCATAAAACTAATACCGTGACACCCCTAGTTTGGTGAGATGGGGACTTACCTGTCCATTCCGACCTTGGAGGGAACGGTAAGTCCCCATTTACCAAACCATTCCCCATTCCCATTTGGGCCCCCATAGGGCTCAATGGGAATGGGGAGGGCGCAAATAACCGCCCGGCGCATGCCAAGGCTGTTATTTGCGCCCTGGTCCCCTAACGGGAACCGTAAGGTACGTTTGGTCCGACCAAAAGTACCTTACGAGTCCCACTGGGGGACCTCGGAATAGGGCGCAAAGGGATTACCGGCACCTGTGTCCTTACCGGTGCCCGGTATCCCTTTGCGCTCAGGTCGGAATGAGGCCCACTGTGTCTGTAATTAAGGGCGAGTTGGCTAACATACTGCACCAAAGTCCTTTGCTTCTCATGGTTGACTTTTTCTTGAAAGTACGTGTAGGTACATGCTACTGAGGATGTTATAATAGAGTAACCTCACTTTCACCCTTGCTCTTCCTTACTAGGGACAGGTATGGGTAATGAATTTTGAGTGATAAGGTTTTCAGTAAACCCATTGAGTGCACGGGTCCAACTTCTAGTGGCATCTTTGCACCCTGACATACTAAGGTGTTTCCCCTGTGTGCACTTTTAAACAGTGAAACCGATGGGCATACCTCCATGAGGGAGTTGGTGATTACTGCATGGCATAGATTGGTAGTGGTCCTCACCTACATAAGTTTATATAAAATGATGAGAAACCACATGCACCTTTTCGATATCATTGAAATGAAAAATTGGGGTCACTATGTAGTGAACAAAGTAGTTTGTAAACCTGTGGCATGTTGCACTTCAAGATGATTGGCCTGGCACAGTCTTATATTATTTGTTAAACCAGTGGTATGTATAATATAATGGAAGATCTATAGTTTATTTATATTTACAGTTTGGCTCCTGACGAAAGGGATATGTTACCCGAAACACGTTGAGCATCGAATAAACAGTTGAACATTGAATAAAACATTGTAAAAGAACATTGGTGGATATTTTTGTTTGTTTGTTTGTTTGTATTATTCACTTTTTATGCACGCCAGACCCAGGGGTAGCAGGGCGCAGTGGTCAAGAAAATGTGAAACATACAGGTTACATCATAGCAAAATGTACATTGGAGATTACATAGGGTCACACAAATCAGGCATACAGTAATTACAGCAAATGTACAAGTTCAAGGAGGTCAAAATACCCGTGGGAGGTGGAAAACACTGGTCAGCAAAGGTCAGTCGAGGTAAGGAGTTGGATAACTTTTTTCCTGAAACAACGGTAGGGCAGGTATGCTCTCAAGTCTTGTGGTAGTGTGTATTGAATGTCTCATTGAAAATTAATTTATTTTCATTTAAATTAGTTAGCTGGCTTCCCAGCTTTATGGTGTGCAGGGGACACCATCCTCCAGCACTAGTCTCCTCTCCTCCAACAGGAGCTTTCTAGCGGCTACATCCTTAACAGCTGGAACAATTACTGGGCCACTTAGAGGCTGTGCAGAGGCCTGGGACCTGCAGGATGCTACCCTAGCTACTCTGGAGTATTGAGAAACCACACTTGGCCCCCAGAGGGATGGTCAGCGAAAAACCCTACTCATGCTGTCTTCCTCATCATTTTCCACTACCCCTCCTGGAAGGTCTTCATTCGGGTACACAGGGCCTAGCCCATGCCCTGGGGTCTCCTTCCCTGCTGCCCTTGCTTCTACCCAAGCTTAGAGGCTGGTCAGCAACTCAGGTTTATTACTCCTGGTGCTGTGGCAAAGTTCCCTCTCTTGACATAGGACGCCCAGGACATCCTTGCTCATGCATTTCACAGTCTCTATGTCAAGATCCATGATTATTAACAAATACCTAGCAGTGTCTAAACATTACCTGCAACAGCACTTTTATCATTGAGTGACTAAACTGTGCACAAGGCTCCAACTATATCCAACCGTCTGCCATCAATGTGACAAATCAACTTCCATGGTACCGGTGGTCCAGGGGTGAATATAGGTTTCTAAATCATCCATCAGTCAGACGACTCTAATACACCACACAGGATCTGGACAGATTAGAATAACAAGCAAATAATAAACCTCCTTATCCAATTTTGATAACGTGGATAAAACAGCAGGGTTATGCCGAAAGGTTGTGGATTGTTGGTTGGTTGCAACACAGCAAAAGTTCAATTATTACCCAATGATAAAAGGGACTGTCCAGTCAAGGTTGTATTAACAATATCTACTTTAGTTATATCACAACAGACAGTTCTAGAACACCACGAAATACAGTCCACCCAGTAAAGGAATCCAGAGGACAGCCAGTTTCAAAGAAGGAAAAGGGATGCCATCTGGCTTCTGACAGGAGGATAGTCGTGATGGTTAGTAACCACAACAGTTTTACGGTATCTTGGCTTCAGCACAAAGGGTGAAATGGATCTCAACATGTCTCCAGGGGCCTTCTGGAAAGAATCAAGGGGACAGAACCACAATGTACCTTGTGTGGTAGTTGTTTTTTGTGCTCGACAGGGTGGAATTGGTTTCAGGGTGCTTTGCAGGCTTCTGTGACAGAGTTCAAAACGGGAGTCAGCTACGGGTATCAGGCAGCAAGATGGTTTGGCGAGTGAAGCTGTTTGAACGGCTGCAGGCTGGCCTACACAGTGGCTCAGGATCAGGTATCAGTGTCTCAAAGCTTTTCGGCAGGTCTGAAGCAATTGTCAAGGTATCTAAGATGTCTTTAACTGCGGCTTGACAATGGTCAGCATTGCAGTCAGTTGCAGCTCAAGGAACTCGACTGGCTTGAAAGTGTCATTTAAGGCTGACATTGGTAAATGCTCATTGAGGCACTTCTCTCCATTTCTTCAATGGACTTGCATCATCCCTTAAGGTGGCTGGCCCAAAGCTGAGGAGTGTGTTGCAGGCCTTGTCTTTGGCTGTAGGTTCAAGGACCTTCTGGCACTCCCTATCCAGGAAGCTTGCAGCAGAGCCTATCAGATCACACTCAGTGCTAGCTGGTTACCAGTTCTGGAGTGGCTGGGAGGGTTGTCTGAGTTCTGTATCTCCCTCTGTTCCCTGGGAGATGTTTAGGGGAGGGATTGTGCTTCCATCTTCGTATATTGTGTCCTTCCTTCGCTGGTGGAAGATAGAAGGCAGACTGTACCTTCAGCCAGGGTCCAAAGGTTGAGTTCTTCTTTGTTACTTCAAGTGCAGCCTTCAGATGATCCGCTTAAAGGGCAGCTCCAGCCCTCTTATAAAGCCAAGTGGGTCACAGTGATTGGTGTAGGCTATGCCTACCTTAGTGAACCAATCCTGGGGTCCCTACCAACAATATCCTGTATGTTTGAAGTGAAAACCAGAGTGCTTTGTAACAGGAAAGGTAAAGGGGTGAAAACAGGAACAAGGTATCCCGTAGAACTAAAATGGTGGAATCCTTCTTTCAGCAGAAATAACTCCGGGCTCACTCCCTTGTGACACTAAGTCCCACCCATCTTCCTGTTTGTTACTTTCAAAGAGTCTTTCTGGTTAGTAGTTCTCCCTGTGTGTTCCCTGTTAAAGCGACAGGTCACCCTTGACGCTGTGGTGAGACCAGGCTCTCTGGCTCCTGCAAGCCATATTCTCGTACCTTATGAATGGGGTCCCCCTAATGCAGTGGCCTACTGTAACTAACAGTCCCAGACATGACAGCTCACTGTCATTGATGTTGAGGGCATTAGCTGGCTTCAGGTTGACAGTTAAATATGAAAGGTTTTTGGTTTCCTATCTTCTTGGTTAACCTCTGCATCCAGGCCTAATGTGGGCCTGTTTGAATTAACCTCTATTGGTCTGTTAATCACTGCCACCAGCTGCGGGACCTAACAAAAGTGCAGGGCGCATCCCTGGAGCCTTTGTTAGTTAATCAGGCTGGACATGGCAGGGGGAAGGGTGGCCATGGTACACTCCTGGCTGTCACATTCCAACTAAACATGACAGGGCGGACTGCGCCTGTCGGCTGTGTCCACCCAGTGTACATGGGTCTATGCGTTTGTCGTGGTGTGAGCGTAGGAAATTGTCTGTGGATTATCCCCACATATTTTCCTGAGGTTGGTCTATCATAATTTCCTTGAAACATTTCAAAAAAGCCCAGGTGGGAACACGCCAACCTGCGGATGTTCGAATTTCTCACAGGAACACATTTTGAAAGCAGATGGGTGATATTCTGGGATATCAGCTTGACTTTTGGTTTTTAGCTTTGAGTTCACAAATGGCACTGGAAATACCGCTGAAACCATTTGCCACCTCTGCTGTAAGACATCTCCTAAAAGAAACTGACTGCGTACCCCAATAAACCCCCTTCATGCAGTCCTGTCTCTATCCTTCCCTACCACTCTTACATCTTCAAGATGGTGGTCTTCAGCTAGATTGTCAAGTACCTCTACACATACTCTCTGGATGACCCCATCTAATCTAAATTCTGCACCAAATACTCCATTGAGACTCCACTCCTCCAGGTCGCTAATTCACTAATTTCACTACCTGTAGTTTCATCCCTCCTCCGTTCACATTCTTCTAGAATCTTACACTGCTTTCAACACTGTGGATCATCCCTTACCCACTTCCAACTTTTTTCTCATTGGCTTCAAGGTCACTGTACTCAACTGGGTGTCCTCTTTTCTCTCTGGCTATTTCTCCAAATCAGAGAAATCTAGATTCTCCTCCCTGAACCCGTCCCAGTGGGTGATCCTCAAGTATCAGACATGGATCCACTTCTTTTCACCCTCTAAAATTCCTCTCTCAGCAAGCACATTCATTCATTTGGCCCTAACTACCGCCTCTTTTCTGATGACAACTCAGATCTTCTCCTTCCACTAATTCCCCCAGAAATTTCAAAATGCATAACTGTTCTATGCTACCTCACGTTCAACTCACAAAGACAAAAGTCCCCTTTCTCCCTGTCACTCTTTGACACTGAACTGAAACTCTTCCAGTTCATCATGACCACTGCTACCGCAGCCAGACTAAACTTCCTTGTCACAATTTGCTATTTTTGCTCTCGTTCCTGGCATATGGGGGCCTGGTTTGTGGTTAAGTCCCGATTGAACTTTCTTTCTGAACCTTATGAGACATTGCTGTGGTGATCTGGGATCTCTATATCCATCTTTTCCATTTCACTTCCCTTCCAGATCTACACCTGATTTTTGGCAGCCAGTATGCTGCTTTGATAAAAAGATTATGCTTCCCAGAATGGCTGGTCCACTGCTTCATCTCCACCCTTGCAGGACAAGTTCGAGCAGAGGATAAGGAGCACCTATGGCTTGCGGGTACTATCAAGCAGCACTCCTGAGGGGAGTGTTTGTTAGCCAGCTTTAAAAGGCTCAGTTTCTTCAGTCCAGCGCTGGTCATTGTTTTTAGTGTTCCTCTTTGGGAACGGTCCCTTGTTCCTGGTTCTTTGCTTATTTTCTATTTCCGAGTTTCTTATTTCTTGTTCCTGGATCCCTGGATTTCAAATTTAGTGCGCTTATTAGTACTTTCTGCTTCCTGGATACCATTTCTGTCTTCCTCTGTTTTGCAGTTAGCATTTTCCAGTGTGTTCTTTTTTCTGTGCTGCCCAGATTGTGTTCTGTATTCCTTTAACTTTGCCCTGTTCTGCAGTGTAACCATGATCATTTCCATTCCCCTCATTGAGAGATTTCCTATTTTGTACCTTTTTCCTTTCTTTCTCTGGGTGAGGATGGGGAGGTTTTGCACTTGCAATTTCATTTTCCCTGCCATATTCCTTTATTTTCTATTGTTGTCTGTTCCTGGTTTCCCTTGCACTTTGCACTTCGCTGACATTCCAAGTGCTGTTTCTTGTCCTTGTGAGCAAGCACCCAATGCCATTGAGCTTAATGGGCTCCAGCCACCCCCCCCCCCAAAATTAGAGGGGCAGGGCTTCCGCACATAGCTTTTTGTTAGTCAGAGAGGGGAGAGAAGCCTTTCCTGAACCCAGGGGCTTTAAAGTGTTACTGTGTTCGTGCAGAAAAATGTATTTGCACAAATTCAGCAAAACTTTAAAGCTGCTAGTTTCAAGTAAGGCTTCCTTCAGCTCTCTTCCAAACAAAAAGCAAATCGAGACATCATCCACCTCCCCACAGATGCAAGGGAACATACAACAATTATGGACCTCATTACAAGTGTGGCGGTCTGGAAATAACGTGCCGGTAATTCCGATTATCGGCAGTCATTCCAGACCACTGCACTACGAGAGGGGATGCCGGTAACATAGTTGCCGATAACAGTGTACACTGTGCTACCCTTGCTGGTAGCACAGGTAACAAGCAGCGGGACACGCGTGAACCCATTCCGAAAACTCTGGCACCACGGAAAGAAGGCAGCATTACAAACATGCCAGTGCCACCAGGAAAACCATGCCAGAAGCACTGGCACAGCAGAGCAGTTGGTGACCAGGCCCAAGTGTGCAGGAACAGGCCACAGGTGCATCCAATTGACTGTTGAAAAGGACCACACCCACATCACAACACAACCATGCTGCCACTTCTAGCAGCGGTCATGGACATGAAGGTGCAGCATGCAGGCTTGCAGCTTTATGAGCAGGAGGTGCAACAGTGGCAACAGGCCAACAGGCAGAGGACGAGGAGGATGCAGATGAACAATGGGCAGCAAGTAGTTCCATGGAGGCGTGCATCCATACCTCGCACAAGGGCCACACCCAGGTCCCTGACTGACAGGCAGATCCACCCACTTTACCGCCTGAACAGAGAGATCATCCTTGCAAAAGTGAACCTCATCCAGGACGACATCCCGAGCATCTCTGGCATCCAGACTGCCATACCCCCGCCCCCCTGTTGAAGGTGGCATCTGTACTGCATTTCCTTGCCACAGGCACATTCCAATACACAGTCAGGGAGCTGCATGGCATCTCCCAGCCAGGAATTTCAAAAGTGCCATTGCAGGTCCTGGATGGCCTCCTGTGCCATGTGTCCCAGCACATCGCCCTACCAACTACACACGCCCAGGTGAATGCCACAAAGGTCCGCTTCCATGCCTGTCCAGGCATGCCTAATGGATTAGCAGCAGTGGACTGCACACACATTGAGCTAGTGGCCAGCCATGCCACAGAAGAGGTGTATCACAACAGAAAGCTGTACCACTCAATTAATGTGCAGGTCATCTGTGATGAGGACCTGATGACCACACACTGCTGTGCATGTTTCCTGGGATCAACACATGACTCGACGGTCCTGCGCAATAGCACGCTGCCTGGGTACATGGCATGTTAAAATGGACAGCGGACCTGGCAGCGGACCTGGCTATGGGGTGAGTCAAATGATGAACACACACCACACTGCATATGTAATGGTGCATGGGGGGGTGTTTACTGTCCACAGTGAATGGCCCACAGGCAACATGCAAATGGAGGTACACAATCTGTATGCTATAGTTGGTGCCCACGAATGGCATGTACCACATGTTTAAATGGAAGGACACACAACACAATTTGGGCACAGATGAACAGGCACTTGTAATACACCACGGGTACCAGAATGTACACTCCCATGTCAAAAAGCACAACATATCCTCACTGTGCACCACCAACCACCACCCCATCCTTGGGCATCCTATCCTACACATGTAGTAACCTGCAGTGACTGTCACAGGGTGCAGCAAAGTGATTGATGGCCCGCAATTGCACAGACCCATATGCATGTGTCACACATCCACATCCCAACATTCATGTACTTCCCAGTGTCCCTTTGCATGCAGGTTTTTCCGGCTACCCCTTACTACCATGGCTGATGACCCCTGTGAGACATCCACAGAGCCATCAGGAAACAGCATACAACCATGCTCACATCTGAACAAGGTTGACAATTGAGCAGACCTTTGGACTATTGAAGGCACGGTTTTGTTGCCTCCATCTCTCGGGTGGGTGCTGGGGGGAGGACACTGATGTACAGGCCAGTGAAGTGGAAGATAGTCCTGGCCTGTGCCATGTTGCACAATATGTGCATCAAGGGGAACATTCCCATGCTCCCGGACATGGACATGCCTCCGGACGATGATGATGACAACAAAGTGGATGCAGCTGCCGACATGCAAATACACCATCACAAGGATGACAGGGATGGGCGTGCAGCCTGCCAGGAACTCATACAGAACTACTTCTGAGCAGAGAGCATCTGCACATGACCCATGCCACACACTGCATGTGAATATGCACAAAAATAAAGCACTCCACCGCACAAATTGAATGTCCGGACATGAATTCATATGCCGAACCATGCGTATTTGTGCATGAACAAACAGCAAGAAACATGTGGCCCACAACCCCCAACTATCCCCCAAATGACCCTCACCAACTATCCCTCCAAAATTACCCTCTCCAACTATCCCACCAACTATCCCGCAGAAATTACTCTCCCCAACTATCCCCACCAAATAGCCCCCAAAATGACCCTCACCGACTAAGCCTCCCGAACACACCATCCCATCAACACCACCTTGAAAGCGTCAGTGTCACTTCATGCCTGTGCCTGGCTTATGTCTGTGCGTTTTTAGCACCTGACCTACCCTTTTGAGGGGAGCCTGACAGGTGCAGGGATGGGTGCCTCAGGCTGCTCTGTTATGAGCTGGCAGGTGTGGTAATTGTTGAGGTGGGTTGGAACCTGCCATGTCCCTGCACTCTAGTGCTGCCTGCAGTGAAAGGTAAGATCTCAGCCAGTGCCGAGATGGCCTTGTTACCCTTCCAGGACATCTGAGTGAATAGGACCATTGCACCTTTCAATCTGCCCAGGGCATACGCACAGCACTGGCTGGTAGCCTGCATGCTCTCCCGGATCAATCCAGTCTCTTCCCACATCAACCTGTCCTCCTCCAGGTGCTGGCACATGAGTCCCGCCATCTGTTCATGCTGTTCCTCGATATGCTGTAGTCGTACATCCATGTCTTTGATGCTGGGGATGGGTAGTGGAGGTGGGCGGTGGATGCTGGAGTGGGTGAATGAGGGACGTGGTAGAGGGTGTGCTCAGATGTCCCCTCAGTCATGTGCCCAGCCTCCTGCCCAGCATTGTCCTCCATAGATGTGCACATGTACATAGGGGCCTGATGAAGGGAGGGGAATGGCCGTCCTGTTGGGGGATGGCTCTGCATCAGTTGGTGAAGCAGGAGTTGCTGCACGGACTGCAGGCTGTGTAGCATTTGGGTCAGCAGGAGCTGCTGCAGGGGCAGGCAGCATGCTTACTGGGCCTATGCTTTTCATCGCCAGTGATGGTGTTTCCTTGGCAGCGGTGTGATGTGGAATCACTCTTATCCTCCGTGTGGGTGCCCATGAGGTGCTTGGTCCACCTTGATCACTGTCAGATGACGTGCCTGTGGGGTGAGATGGGCATGTCACCTCTGTGCCCTCCTATGGCCTTGCTACCTGCAGTTCAGTCAGTGTGTGACATGAAGCCGGTGCATGGTGTCTACAGGTCATGCATTGGCAAATGACATGACACATATACACAAGTGTTACCAGGCGCCACCAGCAAGATGGTGATGGGAATGGGAGGACAAATTAGGAGATACGGCTATACAGGGCCTTTTGTCATTGTTACCGTGCAGGTGCATGGCACAATGTCGTGCAAGGGAGGGAGGGGTGAGAGTAACAGGACGTGTTGATGGGAGGAACCGGGGCAGGTGCAAGTGGTAAAAGGGCTGCATGGGAGTAAAGTGCACAAGGTGGGGTGGTCCAGATTCGGGCTAGTCCAGGGAAGGGTGGCATATGCAAGTGTCTGTTAGGGATGCTGGGGGACTGGTTGTGGAGGCGCTGGCACCAGTGTGACTCATGGGAGACCATGCTCCAGACAGCCTTGATTATGGGGCAGGGGGTTTTTGTATTGATCCTTGCTGCCACAGGGAGCCAGTGCAGAGATTCCAGGGCTGGAGGGAAGCGGTCTCAGGGTTTGAGGCCCAGGTTAAATCACGCAACACTATTCTGGATAAGTATCAGGGGGAAAAGGAAGGAGAGAGATACAATTATGGGGGCTGTTGTTGTGGTCAAGCCCAATGAGAACCAGTGCTCTGGAGACACTGGGCATCTGGGGGTAGCTGAGGTAGGGGATAGTGCCTCTGAGGTGGGGGTGCTGTGAGTCGGCCCTCTTGCCATGGTTTATGATGTGCGGATGCAAGGTGTGGGATGAGTCACGGGTGACAACAGGGTCTGTGGACTCTCAGAGGGGTGTGGGGAGGGGGCCAATGGAGGTTGGCCAGGGAGTGGGTGGGTGACAGGGCACAACCGTCACAATGAGGGGCTTCCCTGTCATGCAGGGATTAAGGCAGGGATCATCAACAGAGCTTGTTGCATGATTAGCTGTCAGGCACTCATCTTTGAGAGGGGATGGAGAGGTAGTACAGGATGGTAGTCTAAAGGTGCACAGGGTGTCATTAGCAGAACACAGGGAGTGGGGTGCAATGGAGGTGATTGAGTGGATGTAAAGACTGGAGGAGGTGTTTGTACTTCTGCTCTCTATATGGTAGAGGAGAAGCACAGAGGACCCCAGCCAAGATTCTCTATAAGGTTGCAATGGACGAGCAATGAAGGCCTAGCTTCTCAGGAGGTGATGCAGGCTGGTTCTTAAGTACAGTGTAGTCTCCAAGCCCCCACAAAGGAATGTTCACACACTGTATTAGTTAAAACACAGTCTTTATATATAATTAATATTCAAGGTTATGTACATTATCACAATAACCCACTTTGTGCTCAGAAAATCTACAATGGCAAATATATACAGTTCTAAAGTGGTACCACAATTATTATCATATCTCATTAAAGTGCATCAACTACACTCTGGTCAAATGTCACACAGATCAAGGAATACAAGTAACCAAAAATAGATATAGGAGGAAAGCAGTTGGTTAGAACAATTGGCAGAATATTGACCTCTATCAACTAGGCACAATTCTGTGTGGAGATCCCCCCACCTGGGCAACCTGTAAATAAAGATATATCGTACAAGCCCAGTCCATATATTGTTCAAAAGAGTCTTATTTCCTTCTAAAATAGTTCTACAACAACAATTTACCTGGAATAGCAGAGTTCGTCGTCAGGTGGTCAACAGATCCTTCTTGAGCGGCTCCCTTTAAGGCACGAGCCACGGATCGTCGAGATCCCAAGGGAAAAAAGGGGAGAACGACGATGGCAAGGCGGCAGCTTCGTTCCCAGCTGTGCTCGGCAATGATGGAGCGTTGGTGTCCTGCAAGGAAGAGGTGTGCGGGGCACCTCGATGACGATAGTTCAGGAATGCAAAGAGATTGTGAAGAACTGTGGCCCAGCAAGGGCGTCAAGTCGATTGGCGTCTCTATGTTCGTCAGGTGGTGGGAACCCCACCAGCGGGTGTTCCTCCACGCATCGGCAACCTCGACTTTCTCCGGCGGGACAAAGCGGTCGATGGTGCAGGTGAGAGCGTCCTTGGATCAAATGTTACTTAAGCAAGGGGAGCACGGCGGCTCTGGTTGGCGACGGCGGTCATCGATGATGATGAACAACAGTGTCCGGGTGCTTCTCCTTGTGATTCCGCGGCGGTCCCCATCTCCGGTCGGCAGCGTGTCGTAGGTCTGTCTACCAGGGAGCTTTGGCAAAGATCAGCTGGTGCACAATGGTCCCTCGTAGCTCGGGAAGAGGGCGCCTTACCAGATCCTCTCTGGGTCAGTCCTTGGAGACACAGCAGCTTTCAGATTGATGAAGTAGAGCAGCATCAGGACTTCTCTTCCAGCAGGGCTTCAAGATTAAGCTTCAGTTTCAACTCCAGTTTCTCTTCAGCTTCTGAACACTTTCCAGTGGTGAGAGGTCCCCGGATATACTATACTGTCTCTCATCCACACTGCTGGGTCACACTCAGCAGCCAATCATACAGAAGGGCATTCAGCAGTCAGTCAGCCAATCAGGCATACAGTGCATTCAGGCCATACTCCTCCCTCTCAGACACTCACAACAAGGAATGTGTTTTGGGACAAGTACCCAGCCATTCAACACTACACACTGCATTCATACCAGTTTCGGGCAGGGCTGTCTCAGTCATTGTGTCATATACCAGAAACCAGACATCCACAACAAGAAGTGTATATTGGTCACACACTCCATTCACCCAGGTCCCACCCACAGGGTGTATCCACAACATACAGTCACTGGGAAGGCTCCAGCCAGTCTGGCCTGGACTTCACAACAACAGCATATATGGAACTTCCACCCAACAGCCATTCAGGGGGAAGGGACATAGTCAGGGCTTCCCAGGACTTTGGGAAAACAAGGTAACAGGCAATAGAAAGCAAGAGGCCACAGGGGCCATCTTGTTTCCTATCAGGAATCAACTGATTCCAATGGCAGGGCCTGAATATCCCAAAATGGAGGATACTCAGAGCAACTGTCAAATTCAGCATGGAGCTGCCACCAGCCATACCCTGCTCTGTGGGCCACACATAGTTGTCCAAAAACATACACTAGGGGCACAGGGTTGCACCCCCACCCATGGGTGCCATAAGGGTATCCCATGGGTCTGTACACCAAACCAAAAACAGGAAGAGCTGCACTTCCAGGAGTCCCATATGGACTCCTGGGCAGAAAACAATACAGAACACAAATGAAAAAGGACTACAGGACAAGGACAGGGAGGCCCTGTCCCTCCAATGCATTTCCAGCATCACAGTTGCCCCCCCTGAGACTGAGGTTAGGTTGCCTAATCTCCCACGAGATAGACACCCTCATCCAGATGGTCAATATACCTCCTGGAAAGGCCATCTGCATTATCTCTTCCCTCGTCTATGCTCTATGGTGAAATCTAGCCCTTGCAGGCTAATGGACTACCTGAGCAGTTTTGGGTTCTCACCCTTCATCTGCATAAGCCACTTCAGGGGCTTATGATCTGTTTGTACCTTGAAGGTAGACCCTTTAAGGTAGGATCTAAAACGCTTAAGGCTCCAAACTATACTAAAACATTCCTTTTCAAGCATAGCCCACCTAGGTTTTCTTCCCTTAAGTTGTCTACTGATGAATGTGATTGGATGTTCTCTTCCTTTGTCATCTAACTGGGACAAGACAGCTCCAATTCCGGTGTCGCAGGCGTCCGTTTGAACGATAAAGGGCTTGCTGTAATCAGGCGCACACAACACGGGTGCCCTACACAGACTTTCTTTCAAGCCATCAAAGGCCCTCTGACAGACTTCAGTCCAATTAACTTTTTGGTTTTGCATGTTGTACTCACTACCCTCTCTGGGTGTCCCTGCACCAGCCTCTGCCACTCCCACTACCTCTATCCCTCCGATGTGCAGCACACTGCTGCATTTCTCCTCCCATGGCATTAATTTGATTGGTGAGGCAGTGCCACCTCCAGTAGTCAGGCTTTCCTTGCGATGGGCTGACAGCAGGTTGCAAATCCTCAGGCGGAGGTCATCCTACCGCTTGTGGCAGTTGGGTTCTGTGCAGGGCACGAGTTACACGGCTGACACCTTCTGCGCCATTTCCTCCCAGATTGCATTTTTCCTGAGCTGTGTACGGTGGCGGTGGTCGATGGCAAACAGCTCTGCAGCTCTAAACTAGCTCTGTCAAAGGGTGTTGCATGTTAGCTCATTATGTATGTATGCATGTGTCCGCAAGGAATGTGTATGCAATTTATGTGTGAATGAGTGAAGGTGTGTGTGAGAATGAGTGTGTGATGTATGGAGGGCTGGGGTGCATGTAAATTAGCGAGTGTATTGTGAATGGGATGTATAAATGAGTGAGTGAATGTATAATTGTTTGTGTGCGTGTGCGTGTGCGCTTAGTTGTAATGCTGAGCCGAGCTGCTGATTCTGGTGGTTAGAGGGTGGGAGGTGTGGAGGGGTGTGCTTGCTGGGAGAGAGGCAGGTTGGGAAAGGGGGATTGCGCTAAACATAACATTCTAGTGGACAGCCATAATAAAGTAAGCATGATATGTGTTATGTGTCTAGAATGGAATTTTAGTGCAGCTAGTCTAGTCATTTATTGCTGTGGCTTGACATTTTTTACTGGGATGGACGTGTTTTATTGGCATAATAAGCAACGCAAACACAAGTATGTTCATATATGGGAATATTGGCATATTTTGGTGCAGCCAGAATGGAAATGTATGGGCACAGCCAGCATGAAAATGTTAATACTGTCATATAATGGTAAAATGAACAGAAAAGTATGGTTTGTATCTAAAAGTTTGATTAGTTGCACACTGTACTTCCACTTGGTCCACTGGTGGTAGATTTTGCTTAAAGGGTGATGCCTGATCAGATACCTGGGTTTTGATATACAAATTATCAAAGCACCTAAATGTGTATGTTATCTTTAAATCCAATCACTTTCTGATTCTCACTGGCAAATTGCTCTAAAATGTACCATTTGATACTTGTCCCCCACACCAGTAGAACAGAGGGGGAGGAGTCTCCACATTTTCCCCGCACAGTTTCTTAAGTGGCCCTTCCCATCACCAGTCAGAACCTCCGAGTCCCCCCCCGCCCGGAAATATAAGTTTCGTTGGGCCCCTGCTCATGAGTATTGTCTTTAAGTTGCCTTATGCAATACCATCGATGGTATAAGCTCACAGATCTGCCCATTGCTTGTCCTGTATGGCGGTTTAGTGCTGACATTACCTGATAGTACCTATAACAGCATTTGTGGGTGAGGAACTTTCTGACTTTATTTGTAATCATAAGTAGCATCTAAGTGCTTACCACACATCCCTTTCCATATATTTGAATCACGCTCCACTTGTACATCCTGGGGTTAGCATGCATGTTTCTTGGTTCCTGAGTGCAATACTGTGTGATCAAGGGGCACATTTCCTTGGACATATCCACTGCCCTCTGTCTCCCAATGACACTCATTACGAGTGTGCCGGTCTGGTAAAAATGGCAGAGTAAATGCTGGTAATACCGGCTCATGAATTTTTACCGGACCAGCACACTCAGAGTTTGCCGGTAGGGGTTCTGGGCCACTGCTAGGCCTGATCTGCCAGTAGATCAGTCGTCTACCAGCAAATAATTGCTGCAATTACCAGCACCACTACTACTGGTGCCGGTGAATGCGGCAAACCCATTCCATGGAGTCCTACTGGATTCCATGGAATGGGATTACCACTGATCCCGGGACCTGTAATATCCCGGCAATACTGTGATATCGGGAGCCGGTAACAGTAAGGCGGGTTTGCTGATAAACAGTCGGAATTTCCAGCAGATTACCAGCAAAACCGTAATGAGCCCCAATGATCTACCCATTCCTCACGCACTATTCAAAACAAAAACTACTATCTCTGCTCTTGTGATCAGCAAACTGGACTACATGGAGAGCGTACTTCTTGATCTACCCCTCAACAAAGTCCTCAACCTTGTGACACATGCCCTTTTTTACTTACCCTGATCCTTCCCCACCTCTACCTACCTCCACCCTACTGGATCGTTCTTCATTAAAACATGCTATCTCATTGAATTCCTGCTAATAGTCGATAAATCCATCCATGGTCTTGCCTCCACTACTTATCTGACTGCCTCTCACTGTACTCTCCTCAAACTCTCTGCTCCTCACCGCTTCACAATTGAACAGTCCCTGCACCCAATGTTCCTACCCCTCTTTTGCTCCTTTCCCTACTTGCCACATTCCACTGGAATGATCTCCCCTTACCATCTAATCTATCTCTTCAGGTGAACTCTTAGAAATAAGGTCAAACTCTGCCTGGTAGTGAGGTAAGGAGCCCCTCCATCTCTTCCACCCTTCTATCCAAACAAACCGTACAACCCACCTCTCCTGCATTCTGCCCTTAGGGCCACAGTATGTCACTTGTAAACATGTAAAAACGTTCCCAAGGCTGTAAATGTTGAAACATATGATGTCCTCCATCCCTGCCCATGGCATATGTTCCCACTCTTACCCATTGGCCATCTGGTATCTGTCATTCCATCAATGACCTCATGTAAAGGCACCTTACACCAGGATTGCCTCTGCTCTTTGATATTGTCTTTGTAAGTTGCTTCTTTTAGAAAGGATGCTCTTTTCTTCAATAAACACAAATGCAAATGCAAACTCATACTGGTCTTGTCTGGAGTTGAAGGCAGGGCAGAACATTGGCAAAGCTCTGCAAATACTCATATGGGTCTATGCAACCAGATTGAGACGGTGCCTTCCAATAATGGCACAGCGCTGTTATGGTATATACACAGGCTCCCTAGCAAGGCATTCTGTTGATACATTGGTGCCAGGTCTGTGGGTGCAGGGGGATTATCTGACCTTTAAAAAGTCTTGGGGGTAGGGGGGACTTGGCCCCCAGGTAGCCTCATAGCCAATTGATGAGTCCTGCTCAGGTATCGTACATAAGGAACATGCTCTTTAATACTGAGAAAGTGACACCTAGAACACTGTGCCCACTATAAATGCCAAAAATGGCAAATGGACCCAAGAACATGAGGCTCATGCACATGGGTGTGCCCTTCAGACTTTCTTCATGCCTCTTTGTAATTTGCTGCACCCATTGGTCATTGCTGGCATCTATGTTCCCTAAGGCAGGGGGCTGCAACCTTTGGCTCACCAGATAGGTTGGACTACAAATGCCATCACCCCTAGCCAGCACAGTCAATGCTGGGGGATCATGGGAATCACAGTCCAAAACATCTGGGGAGTTGCAGGTTGCAGACTCCTACCCTAGGGCCTCCCCCCTGGACTCACAATCAAAGAGGTATGTGCCAAATGACTCACCCAATTGGCAATGCAGACAGAGACGTTTGCAATAGTGGCACAGCTCTGTGTGATGCATAAAGCACTGAGACGAATCTTCAATACTTCCACTCTAAGTCGCACTACCTCTGGAGAATCCATTCTTGGAGACTCAGGGCGGGATAGAAGTCCTTATGTTATCCCTAACAGCAAGAGACCTGAAGCAGAACAGATCCGACCCCAAGCTCCTGAAAGTAAAGACGCTGAATGACTTGGGTGCATCGTCAACGCAATGCCCATCTCCTTTGTATTCTGTATAGAATGTGCTGTGTGGTATCACAACTGACTTCATTTACTAGAAAGAGATCCTTTTTAATAAAAGTAAATTGGTATTTGCAGGGACGAAATGAATGTAAATGTTTCACTTACTAACACATTGCTTGTAAGCGCCAAGGACGAGTATGCATAGACTTGCATAATAGCCTGGCAGTTAAGGGGTTAATTGACAGATGTATTTGGTCTGGGAGTCCAGGTCTTGGAGTTGATGTCCAATGTGTCAAAGCATTGTCACAAGATGATTCTTCAAACAGTTTGCGTTTGATGCAGATTGATACTTTTGCATAAATAATACAGCAAACTTCAAGTCGAAACATGTTGATCATTATTTTATATTCATACAAATTGTTGTGATGAAATAAGCAGGACCCCATCTTTAACAACTAAATTCAGATGGTCTCACAGTCAGAAATGTGTGTGTTTGTTTTGAATAGTTTTGTCTGCTTTTCTTTTCCTACCAAATACAAATATTGCTTGAAGAATGATTGGGAAATGACTGATTTTGTATGAAGTCCCTTCAGAGTTTATTATGCTCATCTGAGTATATATTTATCTATAATATTAATTATTTTTTTGAAAAAATGTCTAAATATGTAAATGAATATTTTATATGTATGTGCATTTTTTAAAATTGTAGACCTTTTGATTTTTGGTTGTGCATTATAATATATGTTTAAATATTATTTTTTATTAATATGGTAGGATGTCACACACTTACAAATATACAGTAAACTCTGCCTTTTTAAAGAAGAGATGAACCACATCTCCATGTCTCACACCATGGCTGGAAGAACGGTGCAGCTGGCACACATTAATAATGTAGGTATCATCACAATAAAGGCAGCAACCCATAAAAAGGTGTGTTTGCTTTGCATTGGCATCTTCGGGTAGCGAGCTATGCTTTGGTGCCTGTGCTGTGTCCCAAATAAGCAAGCTGACAAACCTTCTCCAATCATCTCGACTAACTTCAGCCAAAACCCATTTCTGTAGCCTCTTGGATGTCTGACCGAGGGCAGTGTTAGTGGATGAGTGCTCAATGGAGCACATTAAAAAAAAGTGTAATGGTGCAAATCTGAGATGTGCTACAAATGCGAACAAATGCACAATAAATAAATGTGCACAATGTTCTGAAGTGCACATCGCAGAGAGGTGCAAGCGCAAAAACAAAGAGCAAAGGATGTGCAAAGGGGGCAGAAATGACGTAAATCCAGCAAATGAGGCTTTCAAGAGAGGAGAGTGACTATCAAAAGTGGGGATAATAACCAAAAACCAAGCTCACAAAAAGCCTAGACAATGGACCTCATTACAAGCCTGGCGGTCCGGAAATAAGGGTGCCGGTAGCAACGTACCGGCACCCTTTCTGTACCGGCATAGTATGCTTGTAGGGGCTGTTGCTCACATCAGTTCAGACCTGATATCTGTGTTACCAGCACCCTGATGCCTCAGGGCTTAGCGCGCAATGCAAATGCTAAATAAATAAAAATAAACATGCTCTTTTCAGAGTACTAGTGGCATCACATTGGGCACACCTTTTTTCCTCACATTCACAGGCCCTACACCAGGTGCTTAATGTGGTGCTTAGCAAGCAATAAGTAGCCATTTTACAATGTTGCCTCGTTGAGGTGTACAGTGCCATTGATTGTAGCTTTGTTCCCATACCCTGTCATCTACTGTGGCGATATGCCCCAAGGTATTGGGCCCACCCTGTAACTTATGGCCCACCGCCCAAGTAAAGGTCCCAGGCGCAGTGAGGGTCCCTTAACGAGGGTGGCGGGCCTTACCTACAGGGTGGGCCCAGCCACTGAGGGGCATATCGCCATTAGAACCCATGTAGATCACTACACGGGTGCTAATGGTGCGATTTATTTTTATTTTGTTAAACCAAAGAAAAACCTACCTTCATCTTGCGCCCGACGCATCACAGTACCTTCAGCCAGGAGGTCCGTCTTCAATGTTAATGACAGTGGGGACTGCCTGGCTGAAGTCACTGTGCGGTGCCGTGCAGCGAGATAAAGGTATGTTTTTCTTGTGATCTACACGGGTGCTAATGTAAAGGGGGAGCGAGTGAGAAGGGAAGGGAAGCACATGACTCTTATGAAAGTTCTCAGAACACACGCTTTCCTTTGTAAATATAGCCTGTGTTCCGAGCAATTTCATTGGCTACAGGCGCCCCCCAGGGTGCTAATGAACACCTGTACAGGAACAGGAGAAACCCGTATTCTCTGACTGGTTAGATGCTGCACAATGCAACCAACATCATCTTGCATGGGAATGCCAAGTTTCCTGGATTAACCCTGCACGCTGCATTAGGACAATTTGAGGCAGGACATTACAGGGAGACTTGGTTGCTTTGTATGGCCAGAAACAGAACACTCAACATACATCTACATGAACACAGAACATCATACAACAGATGATCCATCGCTCAACCGCAGATAACAGTGGTCACCCCTGAAGAGGTACTTATTCACCCCTTATAGGAGCTCAGGGACTAGAGGCCAAAAAATGTACAACACAGCATGGATAGACGCCAGAAATCCCATTTAACGTATTTTGGGGATACTCAAGTCACGTTTCAAGTTGCAGGAGCATTCCGTAGGCAGTGCCTGTGTACAGTCTTCTGACCATCTGCAACATAACAGTGGCCACTGCAGTACTGTATAATATTGCGCTCCGAAGTGGCCTGCAAATTAAGATCTGTCCTGATTGGTGGCCACCCCCGCCCCACTTACATGATGCTATTGATGGACAGAGGAATGCTGCAGGAGGTTTACAGAAAGACTTAGAGGTAAGATATTTTACCTCAGCAGGCAAGTGTGTTTACCAGGCCCCAGTCTGTGGATCTTATTCATGCCTGATGAAAAAAACATGATCAGGTTAATGGGCAGTGCCAGTCTGACATGCACTCCTTTGGTGTGCCACCAGTACCTGGTGCCAATGCACATATCGTCCCCGGTTTTGAGGTTCGCCAACTTTTAATACATGCATTCTTCAAAATGAGTGAAGCCACTAGGTGCAGCTCTTTTTTTGTATTTTGTATTTGTATTTATTACATTTTATATAGCGCTTTACATAACAGCAACAAGAATACATTAGAAGCATGAGTACTAAACTTGAGTCAAATAATCGAGAACAGTATGCAGAACAATTTGCTGAGAGCTAAGAACAAGATAAAAATAGAGGAAGAGTAAGAAGGAAGTAATAAAGAGCTGTCAGGGGGGAGGATGAGAAGGTGAGATTTTAAGGAGGAGCGGAAGGAGGAGTAAGAGGAAATGGAGCAGATAAGGAGAGGTAGAGAGTTCCAGTGTAGAGGGGCGAGGAGCTGAAAGGATCGGAAGCGGGAAGGGGCGCAAGGTGATGGTGGAGCAGTGAGGAGGATGAGGTCAGCAGAACGGAGTGGGCGAGAGGGGGTGTAGAAAGAGAGGAGGGAGGAAAGGTAGGCAGGGGCAATGCCAATCTGCATAACCCTGCAACATCTCAAAATGGCTGTCCACACATCTGGAAAGTATGGCCCAAACTGAATTGACGTAGTACCACTTTTCAAAAACAAGAATGCATGCCTCATTCACCAGGGCAAGTGAACCACATAACAAAAACACTCACAGCACAGAACTCCCAAGACAGCGCTAGTTCAGGAAATGAGTACTATTGTCTTGTAAGCAGACCTAACATTAGAGTAACAGAAAACATGATTGCACCATGAACATAAGCTTAATAATAACAAAGCATTGAAAGAAGAGTCATGACAATAGTATGATAAATCAGAAGTCAATGCCGTGGCTCGAGCTTGGGCAGTGCAGATTGGCCCCTATCCCTACTCTAAGCAGCATCACTCGTAGGCAGTGCTGCTGGTGTAGAATGCTGCATGTGTCTGGCCACAGAAGCTGATCCACAGAAGATGCTCTTGGATCTCTGCTTCAAATGGAGCCAGTTACCATGGCAGCCACGAATCCAGCTTGGGCTGCTACTACCCTGTTAGCTGCTACCGTGGCTTTAGCATGTTGGTGCATTTATGAACTCAGTTGTCTACAGGCTGTGTGTTGTAGCCCATTGCATAGCTCACAGAGATCCTCCCGATGAGCCCTCAAATCCTCCTTGATAGCCCTTGCCTCTTCCACCATGGCCTGCCTAGTAGCTGCTTCTCACCCCGATAGCACAAGGAGACTCCTACACAGGATGTTTATTATGGAGGTAATCTGTGCACATATGGAGAGCTGGTTTTGATTCTCCTACTCCTCCCAGGTGATCTAGGGACGCGTGTTGGTCCGATTGGTGTGGGTCCCAATTACTGCATGCTGGGGATACTAGTGCTTACCAACTGTGGGGTTGCTTCATGTTTCTGTAGAAGCCCTTGTTTATTCAGGTCTCTACAGAAACAAGGGGGGATAAATGTAGATATAATTAGTGCACACATTTAATCTGTGCACTCATTTCAACATAGCCACTGATCTCAATAGGGAAGTAAACACCAATGTAAAAGGGATCCCAGTGTGCAGCTTAAGTGTGATCTGGGGCTGATGTGAGACACTGATGAGAACCAAACAAACCATAGAAAGGGAGGTTTGAGGTGCAGTATAGCACAGTATAGTGTAGGGACTAACAAGTAATCTTACTAAGTACTAATCCATTAACCATTAATCTTAACCAAACTAATCTAATTGGTGATTAGAGTTGGGTTAGCCTTAGCCATATCCCACAGTGCAAACTGTAGGTGCAGACTCTCGATGATGGCTTAGAAAATGAAATGCACAAATTGCAAACCGATCCACAGTGTATGGACATGAGGCACAGAGCGTGATGAAACTGCAGAGTTCATTTTGCACATATCATCCAGGTTGGAGAAGCAATGCTCTTCAACTCTGTACAAAGGTGAATTTGAGGACGCACAAAGGCTTCTGGAGAATTACTAGGGTATGGGCCAAAGAAGGATAGCGCTTTTTGGCAACATTATTCATGACACCACCATTCTATTCAGGAATGAGTGGAAAAGAGGTCAATAATCCATATGGATGTAGGATGCAGGGGGACGGAAGCAAAAGGGGTTTCAAAAGAAAGAGAAGGATGAGTGTCAGGGGTTGACCAGAGAAAGCCTGGGGAGAAGAAGGAAGAGGAAGGAAAATTTAAGAAATATGTGTGTTGGCTGAGCTGTGCAGAGGGAGACGGTAGGCTTGCTGAACCGGCTGCAGAGGAAGGAGGGAGGTGGGGGAGCTTCACTGATACTCTGAGCCAGCTGCGGCCATGACAGTGGGAGAAAGGCAGCCAGGTTTATTGAAGTGGTTTCCCATGCAAGCTAAGTTCCTCCCTGGACTGACTAGAGAGGTGAATTGGGGTAAAATATAAACAGGGGACTCAGACACATCTAATTTCAGTGCGTTTTCTCTTCCATGCAAAGGGGAAGATATTGCAGAAAAGCTAATGTCTGCCAAGTTGTCTTTCAAGGTTATAGATATTCTCCTGCCAGAATTCTGATGTATAAACAACATACTTGTAGGAGAGAAACTTCTGTTATGGGAGGGGTTTTCGAAGTGTGTATGTCGGTCCACTTTGGCCTGCAAGACATAGAACATTTCCCATACAATGTAAAAGGTGAAATTACAGGTTGTTGTCCTGTCATTTTCTTTTGTTCTCTTGCATACAACCACTGTTCTTAGTGCAGCCCTAGGTCTAGTATTGCCCTAGCTAATTGTACCAGAAAGAAAAAAGAAAATAATAATTGTTAGTCTCCTTTGTTTAGCAAACAAAAATACTTTGTTTCATGCTCCTGCACAGAATGAAAGAGACCTAGAAGTACAAAACATCCAACAGGGGGCTCCTCCAGAGGTTATGTTGCGCCGTCTGTGCCACCTGATTTGCCTATAGCTGACCCTACCAAGGTTGTAGCCTTCACCACTTCCTTCACCTGTGCCTCATATCCCCCTCCTGCTTTGGTATGTCCGGGTCTACTGTATATGAGGGGGCTTCCTGCTGAGCAACATCTGCGTGGAAGAGGGACCAGTCATTGTTCGGAGTCTCTATTGTAATGCATTTGTCATGATCAGGTGGATATCCCCGCACGCGTATGTGGCTAGTGGCTCCTGGAACGCGATGAATCATAATTCCCCTTCAACTGACATCAACCCACATGTCCACTTCGACTACTGTCTACGAACCATACAGGGATCAAGAGCCACCATACATCTGCTTACATTGTCCTATGGAAGTCATTGGAAATGTGGCTACACGTGCATGCATTCTTTAAGCACTAACTCTGAGCTCCCTCAGAGTATACCCATGGATTCATCGATATAGAGAAATACGGAACTGACTTTGACTCAAACACCTAGCAACAGACATGCACACATGAACTCGGTAACTCCCAACTGCACGGACCAATACACTAGAAACGCTATCCACCATTCCCACTCTCTACCCACAGATCTGACCCACTCAACTTTTTCGTTATATACCTCACAGCTCCTCAAGACTATGCAGATGGCAGCTGTGTGAAATATAAATCCCAGTAACATGACATAACTCAACACATTCTGTATATTGCTCCATGACATAATTTGTATTTGCTCCTTCACATGTGTGAACACTGAGGCTTGGGGACACTACATGCGGGAACACAAATTGGCCCACTTGGCACATGCATTGTGCTATGCATGCTTTGGAGCACACATGCTTTGTGTACGCATTGTGGATACTCAATCCAGTGCAAATTGCCATTGCATGGCACACATCGATGCCCCAATCTACTCACACATATAGTGACATTTGCATTCCTGTAGGTTTACCTGGCAATTCCAACACCCCCTGTGTCCTCCTCTTGCTTGATATCTCTTCTGCCTTTAACACAGTTAACAATGCCATCCTGCTCAACCGTCTCCGTGATAACCTGGGTATCACCGGTTAGGCCCTGGCGTGGCTGGCTTCCTTCCTTTCTGATCGACCCTCCCAGGTCCAACCTGGGTCCTTCCTCTCCTCTATCTTTATTTCTACCTGTGGTGTTCCCCAGGGGTCTAACCTCTCTCCCTTGCTGTTCAACCAATACCTGGCAGGCACTCCTTGCACACCGCATTGCCGCTCTCTGCCCCAACTTCCAGTGCTATGCGGATGACACTCAGCTAATTTTCAGGCTACCCTCAGCCACCTCCTCTCCTTCACTCATCTCTGACTGTCTGTCTGCTATCCAGGAGTGGTGCACCGCCAACGATCTCTGCCTTAATGCCAGTAAGACTGAGATTCTCCTCATCGGCACACCCGCTCCCTCCTTTCCTGCCACTCTCTGGCCGGCCTCTCTTGGCCCTCCTCCTGCCCCCACCTGCAAGGCTAAAAACCTTGGGGTCATCTTCGACTCCATACTCTCCTTCTCTCCACACATCTCTGATGTCTCTAAGAAGTCACACTACCAGCTGCGCCTCCTGAAAGGTATTCTTCCTTTCCTCTCCTTCCCCCAGTGTCTCCAGAGCTCTGGTTCTCTCTAGGTTGGACTATTGCAACAGCCTCTTTCTAAATCCGCCTGCTTCTACTCTCCGCTCTCTGCAACTCATCCAGAACAGGACTGCAAGACTTGTCCTTGGCCTCAAGCCCAGGGCTTGTATCTCTCCAGGCCTGAAATCTCTGCACTGGCTTCCAGTGGCTGCAAGGATCAAGTTCGAAGCCCTCTGCAATGTCCACAAGGCCTTTTGGGGCTTGGGGCCTCAACTGTCTCTTCCTAAATATCTTCCTTCTCGAGCCCTTCGCTCATCCACCTCCAAATCCCTCAGGGTCAGCCACTTCTCCAAGCAATGAGTTGGTGGTAGATCTCTCTCTTCGGCAGGGGGCTCCCTCTGGAACAGCCTCCCTGCCTCCCTGAAACGGTTCCGGAAGCACCTTAAAACCTTTCTCTCTGCTTCTGCTTTCACTCCCCCTCTCCCCTGCTGAATTCCTGGTTGAAACTGAGATTGCACTGGTTACCTGCCCACCCTTCTGATCTCGGGCCCAGGCCCCGCCAGTTGCAGACCTGCACTGCCTCCCTGGCAACCACAGCACTTGGTGACTGTCTATGTATCCCTACAGTCCCCCTACCAGCAGTTATGTCTGCGCTTACCTTGCACTTGCTGCAGTTGGACGTATTTGTATTTCTCTATTTATTATTTTATCCCATGTACTGCACTGTCCCCTCTCGCTCCCCCTCGCTCTTTTCCCCTTCCCCCTTCCTATGCACTTGCGCGATCTGAATTACACTGGGCCTAGTAAGATCGTTGTCTGTCTTCCCTCTGTTGCCCCTCCCTTGCCCCGTCACGCCTTGAAACACTTGTATATAGGTGCGTTATAAATGCCATATTATATCATATCATATCATACCATGACACATTCAGGGTAATTCATGGAATTAAAGTGCACCGAAAACGGGGTGCAAGAGTGAAAAACGCAGCACACGCATGCAAAACGGATTCATGGAACACATTGTGCGTGGCTTATCCGCGACCTGCGCTGGATCCGCGCGGGTTCTACACGTCATTGCGCCATCAGGAATGCTCTGCGTGAGACAGCCAGAGAAGGCACACAATGTCCAGCGCACACACCCAAAAAGGGGGCGGAACACATGGAATGGGGAACAACACACAAAAATGTGGGCATAACGGGGGAAGTCTCTCAGCGAAATCCCTGCAACGCCCACATGAGCGCCAACAACACGTATTCATGGAATCGAACAGGGCTAACAGGCTCGTGGCAAAAGAGGCGCAAACCCGGAAACACGTATGCCAGGGGAAAGCTGGCGTAAGTTCCCCCGCACAGCATAAAAGTGTGCGCAAACAACAAACGCACGTATACAGCTACGATGAATGTACTATTCCTCGCAGCAGTGATCGTGGGACACGGCAGGAGGAGGAGGATAGCCAGGCCCTGCATTTTTTTACCCAGGACCAGCCTTTTTGGTCGACACAGACGAGAACCACAAACAAATGGGCGTGATGATCAACTGACCCTGAGTGAGCAGGAAAAGGATGATCAAATACCACAAGAAGGAGGAAATACCGGAGATGGAGTCGAATGGGGGCCTTGCTCTGGACCCATAGGGACTTGCCCGAAATGCATATGGCCCATGAATGAGCACTCGTAGCCATTGTGAGCCTGTGCCATCAGCACAATCCGAGTGAGAGACCCTGCATCAAGGCCAAAGCATGTCCCACACAGTCCATGTCTGGCAGAGTTGCGCAGGGAAGAGTGTATATTCACAGAATATCAGGAACAGGCTGTTGCAGTAGTCTGCCATGGGAATCACCAGTCCCATGGAGACAGTGAGCTGCTGGGGGATAGAGAGGCAAGGAAGAATGCCCATGAGGAGGATCAGTTTGCAGGGTGACCTCACAGAGATGTCAGTCATGTAAAGACAGAGGGTGAGATTTGAGTGGAAGCTCATCCCAGGCTATCCGCAATCCTATGTTGGAGCAAGAACATGGACAAGAGAGGCTGGCCAGTGATTGACATGGAAGGAGGGTGCAGGTGTGGTGATGAGGATAGCCTCTGTGTGCAGCACATGGTCTGTATGCAGTCTGCATCGTAACAAGCATGTATCAGTCAGGCATCACATGGGTCACACATGGCAGTCATGAATACATAGCCTGAACTGGCATTCAATCACAACACATCACCCAAGCAAAATACACATGGCCTGGACACACACGCATGAACACTCACCTGACATTGTCTCATAATCCGGCATGCCTCCCAAGTCTCGGATCTGACCCTCATCGATGAATCCTCCAGCGATCTCCTTATGTAGAGTGAGTTCATTGTCCTCTGGTCGTGACCGACTGCCACTCACCAGAGCAGAGGTGTAATTAGCAGCACACTTGTTTTTTCTCGGCGTCAGAGGTCATGCCAACGCTTCGAGCAATCATCAGCTGTGCGCTTCTCACATCCCAAGGCACTAATATGGTCTGTGATGCACTACCAGTGGGCCCTACGCTGAGCAGGCATAGTTTGGCACCCTGCCCTCACCAGTATTTCGCAGCCATGTGCTGACAAGTAGCCCACAAGTGCGTCCAGTTCCATTTCATTGAAACTCTTCTTCCTTGACATGCCGGAGGATTGTGCCGTGTCTGGGGTCCCAGCCTGTACCACTGGAGCATGCTTCTTCCTCTTTGGAGGTGGTGCGGACCCTGAGTGGCTTCTGCCGCTCTGGTCAGTAGGGGCTGAAGCGCAGGTTGAATGGCCACTGGAAGCAGGCAAGTGCATGGCGACCGAAGGTCTGACTGCAGGCATTGGCTGCTGGGTGCTGTCGCCAGGACCCAGCACCACAACTGCCTCAGTGGCAGGTGACTCAGAGCCAGGGTGGTGTCAGGTGCAGCAGCACCTGCATCTTCCACACCCTGGCTGGCTGGGGCAGCAGATGACAGTGCTGCCACAGAACCACGTGACCTGATGATTGCAACCTTCACCACACATGCCTTGGACTTCTTGACAAGGAAGTCGGCCTGTGAGTCATCCCGTGCCTGCTCCGTGACCAATCTGGGCCAGGCTAGCAGACACTGACTAGGGGTGGTATAAGCAGCAAGTGCCCCTGCAGCTTCCACTCCCTGCCTGCTCGTGACAGCTGATGGAACTGCTTGTCGGGCCTAAGGGGCGCTGGGGATGGCAACATTAGCTGCATCTCCCTGACCCGCTGGGGGGGCATAGCTGTGCCTGGATGGGCCTGGACACACTGCCCTCATGGACCACCCTGCCCACGTTGCCCATGCCCCCCACCTTGGCCACCCTGCCCACGTCCCTCACCGTGGCCACCTCTGGGAGGTCGCCCAGCATTGCCTCCCTTACCACTTGGTGACCTCCCAATGATGGCACTAATGGCTAGTGCGAATGGGAGGTGCACACACCAATTGCCCTGGGCAATTGGGGTGAAGGTGGCAGGGTACGTGATGGCAAATGTACCCGTGTGCTCCTGTGAGGCTCTCTGTGACCCCTGGGGAAAAAAGACAGGTCACGCAATGCTTGGGCATCCCAAAATTAAAAATAATGTATACGTGACCCCTCGGTAGCCCACGTGCGTGGAATTAATGTCCCACAGTACGCCGTGGCACCCAGGAACAAAACAAATGCACACGCATGGAACACGCAGGCTACTATGACCTCGAAAATGGGGTATGCGACACTTTGAAAAAAGAAGAAAAACACACACGCGTGTGCAGGTAGGGAACTCCACTGCCAAAACAAGAACTACGCACTGCAACCGTAGCAAAGTAATTGCGTTTGAACCCACAAAAGAGCAGAATCTCATGTGTCGGTCCTCACGAAAAGCACGTACAGTGCACTGGTGTCCTACGCAAACCTTTAACCCATACTGAAGGGCAACGCCCGCGAGCGTCACGTCACTTCCGCGCTTATGCGCTAAGGGCCTTTCCTCTGATTCCACGCTAGCAAGCTGTTTTTGCATGTGCAGAGTCACTTTGCACCCAGCTGGCCACGTGAAAACACACGGAAGACCCACGCTCCTGCCCACAAGACCATTTACCTGCTCCATTTACCTGCCCCCAACACCCCGAGCTGCCTCCTACGAGCTATCTGCTGCTGCCAGCCCACTCTGTGTGCCTGCTGCCTACGTGCCCTGCAATTTGGTGACTGCACAGAAGCTATTGCCAGAGATCCTGTTGCTGAGACCACCTCTGCTGGCACATAATACTCCTGACTGCTGTTCCATCGCTCCACAGCCCAGCCCCAGGACCCAGTTGCCCACCCACACCTGCCTCGGGGTTGCCATGTCAGACCAAGCAAAATCTGGGGCAAGTGGCAACCCCCCCCCGGCAGAGAGGCAGAGGGCTGCCAGCTTCACGCCCAACGAAGTTGGCATCCTGATGGCGCAAGTCCTGGGGCATTATGATGCCTCTTCACTGTGGCATCGCACCTCGACAAGGATGGACGGGGGAAGATCTGGGCGGACATCTTGGGTGCCATCAATGCAGAGGGGGTGGCACCCCGTGACTACGAACAAGTCCGGAAGCGCTGGGAGGACTTCAGGTCCAGGACCCTCAACAAGGCCAGGTGCCTCGTCACATCTGGTGAAGGAGTGGGCACCGGGGCCAGTTGCCCAACAATTAGATGAGGGTCCTGGAGCGCATACACCCAGGTCTTAGAGTTGCAGCCTCATCCGGAGTCGAGTGGTAAGTGTCCATGCGTTCTTGTCCAGCGTAGTGCATGTTGATGTGTGGCTGGAGTTTGCACCTTGGTCTTATATCCGGCATGACTCATGTACAGATATGTGTGTGCATGTCCATAACAGTGCTGCATGTGAGTGCTATCAAGCGTGTTCCACATCAATGGTGTCTGTGTTGAAATGCATGATGCGCACTGGCATGTAACAAGTCGCACATGTTTGCATTCCTGTGTCTGTCCTTAGACATGCGAGAGGTGTGAGACATGGATGCTTATGTCACCTCCATGGACATGCATGGTGTACATGTGCATGTGTCTGAGTAGTGAGTGTTTGACTGGCAAACCCCATGGATGCATGACACATGAGCATCTCAATGCGTGATTGACTCATGCAGCCCAGTTGTCCACAAGTGCACTGTGACGGGAGGTCTACATGGCCTGATGCATGACTGTCTGGTGATGTGTGTGTATATGATGTGCATGTGCCATGATGCATGTGAGGTTCAGCTCCTCCTCTGATGTGCCCGCAGGGCCTTGTACAATGATGTGAAGGTTTGATGCACGTGCCATGCTAGTTTGTGCATGTGTCTTGCTTGCACTTACCTGTGTGTTGTGGAGGGTGATGATGGTTGTGACTTTTGACAGTGCCACTAATGTGCATTTGCTTTCTGTCTAGCAGATATTTGTTCAGTGCACTGACACTTGATTTCAATGTCTCCCGATCTACAGCGGCGATGGAGGAAGAGGGCGGAGACAGCGCTGTGGAGCACAGTGGCGGGGATGCCTCCACCAGGTGGAAACGCAAGGCCCAGTCACCCTCCCAGGTTACAACATCTATCGGGAGCAAGGAGACTGGTGCCGCATGCACAACTACGGCCGCAGCTTCTGAGGCGAGGCCCAAGAAGCGAAGTTGGAGGTGGGCTCCTCGGCAGTGGAAGGGACAGGTGGGCCCCCACAGGGGCAATCCAATGCAGAAGATGGTGCAGAGTCATCCAGGTTGGTGGTCGGGGAGGGGAAGGAGGAGGCTGCATCAGAAAAGCACATGGGGCCTGGAGGGGGTGATGCCACAGGTGCAATTGGTGCAGTCCAGGGGCAGGGGCAGGAGGCAGCGCAGGTCACCACGAAGGGGCCTGTGCCTAATCCTGTCCCTGATCCTGCGGGAGGTTGAGTCCACATCAACTGACCTTCCTCTACCTGCGGACCAGGTAATCCGTTACAGGGTTGAGCCCTTGCTAGCCGGTGTCACGAGACGCACAGGCGGCATTTGTGATGATGTGCAGGCTTCCTGGCGGATGCTTGTACATCATCACAAAGAGGTCTGTGCCCTCCTGAGCCAGCTAGCACAGCTCATTGTCGCGGGTCTGCTACATGTGCTGGGCACTGCTGCAACCCCCTCCTCCTCCACTATGCACCAGTCGTACTCCCTGTTGTCTTCCGGCCCAGTTGCCACCAGGACCCCCTGTGGATCTGTCCCAACTACGGCAGCTGATCTGGTGTGGACCACATCCCTGCCACAGTCGGGAGTCGGAGGTTCAGCAGAGGTGGTCACTGCAGAAACAGGACCACTGTTGGAGGTTTGGCAGGCACCTTCCAGCAGGGCACATGTACGACTGCCCCAGGGGTTGTCATCATCCCTGAAGGCAGTCTTGGTGACGCAGGCACAGGGCGCATTGGCAGCAGCAGGCTCAACATGGGAGGTGTCAGGACTCGGGGCCAACAACATCATGGGGGCAGGCATCGGCCATCGGGCAGGAGGACCATGGAACAAGGATGTCTTCCATGTGGCAGCGGATGGGCCAGCAGATAGATGCAGAGCAGCACTGGGCACAGGTGGCCCGACTCACCGTGGCCAGGGCAGAGAACTCCATGCGTCGGGCAGAGAGGGGGCAGAAGTTCCTTGAGGAGACTTGCAGGTAGTTTGAGAGGAGCGTGATGGAGTCCCTGTGAGCCCTCAAGGATAGAGCACAGTCCCGCCTCAGGATATTGACACAGTTTAATGATGTCCTGGTCCAGACTCTTGGTAACATCAGTGAGTCCATGGACTTTGCTCCACCTTTTGTAAATAGTTAATTAGTGTTAGGGTTTTTTTGGTGTATTGTGGGATGTATTGACCCACTCCGCTATGTTGTGCGGCATCACCCTGCCAGTTATGGGGAAAGAAACAGCAACAATGGCGGCAAAACCCTGGTGCGTGCCAAAAACCTACAAAAACCTACCAAAACCGTGTGCGTGAGCACATAAAAAGAGGGATGCACAACCTGCCACCCATGGTGCATGTGCGGGGGAATAGAGCACACCATGCAGAAATGTGCCAGTGGGTTCCATAACCAGCAAATGGAGTGCAGAGAGAGAAGCAGCACTTTGCAAATAAAACCCAAAAATGTGCCTACAAATGACATTTGTTTTGTTGCCAAAAACTCCAAAATGCCTATAACACAACACTTTCAACATTCACAATCTTGCCGGGTGCTAAAATCCATGTATCAAATGAAACATTGTGAAACATACAAAGTCTGAAAACTGACAGCCTCTATGCCAAAATCTGGGTGCAGTACCCGGGGCTGCCTGAATGACAGCTGTCAGAGGAGACTGAGAAAGGTTTAAAATAACCTAAAACAAAAAAAAATGTCTGCTGAATTAGCAAACATAAACAGGATTGTTGCCAAAAAGCAATACAGATCTTAGTTGTGTTTTATCCCACAGATTTAAGGCCAAGAAATACATTTATTTATATGTGATGCAACCAAGGTGGTTTATGCTGGGTTTAAGAAGTAATTAGCTTGGCTGAAGTTGCAAGAACTGGAAAAACAGCTTTTTGTTCCAAGAAGGAGCCCCTTCCTCTCAGCAGAAACTCACAGGGAGGTGTTAATTTCAGGTTAGGACAGAATCTTGACTACAGGCAGCAAAGGAACAATGACGAGGCTGCAGTCCAGGAAACTAGAAGTGTGAAAAGGGGTCGTAAATGGCCTCTGGAAGGAACCAGCAAAGAGGGGGAGGCACTGGACTGCAGGGAGACAAAAAGAGGCAGAGCCAAGTGGCCATCTGTTGCTAAACATGAACAAAGAACACTTTTTAAAAGACGTGTATCTTGCTATTCAAAATGGTGAAAAATATAAAAATGACAGAGTTGGTAATTTTATTTCTGGCTGCACGTGTGAAGAGGCAGCAGAACTGTGTGACATGTTCTGGACGGAAATGGCAAGATATGTGATTGTACGCAAAATGTATTACTGTTAGAATTGTGAAAATGTACACGCATATCCCTATGTTAAACACGCACACTTGTGGAAATTTGCAGAAAAATTGGAAAGCGTGTTCATGGTGAAAAGGGCAAAATTCTGTAGAAAGCAGAGACAAGATCCCACAGCTACGGGGTTTTGAGGAATAGCTACTATGTAAAATACGGCATCTGTGTGTGTGATTTGTATAAAGGTGACCAATGTAGAAATGTAAATTTAATATAAAATCAGATTTTGAGACCAGTGGATAAAGGGAGGTCTCAGAGGATTGTAAAGCAAATCATAAAATGTGACATCATCCGGCCTTGAGCCAATCATTCAAACTGCAAGGCGGGGATGAAGTGTGGTCTAATCCCAGCTCACAGGGACAAGCTTAACTAAGCCAGCCCAGACACCCCCTTTGTGATGTCATTTTTAGGCATAAATAGAAACAGCTGACAACACATAGGGACTCACTGACTGAGCCAGCCACTTTCCTGATTCCGGCGAAGCACTCTGATCCTGCATCCTACATCCAGCTTTGAATATTCTTCCAGATCCAGATACCAAATCTCTTGCCAGCAACAGAGACTAGTGATTTCCAGCAAGGCCCCAAATCCTCAAATGTATTCTCTCCCCTCAGTAAAGCGCTGTGTGGTATGAGAAGGCCGTTTGAACCAGTATCCAGAAATTCTCTGGCTTGCCACCACTAGGCTTGCCTGAGGAACTCGCCATCCAGCTGATCCAAATACCCACAGACTAAGAGAGCAGATCCTGTGCCAATCCAGCGACCGGCCTAGAGGATCCAGTCCCATGCCTGAAGTGCTGCCTTTCCTAGACCGGACCCAATCCATGACCAGAACTGACGGTCCCATTTAAAAACATATCATGTGAGTATGAATAGGAAGAACTTTGTCCCATATGTCCTTTGCATAGTCTTATCCCTATGCAATCCATCCTATCTTTCATTCAGAACAGTACTGTTAGGAGTATCTTTGCCTTGTCTCATCCCTATCCAACCCATCTTACCTTTCCTTCAGAGCCAGTATTGTTAGAACTATCTTTGCGCTGACCCTATTCTCATCTGGAGAAGTCGAGTTTCCTTATCAGGTGGGTCACCCTGATCCAGTGACTGTAACATTCCTGTGTGGTATTCACTTCTTCATAGTCATCCCCTAGTGTAAGCAAACCCATTTGTCATTTTCAAAAGTGCATTTCTGTTTTCAATTCTCGTGCCTATTTTACAAAAGCGACCTTTACTAAAACCTCCATAACTCCCTCAGTTTCTGTGATAGAAACAAAATTTCAACTCCTACGTGTACCCAACATCCATAGCTATCCATAGAATCCAGAACTGCACTGCGCTGAATATTGTGCATGGAAAAGTTTGCAGTGAATTTTCATTTGAGAAATGTTTACACGTGTAAAATAGCTCTAAACTGCTTCCGACTTGGACCTTAAGATTTCCATTGTTTTCTGCTGAATAAGTCATTGCGTGTGCGTGTGTGCAACTGTTCCAAGCGGGTCCCATATGAAAATATAACCATTTCAGTATTTCTGACCAGATTTGGTGTTTGCCCAGTCCATTTTAAAGACAATCTTCAAAGCCTTTCTGACAGCTGGACAGTCAATTCCGTTTTCTCTGGTGTTTGAAAGGGAGAAAGTGGGACTGATATTCTATTTGACTTGTGCCATTCCTGAATACTTGCTCTCTACTCCTATCTCTTTACATTGCCTGTTGGTGTGTTGAGGGGTGTTGCAGGGGGAACTGCAAACCACAGTGCTATCTGATCTGAACCAACACAAAAGTATTATTTTCAATGCTGCATTTGTTTTGCTTATTACCTATTCCTAGTGTACTAAAAATATTATTCAGTGTTCTGTCACCTCATTGGTGATTGTTGTGTACCTATTAAAACATATTGTGATTAAATCTTAAATACATAAATAAATATTTACCTTTGAAAACCAGCCTGATTCCTGGTTCAGTGTGACCGGTGGGGTTCCAGGAGAAGGGTGTGATATGAGTGGCATATCGTTCAGAATATTGAACGTTTAGACAAAAATAAATAAGGATTTCAGTTGTGCACTACATGCTGAGCTTTGACTTGGGTGTGTGCCGGATTGAAATCACTTACAGCTTTTTATTTTTTTTTCGGATCATGGATCCTTGGATTATGTACATAGTTTCTTGGATTTCTTCACTTTTTTTTATTTCACCATGGAGAAAGGGTTTATTTTTAATTCATGAAGACATTCCGTGGACATGGACCACTTTTTTGATTTTGCCATTTTTCATCTTCCGATTCTTTTGGGGATATCTCATTTTCGTTTGCATTGCATTCATTATTTGTTATTGATGTTCGACTTTCAGTTTGTGTGGACTATTATTTATTACTACAATTTTAATACTTCTAATCAAAGTGGTGTCTGCTCTCAATGGTTTGGTGCAACTGTCACTCTTCACTTGCTATGTTAGGTGTCCCTGCTGTTCATCTATGTTAGTGATGTGTGTGCACACATGCATGTCAGTATTTGTGATTCACATGGCATGGGGCATGTACTGGGGAGTATGACCATTGGATGGGTGTTGAGTTGCACTGTGGGGGGGCAGTATTTGGTGGCATTTTTTGGGAAATTTGGTACATGATTGCATGTTGGGACAATGTGTTTGGGGGGGACATGTGTCGGGCCTGCCTGCAGGTTGCCAGCACTGGCGGGGGTTGGGGGACATGAGGCGGGGCCTGCCTGCAGGTTGCGATCAATGGTGGGGAGACATGAGGCGGGCCTGCCTGCAGGTTTCCGTCACTGGGTGCTCAGTGGGATATGAGGAGGGCCCTGCCTGCGGGGTATGGTGCCATGTGGGCTGCCTGGGGTGCATGGTCACAGGTGATGGGCTGCCTGCGGGGCATGTGCACGGGTTTTGGGGCTCCCCTATGGTGTGGGCTGCCTGCAGGGCATGGTCACAGGTGTTGGGGGTCCCTTGTGGCTTGGGCTGCCTGCAGGGCATGGTAACGGGTGTTGGGGGTCCCCTGTGGTGTGGGCTGCCTGCGGGGTATGGTCACGGGTGTTGGGGGGTCCCTTGTGTTGTGGGCTGCCTGCAGGGCATGGGCACGGGTGTTGGGGGGTCCTCTCTGGTGTGGGCTGGTGTTAGGATGCTTCTGGATAGAGTTTGCTGCCTTCCAATATGATCTCCTGCAATAGAATGGTGTTTTTTGGTTACGCCTTGCTTTGCATGAGTTTTTGGGGCTAGTTGCACACGTTTGGCTCATCTGACGAAATGAGCCCATTTTTGATGTAGTGACATTTGCAGAACAGTATATGCATTTAAAATGTGCGCATCTGACCAATGCACCACAAACATGTGACTCTCATCAAAGTTGCCATTAACCACGTGCTTATTTATACACATTTAGTGCAAATTAAAACACAATCTTGTACAAGACCCATTTTTTACTCTTTTGGGGGATTTGCGTGTCACAATGAGATGTATAATGTGTGACAAATCGTGGGATGGTGTCACTTCTCCCAACAGGGAGCCTTTCACTCTAATGCTAGGGAGGTGAGCCTGCTACGCAACATTACCCCTAGGGGTGACAGTAAGCAAGACCTTGCAGGGAGAGTCCACCCTTGGGGATAAAGACACCCTTTCTGATGAGGAACTCCCTTTCCTTTCTGATGAGGAACTCCCTTTTCACTATCCTCAAAATCCCAGTACCACTCTATCAGTTGACAGACAACTAGACTCCTTTTACATATCTTTACATATGTTATTTTAATGTAACTACAGAAGATAAGTATCTGTCTGGGACTGTGAAAAGTAAGAACATAGAGGTGATAAAGAATACCTGTCTGTTAACCATTGAGACGAAGAAGCCACAAGGAGTTTTGAAGAGTATAGCACCAGCACAAAGAAAGGACTATCCTGCTGGAGAAGGCAGGCTGGTGACTCAGGGAGAATGCTGCTTTGCCTGGCTGCTGGCAACAGGCGAGAGGGGGTGCCTGAAGTTAACAGAGTGGGTGACCAACTGGAGAAAGTCTCTCCCACGCTTGTAAATCCCAGGAGGGACATCCAAGAAGGGGTGAGGAGAAACCCCACCATGGAAAACTGCTTAACCCAAAGCACACCGAAGACAGACACAGGAAGGTCTGTCTACCAACAAAATAAACTGTTGGGAAGAAGAGAAATATGTGATTGTGTTGAGAGGACACAGAGACACAAAACCTCTTTTCGTCAATACGACAAATCGACATGGAGGTTTGTCCAATGAAGCAGATTGTACGGACAGTTAAGTCATCCTGACCGTAGACCAAAGAGAAGCAAAATGACAACCTGGTGATGCAGCCCAAGTAAATTAAAGGTAATGAGGAGAGCAGAAGACCCGGGAACAGGACATATATGACGACTATATACAAAATAGCTAGAAAGCACGAATACAACTATTAGTGTGGGCCTACTCGTCCCAGTGGGGAACGCAGAGTTGACAAGGCAAATACACATCCCAGTGAATGGCAGAACCATAAGAAGAGTGAGAATCATCCAGGTACTCATCATACTCATCCCAGTGAATGGCAAAACCATAAGAAGAGTGGGAATCATTCAGGTACTCATCATACTCATCCCAGTGAATTCCAAAACCATAAGAAGAGTAAGAGTCAAATAGGGACTCAAGCTACTCATCTCAGTGAAGAGATAAATAACAAGAGCGTTGTTTTGAGAATACACATGTTCATCCTAAAGAAGAAACAAGTATTGTGAAGCGTAACACATATTCATAGACACAGTATAACTATCGTATTGGCGGGCCAAAAACCATCCTTAATTATACTGGGTATTGGGTAAAGCAGACAGACCCCAAGTGATCCCAAGGGAAGAACCAGTGACCAAGAGGAAATAATAACTGCGATACACAGGGCCTCATTACGATTTTGGCAGTAGCCATGCCGCTATTGGCGGCATGGCTGCCGCCAAAATCGGGTCTGGGTTCCCAGAATGGGGAATTACCGGGCCATTCCGAGTTCAGAGGGACTGGTAATTCCTCCCTCCAGGAACCCAGGCCGGACCTTCCCCATTCCCATTTCAGCCCCCATAGGGCAGAATGGGAATGGGGGAGGGAGCTAACAACGGGGGATTACGACTGGCCCGTTGTTAGCTCCCTCTTCCCCTGAAACCAGACGTGCAGAGCGCGTCCCGCAAGGGGACCTCGTAATGTGGCAGAATGGTGTTAACGGGTCCGCATCCTTTTGCGGCACCCGTTAACCCATTCTGCCACTCTTGTAATGAGGCCCACAGAGTGGAAGTTCATCCCAGTATCAAGGAAACACAAGAGAGGGATTTTAGGAACCAAGGGAACCAATACAAAAAGGCCTGGTAAAACCCCTTAAAAGATATGAATGACTTGAAGTGAGAGATGGTGAAATGCTAGCTGAAGATCATGTATTAAAGAGGACATTTGCTGAGGAGCAACCCAGGAGAAGGGAGTCATTTGCCTGTTGTTAAGTTGTGTAGTATAAGTTATGGGGTCAGCCCAGGCTAGCTTTGGGCAGAGGACTGACTTTTGTTGTGGACTTCACCATTAAGGACGAGCACCCTAGTTTAGTTGTGTTAGGTAGGGAAACCCATAGAATAGAGAAAGCTAGGCATTTTCTTTCTTATTTTCAAATAAACCATTTTTGAGAATGACATATCTTTCTGACCTACCACAAATGGCATAAGCACTTTGTTGCACAATTGTGCATCTCATTCAGATAGACATTGCTTTTGAGAATCTGCTCCATAGTCTCAATAGGTTAGAACTGTGTGCTCAACCTCAGACCAATCAAATTATGGTGAGTGAAACCCCTTTTTTGTTTCCCAAAATAAAAAGGACAACAGATATCAATTTCAGGGTAAAGAATTTAATTGGTATGATGAAAATCTGAGTATATGTAGTAGTACTATTAGTACAAGTAGTCAAATGTATGTATAGAATATGTAGGGTGATTCCTGACACTTTCCTTTTTGCCACAGTTTTACCCAGGGTCCTTAGCTAGACATCTACAGCCCTTGTACTGTGCATTTGTATTCTAGCTAAACCAACAACAAACCAGAGTCAATAAGTAACCACCACACTTGTTCACAGTTATGCTCTTTTTGATATGTATTCATCAGAAAGAACAGACATATAATCAAACCAGTTCATAAACATGGACACAAATTGTGGTAAGTGTTTGCATTGGACATGTGCGAAAGCAGGAAAACACACTTTGCATCAATAATTACTTTGCTTTGGATCAGCACAGCACTTCAAACATAAGTGATCTCCCTCTAACCTGAGACATCCTAGCTTGCACTTTTTGGCCATGAAAGCAATACACTATGAATAGAGTTTCAGTTCTCATTTTCTCCCCTACCTTTAAACAGATTAGTAGCAAGGTTATGATATTGTGAGATTACAAGATTATGAGATTGTGACCCACCCCTCTGCATGAATGAGACAACCCCCAGCTAATATTTTGCATGTTGGCTACTTTGTTAATACTTTGGCACCAGAAGGAATACAACAGTTCTGTCTTCTGTGCCCTGGCGGAACAATTTACCAATTACAATACCCTGCAGAAGGGGGTCCTGATTGATCGTCGCCCTATTTATACTTACACTGAGTCCTTTCCTTTTAAAACTGCCTCATCTCTGACTCGCTAAACCCTTTTTGCCACCAAGTGCGATTCGGCCTGTCTCTGCCAGGACCCTGCACCTGATTTGAAACACAGCCCCTCAGCTACATTGGTCTCTAGCCCAGCCAGAAACAGCACCTCACCCACCCCAGGAATCTAGAAGCCTGGCAAAGGCCCTGACGTCTCTCCCTCTCACCAGGCAAAGACTAGGGTTCTCACCCCATCATAAACCAGGACGCATGAACCCAGCAGAAGAAAAAACCTTCCACCCTATTAACACAGACACCGTCATCTCCCTTACTACGAAAACAAAATCTGCACACTTACTGGATAATGCATGCCCACTCCAAGCCACATCCGATTGCATCACCATCCTACAACCCACTGGCTCAATATCATCAACTCCTGTATCTCACATGATAGAATCCCCTCTGCTCTAAAAACTGGGCAAATCTCTCCACTCCTCAAAAAGCCATCTCTCGACACCACACTCCCCGAAAATTAAGACCCCACCACTATCCTGCCATACCTTGCCAGAATCATGGAACGCTTCATCACTACCCAACTGAAACAACACATCAACACACACACACAACCCCTTCCAATCTGGCTTTCAAGCTGGACACAGAACTGAGACTGCTACACTTCACATTCTCGATGACCTCTACAACATCAATGACAAAGGACACACAACCATACTCATACTCTTCGACCTCTCTGCATCCTTAAACACCATCGTCCATACTGTTCTAGTTTCCAGCACTAGAATTAGAATCTCTATACTGGCTGCCGGTGGCTGCAAGGATCAAATACAAGACCCTCTGCATCATCCACAAAGCTTTCTGGGGCCTGGGACCACACTATCTCCAACTCTCCCACCCTAAATACTCCCCTGCTGGAGCCCTCTGCTCCTCTAACTACAACTCTTTGATTGTCAAACACTTCTCCAAGCAGAGAATGGGGGGCACATCTCTCTCCTTGGTTGGTGCCTTCTTTTGGGACAGCCTCCCTGGCCCTCTCAGACTTGAGCAGGACCTCCTTAAATGCTGGAAACTGCTCAGGACTCTGCTCTTCTCTACCTCTATGCCTACCCCTTCCCTGCTTGGTGGCATGGTCCTCATGAATCTCCAAGGATACGAGCCCCCCCTACCCAGTCAATACCAGCGCCCCCCCGACTGCACTGTCCCTGCAGGACCCTGCCTGGTGGTTCTACATCCACTCTTGGGAGTCGCCCGCACTAGCACCTAGTCTGAGGCCTCCTCCTGGCTCCCCTTAGCACTTCCCTCCTGGGCCCCTACCAGAATGTGTCCATTCCTTGCCCCCCCTGTCACCCATCTTTATCTCCTGCACTTTTTCACTACACTTGCACGTCCGAATAGCACAAGTCCTAGCAGGACCACAACTGTATATATACTGTCTTTGCCAATGTTGTTTCTCTCCCTTTTTCCCTTCCCATTTAGCCTTGTGGCGTTTTGAAACACAATTTTGATGTATAAGTGCCTAACAATTTTTTGTAAAATAAATAAAAATAGTCAGCTGCCTATCCCACAAGATGAAACTCTCAGGCACTCTCCTCCAGTGGTTCGCCTCCTTCCTTACTGACATTACACATGTTGTCTCCATGGCTGCTTTTTCGATCTGGCTCCACACCGGTCAAATAGGACATCCCACAAGGCTCCTCCCTTTCTCTGCTCCTCATCAACCCATATGTTGAATCCCTTGAACAAACCCTTAGCAAACACTGTATCCACTTTCACCAATACGCAGATGGCAAACAAATATACTTAGAAAGTTCACCCCCCCTCACAACGCCACATTGTCAAAAGCTGTCTCTCCACCATCACCAACTGGATGGCCACCGACTTCCTGCTGCTCAACCCTTTTAAAACAGGATACCTCCTCATCTGCCCCCCCCCCGACCCAATACACAAACACATGCCCTGGACAAACCACACATATCCCTATCTACACCTGTCAAATCCTTTGCCTTCACCACTGACCCACACCTTCCCATCACCCACTGCATAGCTGCTGTCAGCAAAACATACAATCTACAACTACGACTCCTACGGAAGATCAGACACATCCTTCCTCTTGATGACTTCCACACTGCAGTCCAAGACCTGGTTCTATACTAGATAGAATACAGCAGGCTTAGACTGGCCTATAGGGCATTTCGGCAATGCCTGAACCAAGAACACAAACTGCTGGTGTGGGCCTGTTTTTTTTGTTGTCAAAGTGGCCATTTTGTTGATCAATGTGGGCCAGTTTGAAGTGTTACTTCACTGTGCAGCTAGTAGCTTTGACCGTTGTTGCTGAATAAATATTCTTTATATTGTACAATTTGCATTACATTTTATCAAAAAAACTCCCCCTTGGGCACCATTCAGTTTGTCACAAAAGGAATGAATTACCTTTTGCAACTGTGGGCCACTTTTGTATTGGTGGCGAGACATTTTTATGCCTCAGTCTGATGGCAATGCTGTCCTCACTGGACTCCCCAGCATCACCCTTGCCCACCTGCAAGCCATAGAAACACAGCAGCCAGACTCATCCGCCACCTACCAAAACATTCACACATCACCCCAGCTCTCGCTCAACTCCACTGACTCCCATACACCAAAGAATTGCCTTCAAAGGACTGTGCATTGTTTTCAAAGCCAACAACTATAAAACCCACCTTACCATCAGAACAGACTAAAACCTAGGACCCACACAAACACCAGACAAGCAAACCAGCATTTCCTGCACATTACCCTTTGCAAACTAACATGCACACAAAAGCTCGAATTTAGTCAGTAGCCACCCAAGTCAAGCAACATCCTACCTCTTCACATCTGCACTGCACCCTCAATGACCACTTTCTGGAAGATCCTCAAAGCATACCTGTTTCCCCACAAATGACCCTGCCCTCCTCCACCTACAACCACTTGGCTATCCTAATCTTTCTATCCCATTCTGAAACCATGTTACAACTTCTGCTTCACCTCCCCCCTTTGTAAGGTTTGAACCGCGTAAGGCGCTCCAAGATCCTCTGAGTAGTGCCGGCGCTGAACAGAAATGTGAATAAAATAATAAATAAATAAAAATAAACCTGTAATAAGTCCCACAGCACCAATCCGTGTATACATTTGTGCTCTGCATGGCATGCTCTTTCTTACACAAAATTGAAATTCAATGCTTTACCAGGACAGATCGACACACATCAGGGATCAACAGCCTCTAATGTTATGTTATGTTAACGAGATTTATATAGCGCACGTTCACCCTAAAGCATCATGGTGCTCACCAGCCGTGCAGACCAAGGAACAATGGCCGAAATTCAGAACAGAAGAGTTTTTATAGCCTGACAAAAAGGAAGATGATCAGACGTGGCGCACAGGGCGTGGGGAAGAGTATTCCATGCACTTGTCGTGGCAAACCCAGAAGTCACGGCCACCCTTGCGAGAGAGTCCGACCCTAGGAATTTGGATCAGAAGAGCAGATTGTGTGGTCACAGAGGAACATAGGGAGAGAATTTAGTCTGCACATATTCTGCGCCACATTTATAGAAATCTCTATGCACAATGCAGAGTGATTTAAAAAGAACCCACTTCACAACTGGGAGCCAGTGAAGTTGACAGAGCAAAGGAGACATATGGGCACCAAATGGGGGGCAAAGAACAGGCATGCATAGACGCAGCGTTCTGGAGGAGCTGAAGACAGTGCACAAGATAGCTAGGCTGAGCCGAGTAGAGCGCATTGCAATAGTCAATGTTGCGAAGAACATGGGTAAAGGATCACCTACTCATAGGAGGGCCTTGGCTCAGTCTTCTGAGTTGCAGACATGGGACGTTGGCTTGGATCATAATGCCATGATAAGATGACTATTCCTCCTCGGTACCAGGATGCTGGCAGTCAGACTGGATGACGACCATCCTCCCTTGTAGAGCAGCAGGATATATCTCCCTGGCAGTGTCAGATAAAGCGATTCACGCTGACCTGATACCTAAGCAACTCACTGTGTATCCTTTACCAGCTTCCATTTGTGTACCGTAACCATCTCATTCATATATGGAATTTTACTAGTGAATACCGTAATTCACTTTTTCACTTGGCACTTGCTCTTACTGGATTTATAGATTAAAGGGCCAATAGACCTGAGATTCATTTGAGCATTTATCTAGAAATTACCTACACTGTGAGCTTGCTGCATTTATCGTGAGGTTAACTCTGTAGTTTGGCAGGTAAACGTAGTCAAACTAGGCCCCAGAAGCATCTGTTTTTCACAGTTTATTCGAGTAATGGGTGGTTACATCGGTGCGTTAAAGAGAAGGTAAAAGAACATACGAACTGGTACTTGAATAGTGATTGTTACATGTGGTTACTGCAGAAACATGCTGGGATCCTATTCCTTCATAAAAATACATATGAAGCGTCATGCACATCCTTCAGGACATACCCACCTTCACTTCAACGTCGAGAGTTTAGAGTAAGGCGGTTACAATCTCAGGACAAGATATATTTGCATATCTCTGATGTTCACTGTCTAATTTGACACATGAAGTACTCACATGCTGAGTAACAGACAATAATGAATTTCATCATAAGCAGAGGCAAACAAGAACACACCTATCTGGGAACAGCTGGGGCTTAATCTGAGCTCATCCAGCTCTTGTAATCAATGTGCTGCCTGATGCAAGAACCAGGAGAGGGGCACTTTAAGTAAACTAGATCACCCTGCTGAAATCATAGGCTAGAATGCTCCCATGGCCACACCCACCACCAGATGCACTTCATAACATTAACTAGCTCGACCCACAAACAGATGAATTCCCACAACAGGGGTACAATATCCCACACCCTAGGCCCAACTGCTTCTGTCATTGAGAATGCAAACACTTGAAGACCCCACCATGCCACAGAAGACAACACGCTGCTGGAACAGAGACACTACCATCTGTAACTAGCTTCCGCTTCAAGCAGCTGGATGGCAGCTGATGTCTCCTGCAATTCTCCTAGCCCTCCAACACCCATGCCAGTAAGAGTCACCCTACTGCTGCATCACTCATTCACATCTAGTGTCAGTCTACTGGCAATTGATTTTATAATTATAACGGTTCTGCTTAATACCAGCGAGAGGTTTTTAAGCGCGGGATACGGATTCGAACCCGTGTTGCTTCCAACATCACACATTGGACCTGGGCTATCCTTTCTCGCCAAAACTGTCTTGCACCCCACACACCGCTCAAGGAACTTCATTATCAGATAAATCTGTGTCCCATGCAGCCATTGAACTACAAAGGACAGCTGTCACACAAAATGTGAAAAACAAATAGAAATCAAACAGACACCCAGCGACAATAGCACCATGATGTACAACATAGAATGTATAGTCACTTTAGTACAAATGAACGAGAAAATATGCCCCTTACCCTGCCCAAGATGAGTGGAATCACCTCACGCAGCCTTCAGGAATGGTAAAAATGGAATGCAGTGACCCAATCTCTGCCAAGGAGCACACATGACTCAACCTACTATCATTGAACTAGATAAAGACAACACCACCTGCAAAAACCATGATGGACGGTAGAGAGGGACCATGAGTCATTTCCAGAGATATAACAACCTCACCATACCCAAGCACTCCCATATGTCAGAATGCAAAAGCAGTACTAGACTAGAGACTGAGGTTACTATCACTGAGAGGCCAAGAGCTGCTCCAACACCTACAAAATGCAATGCCGCACTCTGCCACCACAACACAAGAAAACAACCACAGCACCAGCTCATGGACACTCGGGGTCCGATTCTCAAGTGGGTGTTAAGTACATAAAAGGTTGCTAAAGGTGTTAACAACCTTTTCAGTACTTAAAACCTATTCTGAAGGTGGCACATTCTTTCGAAGTCAGTATGAATGTGCCACTTTCGGAATGTATGTGGCGGTTGCTAGGATGGGTGGGAAACCAACCTAGCAAACTACACATTTGTTACCTGCCACTGCCACTTAAGACATATATTCTTGTGGAACTACTCCACTTTTAAATGTGTGGTAAAGTGGCGTATATATGCGGTACCATTTTGGTGCCTGTATTATGGAGGAGTGCCACAAGAAGCCGGTCGGAGTGCAGGTGCATGGGCAAAGCAGTAAAATATGCAGCTTCAACGTTGTATCCTGTGTCAGGGCAGGACACAACATCATGTCACTGGCTGCTCTAGACAAAGCACGTGGTTGGTCCATCCCTTCATGACAACATCGTGCTTTAGTAGCAATTAAACATGTCTGGCACATTGATGGAGTCAGTCTATTGACAGATGTTCTGCTGTACACCCTTGTTCTCTGCAGCACTTTCGTAAAATAACGATTATGTTGTTAATTTACAAATGTGCTGCCGAGATTTCTGCATTGCACCCTTTGTGGTAAAAAACAGGCGCAATGACCACAGTGCACTTGTGAAAACAGAAAAATAATATGAGGCCAGGAAGCCCAAAAAGAAACACACCAACACAGGTTACAAAGAAACATACAAGTGCTTTATTTCAAGCCACAACAGTTACCAAGTCAATTGACAAACGGATAGCTATTCGGCTCTCAGTATAACATAACGAACTTCAAAGAGCGTTCGATGTGTTAGTGAGAGACTGCACATTGGAATACCCGGGCTTTTTATACAATTTGTCCAGCCCTTGGCCAACCCTCTTGCGGGTTAACCATTCTGCAAAATATAATTCTGGTCTTAGGGTTCCTTGCCAGGTCAACCTTTAATATATGCATTTCGATTAGTTTCGCTGATATAAGTAGTACATTTACATAAAGGTCAACAGTAGGACAAGGTCTCTGTTCGCGACCCCGACAAGTGGCCTGCAGGCATATTAATTATTCAGTTGTACGGAGGTCACAACGACCAGAATCTTATTCAGAATGTCATTTAGCCTCCATTTTGATGTTCAGGGTGACTTCTACCTAACAAGAGAACCTAAAATGGCGGCTTAATCCAAGATGGCGGCTTACATTGATTTCTCTAAGGTCAAGACCGTGTCATGGAGTTTGTTCGCGCATGATGTTTAGACAACTTGGCGTAGGCCAATACATATACAACTATTACAATAGGAGGCATAATATTATTTCTATTCCGACACACTGTCGTGCACTACGAGGACGCCCAAGTCCACTTGAGAATAGAGTTGGAACCTGGGCGTACTGATTTGGTGCAGTGATGCATGCTCTTTAGCACGCTCAATGCGCCAACTTGAGAATCGGGCCCTTAGAGCTACAGCCTCTTATTGTTACATTGGATGGAATGTGGTGTGTACCCAGGGCCCATTGGGATGTCCAGCCCACCTTGCTGACGACAATCCAGAGAGTGACCCTCCGACTGTATGTGTGTGTGTCTATTTCAATACCAAGAAACATGCATCAACCACAGTTGCCCCTGCCCTATTTATCTCTGCACATTAAGATCACTACTAAATTAAAGTGAGATATTGTAAAGACCAGAGGGAGGGTCTGCACTTCCGCTCTCTATATGGTAGAGGGGAGGCACAGAGACCCCTGCCAAGATTCTCTATTACGGTAGCAATGGACGAGCAATCAAGGGCTAGCTTCTCGGGAGGTGATGCGAGATGGTTCTTAAGTACAGTGTAGTCCCCAAGCACCCACGAAGGAATGTCCACACACTGTATCGGTTAAAACACAGTCTTTATATAATTAATATTCAAAGACATATACACGATCACAATAACTCACTTTGTGCTCCGAAAATCAACAATGGTAAATATGTACAATTCTAAAGTGGTACCACTAACGTTATAAGATCTTATTAAAGTGCGTACGGTCAGAATGACACACAGATCAAAATAAAGAGGAAACTAGCAGTAGAGAGAGGAAGGAAAGCAGGATGGTTGAGCAATAGGCAGAGTACTGGTAACTACCGTTAAACACAGCTCTATGTGGAGATCCCCCCACTTGGGCAACCTGTAGAAGAAAGATACAAGCCCAGTCCATATATTGTTCACCCTTAGACTTCCCAAAAGTTCTGCAACCCCAAAGTACCTTGGAGTTGTAGCTTTCCGCATCAGGGAAATCAACAACCCTTCTTGAGTGTCCTCCCTTTCAGGCAGGAGCCATGGGTCGTTGAACGTCCAACGGAGAACAGGTCGAGCTACTACGGTGAAGTGGCCACGTCGTTCCTAGCAGTGCTCGTTGACGGGGAAGCGTAAATGTCCTGCCAGGAATAGGCGTGCGGGGCACCTCAGTGTCGATAGTTCTGGACCGCAAAGAGTTGAAGAGCTGTGGGCCAGCAAGGGCGTTGAGTCGTCAGCGCCTCTGTGGTCTTTGGGTGGCAGGAAACCCACCGGTGGATGCTCCTCGGCACGTCGACGGTCAGGCCTTCTCCAGCAGGATACAGCGGCGATGATGCAGACGAGAGCATCCTTGGATCAATTACTTCTTAGGCAACAGGAGCACGGCGGCTCCGGTCGGCGATGGCGATCGGCGACAGTGGTGGACAACAGTCCGGGCGCTTCTCCTTGGAGTTCCGAAGCAGTCCCCGTATCGGGTCGGCAGCCTGTCGAAGGTCTGTCTACCAGGGAGCTTAGGCAAAGATCAGCTGTGCATGATGGTCCCTGGTAGCTTGGGAAGAGGGCGCCTTACCAGGTCCTCTCTGGGTCAGTTCTTGAAGCACAGCATCTTTCAGATTACAAAGGAGAGCAACAGCAATTCTTCTCGTCCAGCAGGGCTCAAGGTTAAACTTCACTCCAGTTACTCGTCGTAGTGGACTTCAGCTTCTGGACACGATTCCTAGCAGTGAGAGGTCCCCAGATATACTGTTGATCTCCCATTCATTCCGCTGGGTCGCACTCAAGCATCCAATCACGACTACTGGGATTCATGCAGTCAGGCAGCCAATCAGGCACACAAGGTATTCAGGCCATTCACTTCTCTCCAGACACTCACAACAAGTTATGTGTATTGGGACAAGTACTGAGCGATTCAACACTCCAAGCTGTATTCATACCAGTTTCCGGCAGGGCTGTCTCAACCACTGTGTCAAGCACCAGATACTAGACAGTCACAACATAGAATGTATATTCATCACACACTCCATTCACCCAGGTCCCACCCACAGGCGTACCCACAACATACGGTCATTGAGAAGGCTCCAGCCAGTCTGGTCGGCACTTCCCCACACTACCATACACGGAACTTCCACCCAACAGACAGTCAGGGGGAAGGGACAGACGCAGGGCTTTCCGGGACTTCGAGAAGATCAGGGTAACAGGTGATGGAAGGCAAGAGGCCATGGGGGCCATTTTGTCTCCATCAGGAATCTACCGATTCCAATGACAGGGCCTGGGCATCCCAAAATGGAGGATGCTCAGGGCACCAATAATTTCAGCATGGAGCTACCACCAGCCCGTACCCTGCTCAGTGGGTCAGACACAGGTGCCCAAAAACATACACTAGGGGCACAGGGTTGTACCCTTACCCATGGGTGCCATAAGGGTATCCTACGGGTCAGTTCACCAAACCAAAAGGAGAGAGAGCTGCACCGCCAGGAGTCCCACATGAACTCCTGCGTGGAAAATACGACAGAACACACAATAAAAAGCAGTAAAGGACAAGGATACGGAGGCCCTGTCCCTCCAATGTATTTCCAGCATCACACATATTCACATAATTACATGGAAGTTTGGCAACCTTATCTGGAATACCTTATTGCTTTGGTGACGATTCAATAGTTGCTGGATCATGTGGTACAGAAATTAACCTTTTCTTCATGGCAAAAAAGGCAAATTCTCTCTATCAGCTACTCCTACACCCAAGAGATCTGGGCAAAAGAGTGAGCTTGTAACTCATGTGCACGTGTTGAACTGTGAATCTTTAACATTCCTGACAGGGACATAATTTGCGGGTCGCTAGGGGTTGCAACCACAACCCCAATGGCCGCAGTTGCTACCCCTCAGTTCTCCCTTGCTAGCCCAGCATATAAAAAAGAATAATAATTTTTACTATCATCATTGTTTTTATCAGCATCTCTGTGGCGTTATGTACCCGTTCCATTGGCATCACCTGTGGCCCCAATTAACAGAACAAGCAAAGCGAAGCGAGGGCCATTAACGTGGGCCCAGGGCCACTACCCCCTGGTGTTGCCTATGGAATGGGTACATAAGGTCATTAGCACCCCGGGTTACCAAAGCGGCAACCCGGGGTGCTAAAAAAAGAATTTTCCTTCCTACAATGGGAAGCTGCACGCGTCCTGTTGGAGGAAGGAAAATCCTTTACCAACATGGCTGCCATGGAAAGGGAAGAGGGGCTCCATACGGAGCCCCTCTTCCCTTTCCATGGCAGCTGTGGGAAGCTGAGAGGAAGGTGCAGCTGCAGCTGCAGCTGCAGCGGCAATGGCCATCAAAGCCGAAATAAGGAAAGTGGGGGGTTAATAAAGAAGAAATAAAAGGGGGACGCAGAGTGAGGGGAAGATGGTGTTGGGGAAAGCTAGCTGTCAGGCGGCTTGGAATGCAGGCTTGTACCGGCGGTTCAAGCCGCCTTCCTAGCCACCTGATTGGCTGGCTGCCCATCCTGGGTGCTATTGCCTTGAATAGAGAAGGCATCTGGGCAGCAGAGGGATCCCGTATATCACGGCTGTGTATGTTCATTGTTTTTATATGGCCTCCGGTGGGGCGAGTGTGTTTCAGACCATGGGCACCATTTTCAGTTTCCATGGCCTTTGCTCCTTGCAATATGAAGGACTGTAATGGGTGTTGACTTCGAGTTTGCACATGTGTATTTACATGTTTGCGGGAACGCTGGTTAGTTTCGCGCAGTGGTCAAAGTGTATGAAAAGAAGTAGTGCAACCATGTTTGCTATTGGCCTGCCCTCGAGTCCCCCAAACCCCATCGCCACCCCCCACTCACAATACTAACCCCAAAACACATGTACCTGCTGTTTAAGGGAACGTTCAGTGCAGTGTATTGGAAGTGCAAGTTTCAACTGCTTCCTACACTTTTATTTTAAAACGAAACCATTCCGGAAAGGTTTCTCTTTATAATAGTATAGGAACATTAAAATCTAATTTAAAAACATAGACGGGCACTGCTCTCAACCGCTCCCATCCACTTCGACCACTGCGTATGTTTGTATGCAAACAAAATTTAGTTAAAGACAGGGCCTCTTTACGAGTGCAGCGTTAACCGTGCCGGAAAAACCGACAGGCTACCGCTGGACCGTATTACCATTCCGCCTCTGTGATTCCCGGAATCACCTGGGCATTACAACCCCGGTGACCTGGGAATTCTGGAGGCAGAATTCTGTAAGTCCCCATTCCCATGGAGTCCTATAGGACTCCATGGGGATGGAGACAATGGAAACACTGATTCCGTCTATGACGGAGCTGGTGTTTCCATTTGCGCCTGCAGGCGGGTATTGTAAATCCTGCCAGGTCAGACCCTTCGGGAGTGACACCTCCCGCCTGCAGGACTCTTAAACAGCCGGTCCGGAAACAAGGGTGGAAGCGGTTTTTCCGCCACCATTCTTTCAAGACCGGCAGGGTCGTAATGAGGCACTGAATCAGGCCTGCTGGGATTTGAACATTCTACCTGGAAGTTCAAAGCACATTTTGCCGCATAACACTTTACCCTTTAAAGCTTTCTGATCTATAATTCAGCCAATGAATGTTTCCCTTTCCTTGGTAAACAAAGGTTTATATGATTTTGATTGTGGGTTCTGTGTGAGTGAGGGCAAGTGTGCTGATTTGCGAATGTAATTTCATGTAAAGGTAGTCTCCCTTAAGGATCGCCGTGCCACGTGCAACCCTCTGCGAGAGTTACATAAGCGGAGTGCAGTGATTACAAGCATGATACACTCAGCTTCCAGTCATGAAGGGCTATTGAGACTCCAAAGGCCCTGCCAGAGATTATCCGGGTGTAATGTCAGACCCACAGCAACAGCCAGGTCTGTTTGAGAAGGGAGAGCAATGGCCCAGCTGTGTCGGTCGATCCTTGTGACACAGGGAGAGAAGATCTGAAAGCAGGGAGAAAAAGTTGGAAGAAGAGGAAGATTTCCTGTGTGATTCCTCGCTAAGAGAGAAGGGCCAGTGATCAGCCGGTGACAGAGGTCCTTATGTACGACGGAGACGGAGTCCACAAACTTTGCTACGACCAAATATACCATGTCCTGCACAGCCCTGCTAAACCACCCAAGAGAAAGTCTGAGAGAGGATAGTCTTGCCTGAGGATATGGAAGGGTATGGACTCACAAGAGATTTGGAATACCAGTAGGAATGAACCCAGAAATGTTTTGATACATACTGCCCCTGCTAGACTCCCAGTATAGTGATATGGCCAATCTAGTGTATAGAGGAATATGAGAATGGAAATGGAGTTGACGAAAAACCCACTGATTGTTACTCTTAAGGTCCATCCATTCAACAGATCTCCCTCCGTGATCTGTATGTGCCAAAGTATGCTTCAGTCAACTACCTCAGTCAACGACCCCAGTCTCCTCCTCCAAGATAAATTAATACATCTCCAACATGCTGTCTGGAAATTGTCTCTAATTTCCCATGTTCAAGGCCAAAAGATAAACAGCTTTTCACCAAAGCTCTCACATGCGTTGCAAATATCAAGTGGTATCAGCAGTGGGAAGGCAACTACATATGGATCGTATCTGGGAGGGGCTGGAGGGGGTCAGTTGTACTATGCACATAATCAAAGTTGCTTTGTACCTGATAAACGTCCTGTGTGGTGTTTATTTACTTCATTCTATGCCTTTTGTCTGGATATGATTAAATCATATGCATATTTTATCCTTCCGAGTGATCCATTGGAGCAGGGGAGATGACCTCACATTCAGTAACTGCTTGAGGGTCTCTGTCAACCCAAGGGGACAGGTGGCAGACCCATAGAGCATACAGATCAAAAAGCACTAGGAAAGAACAATATTGCAATAGAAACAGTGGGCTTTACACCATAACTGTCCTCCGATTATGCACCGCAGATTGCACCTACACCATAAATATCCCAGGGTTACAGATCCATGGGGGGCAGTCCCCTTAGCTTGCTAGGACTTGTAGGTCGAAACTCTGTGGAAAACAAAACGACATACCCCCACAATCCAAAGCGAAAAGCCAGGTCTGTCTCAAGGTGTCATGGGTGACATGGGGCCACTTGGAAGATGTAGCTTGACTACATTGAAAAGATCTTGTTTTCAATTATGTTGTTCTTTATTTCACTACTGTATTGCAGTTTGCCCCACATGAAGTTGTCATACCAAATTGCAATTTCTAAAATCACTTTCAATATAGTACTCATAGTTACAAATCTGTACATTCATTAAAACCGCATCATTAACATCACCATCAATCAGGATGAATTTAGGGAAATATTCACATGTCAGACATACACCTGAATTTCCCAATGTATACCTGGAAGCTACACCTATGGGCTCTTCCTATTATTCTGGGAGGTTATTTAATAATCAACAGTGTCCCGGCTTTGCTAACATGCGTGACACGGACTTAAATGCACGAGTAACAGCACATTGCCTTACTGATTAAAGACACTTGGCATATAACAATCTTTCAGCAATGATTACTGTAATAAAATCTCTCCCGTACATGGTTTTTAGCCAAGTCAAGGCATTACGGACGGGAAACTTTTTGGCATTAAAAGGAAGTTTAAAAGTGAGTTGTCTCTCTGATTGATATGAAGGACATTGCAATTAAACATGTCAAGGTTTCTTTCGAACTACATACTGATTGCAAGGGGCAGTTTGTGCCTGGAGATAATACCATCTGTGTGTAATAGCTTTTACAGATATGCTCTTGAAAAACATTATTTTTTATTGTGATGGAAGGTTATGTGTGAGAGTAGGATTATGCATTGGTTAGTGCTTGAGCGTAAATCTGTGTGTGCATACAACAGTGCTAAGTGTACGTGCTTAACTCAAGCATAGAGTGATTAGATGTAATTTGGTTTGTGGTTTACATAAATGTCAATCTTGTGGCAACATCCTTTCAGCAAACATATTAATAATGTCTTTATCTTGTGAAAAATGTAGATTTGGATATGAATTTCAGGTGTTTATTACAAATGTCAGACCACCCCCCACCCCCATTGCTAAAATGTGATCTTAAACCACATTTCATACTTTTTCATGTCTACAAATTTTGGCTAGATCTTGGCGTTTTATTTCTCTAAAAAAGTTAAACCAGTTTTCATAAGAACCTGTCGAAATCAGAACGCCAGGCACTTAAATATGTAGCAACTGATAGCACTTTGGTGATCAAGGAGGCAGACAAAGGAGGCAATATTGTTATCCTTAATAAATCGGATTACATCAGATTTGCTCAAGACCATCTCGCAACACCCAGTTGCTATCAAATACTCTTTCACAACCCTATGGTTGAGATGGTTCAAGGACTTCAAATACTAATACAGCAGTGGTATCAGTTAGGCATGCTGACTGATGATGAAAAATCTTTTCTGATTAACCTCAGACCCTTAATGCCAACGCTTTATCTGTTACCAAAGGTACACAAACCCTTTACTAACGTACCATCTGTGAGACCTATAATGAGCAGCCAAGGAGGGGCCACTGAGAACCTTGCAACATATATTGACTCTTGCATTAAGGATTTAGTCCCTACAATACCGGCGTATCTTAAGGACACAACCCACATCCTACAAATTCTTAACAATATTACCTGGCAACCAAATTACTTCTTAGTCACCCTTGATGTAACTGCATTATATACATCTATCGAACGCACACTGGCACTTAAGACCATTGATCACTCATTCAGATCTCACTCAGCATCCCATGCTATGCATGTTCAAATGTTAAAAAGTTTTGTTGAATTTACTCTTGAACACAACCATTCATATTTGATGATAAATACTACACTCAAACCAAGGGCATAGCAACGGGTGCTAAGTATGCTCCTGCCTTAGCCAATCTATTCTTGGCGTACTTTGAATACTTTTACATCTTTCACAACAATCCCTTTAGCCAATATATCCCCACTTGGAGGAGATATATTGACGATGTCTTTGCAATTTGGTCAGGATCACTCATTCAATTCAATGACTTTATGCAGTTTCTCAATCAGAACCAGTTTGGTATTAATTTCACTGTCCATATAGATGCAACAGAAATTATGTTTCTAGACTCGAGAGTGTACATAATTGGTAACACTATACAGACATGCACGTTTAGCAAAGAAACTGCTGTCAACTATATTCTACATGCCAGTAGCAGCCTTAGAAAAAGCATGATTAACAACATACCACGTGGTGAACTTTTGAGAGCCAGGAGAAACTGCAGTGAGGAAGGAAATTTTGAAATAGAATGTAAGTCAATAGGAACCAGATTTAAAGAGAGAGGTTCCAATCATTAACAAAGCATTACAAGATGTAAAAGTAATGGCACGATCTTCCATTTTACTACAGACTCAGGATTCACAAGGCAAAATCCCCAATGCTTTTCCAAAACATGTGAATTTCATTACTAAATTTTCCAATGACTCTAAATGTATCTATCATATTTTGAACAAACGTTGGCATCTGCTATTACTAGACCCAGATTTGGTACCATACATTCCTGAGAAACCTATGATTACTTTTTCAAAAGCTCCCACCCTCAGAAATATAGTGTGTCCTTCCTTTTTGAAATCTGGTTCCAATAGACAGCTAAATTGGCTAACTGAGAATACAAAACCAAGTGGTTTTCATAAATGCGGGACATGTAATTTTTGCCAGTTTGCTCTGTCACCTACCAAAGTCTTTACCTGTCATGGAGATCTCAAAGTTAACATTACAGACTTTATCAACTGTCGTTCAAAGTATATCATATATGGCATTGTATGTGTGTGCAAGAAAGTGTATGTTGGCAGTACCATCAGGGAGTTCAGAGTAAGGATCAGAGAACACCTTGCCAACTTGAATAGTCAAGATGCCAAATTGCCTTTTGCTTTACATTGGCAAACGGAACATCAAATGGCACACCAATGGGACATTAAATTTGTTGGTCTGATACACATCAAGCAACATACAAGAGGTGGCGATAGACAGTTGAAACTACGTCAAGAAGAGGCACGCATGATTTGTAAACTACGATGTGTGCAGCTTGGTCTAAACCAAGAACATTAACTAAATGTATTTCTATGATTAAAATACATTTTAGTGGCCTATGCAATGACGATACTTGGTGATGCTATCACATCCCCACATGTGCATGAACTAACACGCAGACTGTGAGTCTCTTTTTTATATCAATATAGACCCACTACTACCCATTTCCTATTTATCAGACAAGTGACACTGTATGCCCTCATTTCCTGGTGCCCCATAAAAGGTCACATTTTAAAAGATTACATATTGGAAGTTGGACGCATATAATTTCAAATATGTGCTACTAACCTCTCATTATATACTCATTTACTGATTGCCAATTATATTTGGCACTCGTGTACTTCCTATGATATATTTATCACAGCTCTCTAATATCTTTAGATACAACTGTATTTCCGTATTGATTGACAATTTAACAAAATTACATGACATTGATTGCCGTATATATATTTATCAAAGCTCACTAAAAGCTTTAGATAGAACTGTATTTTTGCACTGAATGACAATTTAACAAAATTACATGACATTGTTTGCCGGGGTTTATGACATGATATATATATCAAAGCTCACTAATAGCTTTATATACAACTGTATTTCCGCACTGATTGACAATTTAACAAAATTACATGACATTGTTTGCCGGGGTTTATGACATGATATATATATCAAAGCTCACTAATAGCTTTATATACAACTGTATTTCCGCACTGATTGACAATTTAACAAAATTACATGACATTGATTGACGGGACTTATCTTTCCAATTGGGCTCTTAGACTCAATACAACTTCACGGCAAAGCATGGGCACGCCTCCATCTGAAGCTGGTTAGTGTTGCTAGGCAACATCTTAGCATAGTTGTGTACAAAGAGTGGGGGTGTCCTGACTGGAAAAGTCTAAGCCGACTGCCGCTTATTGATTGCAGCCTAGGTTTAACGACAATGTGTTATCCTTGGATATCACCATTTGTGTATTTACCAAGGATAGCAGTACATAAGAGAACCATAATAATCCACTTGTGCTAGACCATTAGTCTGTAAAAGAACAGCTTTTATTAAGTGACTGTCCTTGTTCTTTTACATATTTATTGTAAAGAAATTATAAGTACAAAATATACAGGTGTACATTTTTTCACCAAAGTCACATATACAAAATATAAACAAATATAAAACTAAATAGAGAAAAATGTAGAAAAAAGAAGAAAAGACATGTAGCAAAAGATAGGACAAAGTCATACATGTGCATGCTAACAGAAGTATAACGACATTCTGTTGCTGCTACTACATTTCATTTTTCTAATTGTAGACAGATATCCTCGAAGGTAAAAGTCCTTGGATAGGTCTAACTAAGCCAGGCTAAAGGGTGACCAAAAAAAAATATATAGTTGATCGACGTCCCTGAAATGAATCTCTACTTGGATCTGGGGGGGACCCCGCCACACCACAAGGGTAAGGGAGTCCCAGGACGTTTCGGCCTTAGTGGGTCACAGCCTTCTTCATGGAACCAAGGAGTGGAGTACCCTTTAGATGGTGCTGCGGCGCCAACACATGGAGTTCTGTGGCTGCTATGCAGTGTATTGGCCAAAAGAAAAGGAAAATGGCGTGCTGGACGCTGCACCTGGAGCTGAAAAAAGCACCAAGCTTCTGCATACGGGAGCCAGTCAACAATACGGAGCTCCGACTGTCCGTATCGATTCGAAAGGAAGCTGTGCAACATTGCCAACATCTTAGCATAGGACTGGACACACCAATTAGCGGGGGACTGGGTTTACGATAGTAACGCCCATAACTTGTAAGCATATAACAATGCGAACGCTTTAGCATATTTATACACTTTAACTTGCTAATTAATTCATCGACTTTTATTACGAAGCTGTAAAACAACAAACTGCTGCACAGCCTTCTAATGGGACGCCAAGAGGGAGAGCTGCACGGTGGTGCTAGGTTACCTCTGAGCATTCCTGTCGAGACTTGCCGCGTAGTGAAGAGTATTGAGCCTCTGTCCACAAATCACCCACAGGGAGAGAAAGATAAACACTCCCTGTGCGAGCCTTGAGGCCACAGGTGGTTTGTTGGTTGTAGAATCAGGTGGCGCCGAGGACTCCAGAGGCTGTTGGAAGGAAGTCGGGGTTAATACAGGCAAAGACAGTGCTTTAGTAAAGAGTGAAGTAAGGGTACTTTCTTACCTATGTTCAATGGAAGGGAGCCTGAGGAATTGGTGCAAGGGAGCGCCGATGATTCAAACAGGCAAGTACCTGGAGGTGGGTACGAGCTGACCACTAGTAACCCGTAATGATTTCCAAGACTGAACAGAAGGAAGGTCTTAAACCTTCCAAGGGTCGAAATCCAGGTTGTAGCAAGTGAACAGATAGGGAAAATCCAAAGCAGTCCGTTAAGCGCAAAAGGGTCCAAAGTACCAGTATCCGTGCAGAGTATCGGCAACCGTATCCAAGGAGCAAGAGTTAATCAAATCCGTGAGAGTAAGCCTGAGGTCGAAATCCGATGAGGTCAAAAAAACGAGAGTCAAGAACGCCGAACAGTGTTAGAGAACAGCTGTGAAGCGGCGAGTGTTTCAAAGCTCCCGGCTTTTATGCGAGCCACCTCCCGATCACGTGAGTGGGGCTCCGTGCACGTGATCGGGAAGTTGATGTGCAACCAGGAAGCGATCGCGATCGGCTGTTCCAGCCCGATCGCAATCTCCATGGCAGTTGCCATTGGAGACGAGGAAACAGACCACACCGTCCTCTTCGTGTGATCCGCAACCATCGGTGATGGCGACTCCCCTGCACCCTAGGTGATGGGACATGAGGAGGGTTGGGCGGTGAACCGGGGAGCCTGACAGTATTTTGTATCGGAGTGTCATGCAGGGTGTTGTGTGGGTGTGTGACTGACCTATCGTGCATAACAGAGCCCCCCTCAATGGCCCACGACCGCGTGGGCAGGTGGGATGGTCCAAATGAAAACGGGAGACAAGCCTCGGAGCATGGACGTCACTCGCGGGGACCCAACACCGCTCCTCCGGACCATAACCCGCCCAGTCCACCAGATACTGGAGACAACCACGAACCATACGAGAACCCAGTATACCCGATACCTCATATTCCACAGAGTCACCCACAGACACAGGGCCAGGCGTAGACCTAAGGCGAGTAGGAGCAGGACAAGGCTTTAGCAGAGATGTATGGAATACAGGGTGAAGGCGCCAGGAGGCGGGAACTGAAAGGCGATAAGCCACAGGGTTGATCACAGCAGATATCCTGTACGGACCCACAAAACGGGGTAGCAATTTGCGACAACCGGGCAGCCGGAGGTGACGAGAGGAAAGCCACACCCTGTCCCCCACAACATAGGAAGGTGCAACGGCCCTCCGCCGGTCAGCCGCAGATTTAGCAGAGACTTGGGACTCACGAAGGTGAGCGAGAGTCCAGGCATGAACGGCCGATAGGTCACGTGCACAGGAAACAGCAGCAGGGTTAATGGAATGTGTAAGGTCTGGAACAGGTAAGGTGCGGGGGTGTTGGCCATATAAGACAAAAAAGGGAGAAAAGCCAGTAGAAGAATGCAGAGCATTATTATACGAGAATTCAGCGAGATGTAGTACACTCAGCCAGGACTGTTGGTGCTGTAGAATGAGGCAACGTAAATATTGCTCCATGGCCTGGTTCACCCTCTCCGTCTGGCTGTCTGTCTCCATGTGATATGCGGAGGAAAAACGGGAATCAATGCCCAAGAGGCCTGTGAGCGCCCGCCAGAACCGAGAAGTGAACTGGGGTCCCCTGTCCGAGATTATGATAGTGGGTAACCCGAAAAGACAGAAGATTGATCTAAAGAAAAGGTCGGCCAGAGCCGGTGCTGATGGGATGCCAGAACAGGGAACAAAACGGGCCATTTTAGAGAAAGAATCGACCACTACCCAAATGGTGTCGAAGCCCTTGGTTCGAGGTAGGTCTGTCACAAAATCCATCGACACTGTGTGCCAGGGCCTAGGAGGTATAGGCAAGGGAAGTAAGAGCCCCACCGGACGTCCCCGGCGATGTTTACATTGGGCACACACGGCGCACGTGTTGACATACCCTTCAACATCGCGCTTCATGGAGGGCCACCAACACCATCGCCTGAGGAGGTCCAGCGTGCGCTTCTGTCCAGGATGACCATTAATGGCACTGTCGTGGGACCATTCTAGTGCAAGATTACGAGTGTCGGATGTCGGTAACCATAATTTGTTTTGTATGAACGGCAGCCCATCATGTAACACCGGATCCCACTCAGAGGTCTGTTCGGGATGTAACGAAACCCATGCGCGAATGGACTCTAGAAGTGGTAAAGGAGGAGTACAGAGGCAAATGACATGCTGATCTAATAGTTTTTCAGGGAAAACAGGCAAGGATACCCCACCAGGAGAACGTGATAAAGCGTCCGCCTTCCCGTGGGACAGACCCGACCGGTGTTTTATCTGGAAGTCAAAGGCAGCAAAGAATAAATGCCACCGCACCTGCCGACTATTGACACACTTGAGTGAGGCTAAATCTTGAATGTTACGATGGTCCGTGTACACCGTGACCGCATGTCTTGCTCCCAACAGGTGATGCCGCCAGACCTGAAAGGCATCCTTGATGGCCAACAATTCCTTCTCCGTGACCGTATAGTGCGTTTCTGTAGGGGTAAACTTTCGAGAGTGAAACGCCACCGGGTGTAGCCGACCGGAACAAGGACAATGTTGGGATAATACCGCTCCAAGAGCAAAGGAGGATGCATCCGCCTCTACAATGAAGGGGAGTTCCGGGTCGGGATGCTTCAGTACAGGAGCGGTAGTAAATGCAGCTTTTAGCGCATCAAAAGCCTTTTGGTGTTGTTCCAACCAGATAAAAGGCAACTTGGGGCTGGTCAAGGCAGTAAGAGGTGATACAAGAGACGAGAAATCCTGGATAAAGCGCCTGTAAAAATTCGAAAACCCAAGGAATGATTGTAATGCCTTAACGTTACAGGGTTTTAGCCAGTCCAAAACTGCACGAACCTTGGATTGATTCATTGCTAAACCCCCAGGGGTAATGTGGAATCCCAAGAATTCCACACTTCCAGTATGGAACTGACATTTTTCTGGTTTTGCATAGAGTGAAAAACGGCGAAGCCGAGATAATACCTCGCGGACATGTAGTACATGTTCTTTCAGGTCCTGTGAAAATATTAGGATGTCATCAAGATATACCGCTACAGAGATGTCCAACACATCATGAAAAATCTCATTCATGAAACGCTGAAACGTGGCAGGGGCGTTACAAAGACCGAAGGGCATGACTACGTACTCAAACAGTCCGTAACGAGTGCAAAAAGCCGTTTTCCACTCGTCTCCGGGGCGAATTCTGATTAAATTATAGGCTCCGCGGAGATCGAGTTTCGTGAAGATGTTGGCATGACTCAATCTGTCCAACAATGGTGTAATCAGGGGAATAGGATACCGGTTCTTTATGGTGATAGCATTCAAGCGTCGGTAGTCCACACAAGGACGTAAGTCGCCCTCCTTCTTGGGGACAAAAAAAATAGGGCTAGCTGCCGGAGAGGTGGAAGGACGTATATGGCCAACCTTTAGAGCCACTTGAATGTATTCTTTCAATGCCTGTTCCTCTGAGGGGGACAGGGAGTAAATACGTCCTGAGGGAATGCTGGAATCAGGGATGAAATCAATAGGGCAATCGTAAGAACGGTGTGGTGGTAGTACCTCCGAAGAACCCTTGTCAAAGACCTCATGAAAGTCCTTATATTCCATAGGGATATTTGTCGCCACCACCCCCACTACGTGAGACTCCAAGGACGTGGACGCTTCCTCGTGTAGGGTAAGTTGTGCGACGGCCCCCAAGGCACGTGAAGGAGATTCGGTGTCGTCAGGTGCGGTGAGGCAAAAATTCTGGCAGATTTCCGATTCAAAGTGAACCTGCCCAGACTTCCAGTCGATTAAAGGGTTGTGTTGATGTAACCATGGGAGCCCTAGTATAATCCCGAATTGGGGCATCGTAATCAAATCAAAGGATATGACTTCCTGATGTATTTTCTGTATAGTTAGGGAGATCGGGGCAGTTTGTTGTCGAATTGGGCCAGAAATCAGTGCTGTGCCATCCACCGCCTGTACTGGTTCCGGACGTTGTTTGGTAATCAGGGGCAGATTCAATGACCCGGCCAGGTTTATATCGACATAATTGCCAGTGGCACCAGAATCGATATAGATCGAAACAACATGAACGATGTCGGGTGTGGGTTTTAACGTAGCCTTTACCATCACCGGCCTGATCCTGCCAAATGTGGGGAACCTGTCCGAGGGAGTTGAAGGATTGCTCGATCCGGCCCCCGGATCTAGGGTCGAGCATTCCGAAAAACCAGATTTTTTAACTTGGGGCGTCTGGGACAGGACTTTATGAAATGCCCACTCAGGCCACAGTAGAAGCAGGCATGGTCGGTTCTTCTGCGGTCCCTTTCTAGTTGTGTGATCGGGCTACGAATACCGCCTATTTGCATAGGTTCACCACCGGTATCAGAGGAGGGGGATGATAAACTAGGAGTAGGGAACCCTGTTTCGAACCTGCGTTCGGAACGCCTTGCATCGATCTGTAGGGCGAGATCAACTAAGTCAGTATGAGATGTGGGCAAAGAAGGAACGACGGACATAGCATCCTTCATGGTACTATTAAGCCCCCGGTAAAACACAACTGCCCTTTTGGGTTCAGGCCAAGATGTTTCAGCAGCCAATTGGTTAAATCGGGCAATGTACTCTATGAGTGACCCCTTTCCTTGAGTTAGATCCAACAATTCAAGATCCCGGGATTGGGCTTTGTGACGTGTGTCGAATACATGAGACATTTCTGTGACCAATAACTCGAAATCATATAGGACAGGGCTATTGTTTTCCAGTAGGGGATTGGCCCATGCTGCCACAGTGCCGGCCAGATGGGACAAGGTGAAAGCTGCCTTTGTGGTGGAGTCGGGAAAGGCCTGAGGTCTACAAAGAAAATGTAGCTTGCATTGATTCACAAAAGTGCGGAACTTTCTGGGGTCTCCGTGGAATCTTTCTGGAGCGGCCAAGGGAAAAGGCGTAGGCATGAGTACAGGAATTTGTGGCGCTACAGGGGGAGTAATAGGTTGGACAACTGGGGGTTTGGCAGCGCTTCCCCAAACTCTACATCAGCGGGTAATGGGTGTTGTACACTTTGGATTAAATCTAACCTCTGATGTATAGCCGCGTTGGCGGCTGTCATGTCTGCCCTCAAAACTGTGAGTGCCTGTATCAATGCAGCCACGGGGTCCTCGGCTACAGGCTCCATACTCAACACAACGCGAGGCTTCACAGTCTGTCGAGACTTGCCGCGTAGTGAAGAGTATTGAGCCTCTGTCCACAAATCACCCACAGGGTGAAAAAGATAAACACTCCCTGTGCGAGCCTTGAGGCCACAGGTGGTTTGTTGGTTGTAGAATCAGGTGGCGCCGAGGACTCCAGAGGCTGTTGGAAGGAAGTCGGGGTTAATACAGGCAAAGACAGTGCTTTAGTAAAGAGTGAAGTAAGGGTACTTTCTTACCTATGTTCAATGGAAGGGAGCCTGAGGAATTGGTGCAAGGGAGCGCCGATGATTCAAACAGGCAAGTACCTGGAGGTGGGTACGAGCTGACCACCAGTAACCCGTAATGATTTCCAAGACTGAACAGAAGGAAGGTCTTAAACCTTCCAAGGGTCGAAATCCAGGTTGTAGCAAGTGAACAGATAGGGAAAATCCAAAGCAGTCCGTTGAGCGCAAAATGGTCCAAAGTACCAGTATCCGTGCAACCGTATCCAAGGAGCAAGAGTTTATCAAATCCGTGAGAGTAAGCCTGAGGTCGAAATCCGATGAGGTCAAAAAAACGAGAGTCAAGAACACCGAACAGTGTTAGAGAACAGCTGTGAAGCGGCGAGTGTTTCAAAGCTCCCGGCTTTTATGCGAGCCGCCTCCCGATCACGTGAGTGGGGCTCCGTGCACGTGATCGGGAAGTTGATGTGCAACCAGGAAGCGATCGCGATCGGCTGTTCCAGCCCGATCGCAATCTCCATGGCAGTTGCCATTGGAGACGAGGAAACAGACCACACCGTCCTCTTCGTGTGATCCGCAACCATCGGTGATGGCGACTCCCCTGCACCCTAGGTGATGGGACATGAGGAGGGTTGGGCGGTGAACCGGGGAGCCTGACAGTATTTTGTATCGGAGTGTCATGCAGGGTGTTGTGTGGGTGTGTGACTGACCTATCGTGCATAACAATTCCGGTCACATGACCTAAGTCTATTTCATTCCCTGGGTTGTTATAGGCTTTTATAGCCAACACCCACATTCCGTAGATCTACGACCGGCCACACGGCAGTGACTGGAAGTTAGGAACGCATTGAAGCAGCAATTTGGTGAGCTCGCTATGTTTAAATATATGCTTGTGTACAACCCATTGTTTTTCAGGATAGGAACCTAACGTCATACTAACATGCTTTTTAGCACAGACAGATCCGAATTTATCATTTTTCACTTTCGGTTTGCGACCAAAATGTGCAAGTTCGATGGGCACAGGCTTATTTTCACAAAAAAACTTTCCTCTTTCTTCTCCATGTTCTAGTACACTTCATGTCAAGCTCATAATAAGCCCTTAATTTGGAAAATTGTCTCAAGATACTAAGGCTTCATTACCAATGCATCTTGCATTATAAAATCGGGAATTTAGGTAAGCCTTACAGCGCTTCCCTTTCTAAGATACGTAATGTGCTATCACTTTACTTTGGTGAATGGTTATAATAGTAGCAGGTCGTGTCTGCTTTTTAGATTACACACAACGTATGGACGCCTTGTTGAGATTTGAAGCAAACACAACTAAACTCTGTGCGGCTTCAAATACACAGCCTGTTCTCGACTTATCAGGTACTTTTTGGCCAATATCATAATCCTTGGGGATGTGAATATGCTCACCAAGCATTACTGACTTATTTGTGATGTTACTCTGTTATATAATATTGCAAATGGTTAATTCATTATATGTTCTGTTTTCTCTTCCTGTTCCCCCTCCCCTATCCCTGTTTTTCTCCATGCCTCTACGTTTTCGAATAGAAATTGGGAATTTTCAATTGACAAAGACTTATGTTGTCTATTTGAATTACTGAATATGCTCCATTGCTCATTATTATTGAATCAGTCATATACTCATACGCCCTGAAGACGGCCTGGTTAGGGTTGAAACACGTGTTGGCATTTTTTGTTTCAGGAATTTTGTGGCGTTTTCTGTTTCTGGCATATTGCTTAACAAATTTGTGGATCTTGCAATTGTAACTTTGCAATATTATTTTTGTTGAGACCTTAAAACAACTCTGTAATATAATTTTTGTTGAAATCTTAAAAGTTGTTAACTTGGTGCTTTGTGTATTTTGTTTTTTTTTTAATAGGATCTCTCAACTGTTACATTGCTTAATTATTATTGTTGAACCTTTATAGTTGAAAACTGGGCCAATTCCATAAATTGGAATGTATGTTCCCTCATTAGATATACTGTTGAACAACAAAACCTGCAACCTTGGTGGGCAGCGCCGACAGTGAGGCTTTCCAATTCTCTTGTCACTTTAAGTCTGAAGGGTTTTTTGAGAGATTACCCTTCTGGTCCTCACTGCTGTTGCATACCCTTTCGATAATTTAACATCGCTCAGATATATACGGAGAGTTGTTATATCTTTGTGGTTGTGCGCAACTTCTACTATAGGATAATTTCTCAAACACTCCAATTCAGTTTTCATATATGTTACACCAGTCGGGGCAAGATTGGATTGCTGTGAAATTTGATGAAAATCGATGTACTTGACATTGAAAAGAAAATCAGTCCAGAAAGAATTATATTATTAGAAGTGGAAGCTTGTTTTTCACATTCCCATACGTTTTGTAATAATTCACGGATCACCCAATACATGTTGTGTTTAAAAGTTTAGAGCAGGTTAAGTGCTATTATCAGTATGCAACAACAGAAAATTCTTCACGCTCCTGTTTTTACAATCCAAAGTACAGACAGGCTCTAATAAGAAAGTCAGGATTACTGTAACAACCTCACTGTTTGATATCAAGAACGGCTGTCATTCAGTTAAACAATTGAAATAGTGAAAAATACCCAGCTTGTTATCTATGCCATAAAACCAAAAAAGACATTTTGTTTGTGGAACAGATTTTTTTCATGCCAGACATTTAAAGCAGTTGACGGAGGGCCCTTAGCAACTCTTAGTGGAGGGTGGGGTGTTCATGGTGAAAATGGTTGGGGGATATTCAGGCTCTCGGTGACTGGCGGGAGTTGGTTGCTGAGCAATGGTTCAAAGTGCACTATTGACAAGAAAATCCCTACGTGTATTGTCCAAGTGTAGAAGCATGACGTGGTACAGCCTCTGATTGTCTTCTGGTTGGACTTGTGTTGGTCAGTTGCTGTTTCCGGTCTGTGGCCAGACACTTGGATGTCTGTGCTGTAGGGTTTAGGCCTCTTTGATATGCTCTGTTTACAGTTTAGCCCGAATGATGTACAATAGTCCAGGTTGTTGCGTTGGACACCTGATTACAGTCACAGTAATCTGGTAATATGGGTCTATACACACTGATATTAATGCTACATATGGTGATCCATTCCTGTATGACATGTATATCATATTATAGTGATATTGTAACCATATTTTTCTTAGTTTACTGAGGAACAATGCTATGTGTGATGCCTCTTCCTCTTTTGTCAAGGGGTGAAAGATCGTGTCTTCCTGTGATGTGACTTGGGGTGGGGTCAGATAACATCACTTCCTGTTGTGTCATCAGAGGTCAAGGGTCGTGTGATGTCACTTCCTCTACCCTAGCATTGTGGTGAAATGACGTCCCTGACTCCTGAATGGCAGGCTTCAAGGTTCAGAGAAGCATAGTTTCCCCTCCTCATCTACCCACACAGAACCCTTGTGGTCCAATGACTACTTCTATGAAGAATCAATTGAGGCAAAAGCATGGCATCCCATCCCAGATGATGTGCAAAGGAAATTGTGAAAGAGATAAGGATACAGGTGCAGAAATGCTACTGAGGCAAGACCGGAGAGTCCACATCCCACCAGCACTATGTATTCTACTGGAGACCGATATTTATACATGTTGTTCTTTTTTGCCCAAAAGCCTGGCTCACTGGCATACTTCAGAAGTATTTTGTCTCTAATACACACCAGACATAGCCTTTTGAGACATTTTTATTTTTTCATAACAACATTTTATTGGGTTTTCATAGGTAAGCATTACATCATTATATCATGAGTCAAAACAACAGAACAACAATCTTGATCAAGGAGCATGCCAATGTCTCTTGTTAGGTGCGGTGAGTGATCACATTCGAGGGCCAAAATGTTCAGGATAGCCAAGGGGGGGTTTCGGCGGGCCGGGTTGTGGTGGGTTCTAATTGGTGATTAGTGTAGTGGGGTCATTTGCAGCCATCTGGTTAATGGGGGCCTTCTGGTGAGGGCCGGCTATCTGGCAGCATAGTCCATGAATGGGTCCCATATATTTAAGGCTCTGTTCAGAGAGCCGGAACGGATTGCGGTGATTATTTCTGCGACCGCTATGTCCCAGCATTTCGCCCACCAGAGTGCCACTGAGGGCCCATCTTTGTCTTTCCAAACCCTGGCCATAGCGATTTTCGCCACTAGGAGGAGGTGAGAGCACAGCCGGGGGATGCGGCCCGAGAGTGGGAGCGCGCCCTCGCCAGTATCGCCCAGTAAGATAATTCCAGGGTCCCAGGGAATGGATAGGCCGGAGATGTCTTTGATGTGTTTAATTATTTCTCTCCAGTATTGCTCGGCTTTCGGGCAGGACCAGACCATGTAAAATAGGGAGCCTGGCGTCGCACACCCACGCAAGCATGAACCAGAGATGTTTGGGTTGGCCTTGTTGATTTGAGCAGGGGTTATATAGTACCTGTAGCAAAGTTTGTAGCCCCCCTCCCTGTTTGTGATGCATTGCGAACTTTTGTGCAGCCTAGTCCAGATTTTCCCCCAGTTTTCGGTATCGATTTCCCTGCCCAGGTCCTTTTCCCATTCAAGCATGTACCTTTCTTTTGTGGGTGGGTCGGCCCTATCTAGGAGTCGGTAAAGAGTCGAGGTTCTGCCTTTGATAGTTGGGGTTGTGAGGGATAATTCCAATGCTGTTAGTTCTCTGGAGCATTTCTCTCTAGTCTCTCTATGTGATAGCCAATGTCGGATTTGAGCGGAGCGGAATCTCTCTCGCTCGTTCACCCCGAATTTAATTTTGCATCTCTCAAATGTGATGGGCGTACCTGCCTCGAGGAAGTCACCGGATGTTCGTAGGCCGCCCTCCCTCCATGCATGGAAGTTCTGCGGGGACAAGACTGGAGAAAAGTCTGGGTTTAACCAGATGGGGGTGAGGTACCCAGAGAGCAACGGATTCCCCATCTGCGGGCCGCGGCCTTGCAGCATCTAGCTGTAGTGCAGGTTGCGGTTAGTGGGCTGCTTGTGGATGGGGCTGGTAGGTTGGGCAGATGTGGTAGGGCAGGGGGTGGGACAGGGCACCAGGCTTCCTCGATATTCGTCCATTTCGGTGGGTCTGAATCTTGGACCCAGGCAAATGCGTGGGATAGCTGCGCCGCCAAGGTGTATCTAGCCAAGTCAAGGACTCCCAACCCTCCCTGCGCTCTCGCCCTCATCATTATGCATTTGTTGATGCGGGGCTTCTTCCCCCCCATACGAATTCTTGGATTTTCTTTTGTAGCACCATTAGTGCTGGGCCGGGGATCTGGGTTGCTAGTGCTGTGCAGTGATATAGCCATTTAGGGAGTAGGTTAATTTTGACGGCGGTAATTCGACCAAACCAGGAGATCTCCTGCGGTTTCCACCTTTTCAGATCCTCCTGGAGCTCTCTGATCAGGCTCGGGAAATTGCTGGAGTATAAGCGTCGCGTGTCATTGGGAATCTGGACCCCTAGGTAAGTGATTGGGCCTGAAGACCATGGGATCGGCATGCGGGGGCTGAGTGAAGCCCTTTCCTGTTTAGTTAGGTTGACTGCGAGGGCGGTGGATTTATTGAGATTAACCCTGAACCCAGATATCCTCCCGAATGCCGTGATCTCCTCCCACAGGGCGCCCAAGGATTCTGCAAGATTGGATGCGGTTACTAACACATCGTCAGCATATAATGCTATTTTGTATTCCTGATCTCCCACGAATACCCCTTTTATTCTCGGATTTTGTCTGATTTTAGCTGCAAAGGGCTCCATGGATAGAGCGAATGTAAGGGGTGAGAGTGGACAGCCCTGTCTAGTGCCTCTGGATATGTGGATTGTCTCAGACCTAGAGCCATTGATTCGTAATTGCGTGGTGGGGGACTTATAGTTGGCCATTGCCCAAGTGATGAAGTTTGGACCGAAGCCGAGGTGTTTGAGAACAGCCCGAATATATCCCCAGTCAACCAAATCGAAGGCTTTGTGGGCATCCAAGGAGATGACCGCCATTCCCAGTTGTAGTCTATGGGCGCTCTCGATGATATTTATCGTTCTTCTGATGTTATCATGGGTCGCTCTCCCTGGTATAAAGCCTGTTTGATCACGATCAATCAAGGATGGTAGGATCGGGCCCAGCCTGGTAGCCAGTATTTTGGCAAAGATTTTGCTGTCGTTATTGAGGGGTGAGATTGGGCGGTATGAGGTGGCCATTTTAGGGTCTTTCCCGGGTTTGTGCAGCAACACCGTAAGTGATTCTGCCATTGAGCCGGTGACTGATTCAGAGAGTAGGAAAGAATTGAAAAGGGAGGCCATGTGTGGTGCTAGAATTCTGGCAAATTTTTTATAGAAGTTCGCTGATAGGCCGTCTGGGTCCGGCGCGGTGTTCTTTAGGTTTTTAATTACTTCCATGATTTCTTCGCTCGTGATATGGGATTCTAAAGCTTCCAGCTGGGAAGGTTCAGTGGAGGGTGTAGTGCGCAGGTATTCTGGAAGATTATCCAGTGTGGTGGGATCCCCTGCCATGATAGAGTTATGGTGCTTGAGTAATACTTCGAGTTTTCCTGCCTCAGTGTAGTGCAGACGGTCGTCTTCCCCCTTTAGACTCAGGATGCTGTTCCGGGAGCGGAGCTTTTTTAGTTTTTGCGCTAGCACTTTATTTGCCTTATTACTTCTACTGTAGTAAAATTGCCTAGTAAACGCTAGAGGTTTGGCCGTGCGATCGGCGCAGTGCATCTCCAGTGCCGTTTTCGCTTTCCTCAGCTCCCTTTCTGATTTCCTGGAGTAGTGTCGTTTCAGTTAGTTGTCCAGATGTTTTACTTTGTCCTCCAGTTTGGCCGAAATGATATTTGAGATTCTTCTCTGTTCTGTCCCTGCGCTGATTAGCGCACCTCTGACCACAGCTTTCATGGCATCCCAGATGATATTGATGGGGGAGTCCTCGGTCGTGTTTTCTTGGAAGTAGTTAGAGATGGTTTCTTCGATTTCTGTTCTGATACAAATGTCTAATAATAGTGAGTCGTTGATCTTCCAATGTCTTTGGACTGGGTGCTTTTGTCCTGAAATGGACAGAGTAGTCGAGACTGGGGCGTGATCCAATATCATCTCAGTGTGGATTTCTGCTTTGCTGAGGCAGGGGGATATAATTCCAGAGATTAGTATGAGATCTATTCTCGAGAATCCTTTGTGGACTGAAGAATAATGGGTGTAGTCTTGCGTGTTAACATTGAGTAGTCTCCAGGCATCGACCGTCTCCGTTTCTATGAGTAGTTTGGCTATGGCCAGGGCGTGCATAAAGTCTGTGTTTGTGGGGGCGAGAGTCTTGTCCATTTGTGGGTTTGGTATGCTGTTGAAGTCCCCACCCATGATGAGGTGCCCTTCACGGAATGCTGTGATGGTGGACGATAGGTTTGTTATGAAATTAGTTTGAGCTACGTTGGGGGCATAGATTGAGGCGATGGTGATTGGGAGTTCTTCGAGAAAGCCCTTTAAGAGAAAGAAGCGCCCCTCTGGATCCCTTTTTATGGTAAGTTTCGATAATGTGATTTTGTCACTTTGGAGGATTGCAACCCCTCTTTTCTTTAGCCCCGAGGAAGCGAAATATTTTTTTGTGTATTTGTTAAATCGGACCCGGGCTTCATCTTCTTGCAGCAAGTGGGTTTCTTGAAGTAGTATAATGTCTCCTGACAATTGGCCCAGTCTATGTTCCACCGATTTGCATTTGCGTGGCGAATTTAGCCCCTGGACATTCCAGGTGAGGATTATTATGTCATTGGCTGCAGACATCGGTATTCCTCTTTGGTGATGGGAATGCCATTGGCCGTGCTCCCTCCTCGGGATCAAGGGACTGATGAAGAGATGCTGAAGAGTGATTGTTGCTTCGGGCTCGATGAGATGTTGATAATTTTACGTTGTTCTGTTGTCTTGTGTGCAAGGCCGGTGTCCGAGAGAGCGAAGAACCCCCTCCGTGGCCTTTGATCAGTAAAACCCCCCCAAAAACAAGAGTATGTGGGAGAACAGTCATCCCACTGCCACTGGCCAACTGGGCCGCTGATAAGAAATAAGCTGGAGCTCGAGTGAGTCTCCCGTCGTGTCGGTGAGCCCGCATGCATTGGTCTTGGCTTGCTGCCTCCCTCCTGGAATCGTGTTACAGACTTCGATGGGTCGAGCTGGGACCCTCCATTTGTGCGTGGTGAGCTGCAGATGCGGCGCATTGAAAGCCGGAGATCTGAGGAGTTGCCAAGCTATTCCCTAGTGGTCAACCCAGATTGCTGTCTTTCTTCGGAGGTCCTCGAAGTCTGCGACGTCTGCCCGCTTTAGCCCATTCCACTGTTGAGGGTTTGTTCTGCTGAGGTTGATTCTGTTCTTCCGAGCCGGATTCACCTTCCGAACCCGCCAGGCCCATGAGTTTCGTGGCTTCTTTCATTGTGCTGATTTGCCTCTGAGATCCGTTCCATTTGAATCTTACTGATGCAGGGAATCCCCATTGGTATGGGGTTTGTTTCTCGCGTAGCCATTCCGTTAATGGGCGCATGATTTTCCGCTTCTGTAGCGTGGAGGGAGCCAACTCCTGGTAGAAAGATATTGTGGCGCCCCTGAAAGTTATCTGTCGCATCTGTCTTGCCTCCCGCATGATTTCTTCTTTTAGCTGAAAGAAGTGGACCCTGGCCAGGACATCTGGAGGAAAGTTGGATTCCCGTCTAGGGATGTTCTATGTACTCGATCCAGATCCATGGGGGAGGCATCGGGGAGGGTGATTACGAACCTAAAGAGGTTGGAGACATAGAGTCTTAGGTCTGCGTCTGTGATGGAGGCGGGGATGCCTCTCAGGCGGATGTTGTTCCTTTGTGAGCGATTTTCGGCATCTTCCTGTTTAGCTTCTAGGAGGTTATATTTTGCCTCCAGGGCCACAATTCGATCCCTATCTAATTCCCCTTCGAATCTTTGGTCGCAGACCTCGGATTCCAGTTCGGTCGTTCGGTGTTCTATCCCACACGCTTATCCAGGATCGTGATTTTCTTTGTTGACCTCTTCTGTGCTTTTGTGTATTTCTTTCGTTAGAGCTGTTAGGAGGTCTTGTAGGTCGGTTTTCGTGACCAGCTGAGAGGGCTCTGGATGTGGCATGGGGGCTGTAGTTATGGTGCTGTTGGTAGGTTCATCAGAGGGGTCCCCCTTTTTGGGTCTTTCGGCTCCTGAGATGGCCATCATGGCGACAATGTTTCGCACTCAGATGTGCCCAAGGAGTCACCAGGCCTGCAATTGTGGGCCCCTGGTGATCAGGGGAGAGAAGCGGTGAGCACGGTGTCTGAGCACCCGAGTGGTGGATGGGTTCAGTGCAGTCTATCCGGGGGAAGCCGGTGGGAGAGGTGGATCGCAGCCAGGATAGATTGGGAGGTTGGGTTGTGATTGCAGCGTATCCACACACTCCCCCCCGCTCCTTACCTCGTGCGGTCTGTTATGAGGGAGGTGATCGTGAGAGTTGAGATGTTGAGATCTCGCAGGTGATGCTGTGGGCCAGCGTGGGAGGCCCGGAAACACCAGCCCCAGGATCGCAGCTGCAGCCGAGAGATGATGGCTCTTGTGCGGTGCGGGAGCCTCCTGTAGTGCCGTCGGATGCGGATCAGAGTGCCGGTGCAGGGCTCCGGGTCAGGACCAGGATAGTGAGGTGAGGCCCAGCGGGGACCCCCCACCCCCGCTCAGGGCTCCGGCCGCTGTCGGCTGAGATTGGTGCTTGTAGAGGGGAGCCGAGAGCGTTAGGACCAGTAGGAAGGAGGGAGCACTGGACCCCGGAGAACACCCGCGGAGACCAGAGTGGTGTCGTCCCCGGGATAATCCGCCTCCCGCTGCCTTCACGGCGGGGTACGTGCTTATGGAGGAGGCTTTGGGTGTTGCCGGGTGCGGGGCCTTTCAACCCGCTCCCCCCGAGGAGTCGGGCGCCGGAGAGGTACCCGGATGGCGCAGTGATGCCACGCTGGTGACTGGCGCAGAGTAACTCCTCCGGAGCGGGGCCCCCGGTCGGTGTCAGGGCTCGTGTCCACAGTATGTAGTTGCAGGAGGCAGGGTGAGGACCCTTGAAGCAGCGGACCACTGCCGGGACGGCCGCAGGAGCTCGGATGCCTCACCGAGGGTCCGCCGCGTCTGCTGTGTGACGAATGCTGCGTCGGGGGTCAGGGTCTGCGGCAGCTGGGCTCAATGTGCAGGTGCATGGAAGTGCGGGTCCGACAAGCGAGGAGTCGAGCTGGGGGTTGTCAGACGCCCTCAGTCACGGATGTGAGCCTGCTCTTCCCCCCTCTGGGGAGGCCTCTGGCGATCGCACCGAAGCCGCCATCTTGGATCCGATCGGTCTCCAAGAGGAGAATGGGCCGTACACGGCTGAATCGGGCTCGGGGAGTGAGCTCGGTCGGATGATAGGTGCCGTGACAGTTCATGAGCGGCATCAGCTGTTTTCAAGCCATAACGGAGTGTAGGAGCGGCGAAGGTTGCGTTGGCGCCTCGGGCCGTGCCGGAGCTCCTAAGAAACTGAACCAATCGTGGCGGCTCGAAGCCACGCCCTGAGACATTTCTACTACTAGGTGACTCTTTGTCATTCAATGAAGTGTTGAAGCATTTGCACCTTCCTGCATTGGGCAGAGCCACAAATGTACTTTGAAGAGGAGCAGTGTGTGACGTACGCCTCCTTTCAAGCACAGAGGTCATCGGGTGCCCACTGTTGAGTGGATGTGGTGTGGAGTGCCTGCCTGTTCCACCGTTCATACATTGGTGGCCCGCGTTCAAGCCTGGTGAACACCTCATCAACTGGCTGAACACTTTGTGAACTCCTTGGTCACAACATCTACTGGGCACCACTGTTCTATCATCTTCACCACTGAAATTATGAATGTGTTCAGTAAACAATACACTTAACACCTACATTATTTATTTGTTTATTTATGTTGATTTGCCGCTGCTTTTTTTCAATGTTTTTATCTATTCATTTTCTTTTTGGTGCGGAAAATAAGTGCAGGATAGCAGGAGATGAATTCAGTGTTGATTGTTACTGATTTATTATTCAGTGTTATTATTAATTGCCACCTGTTTTTACAATACATTTTTTTATTAATGTAAATAATATTTCTCTTTTTTTTATATATAGATAAAGAAAAGTGTAAAGACTTTACTGTACTGTGAATGGACCAAAAATAAATACAGTAAATTCCCCAAAGGTCGCGTGCGGAGACAACATGTCTCGCATCCCAACAAAGGTCGCTTGTGTTCCTGTCCACATGACATAGGCCGCGTATAATTAATGCTGCTGATGCTGAACAGGAAATTCAAAAACAAGGCAGAAGGAAGCACGCAAACCTACCTTAAGGGTACTTCACCTGATTGTTCCAATGTCATTCTGCCAGAGGGGGTCAAAGGAGAGTTAGGGGGGTGGTCAAAGAGTTTGTATCACGTACCATTGGGTGGTGCTGCAGTAGAGCACTACCTCCTACAGGAGGATTTATCTTCCCTTTAGAGATCTATGATCACATGCCCCAAATGCTTGGGGCGAATTGGAATGCACTACACGCAGTACACGCATCCCAGGCTTTTCCGCACACACCCAGTGCACCTGCACATGGATGATTCCTTCAGCACAGTGCACCCAGAAGCAGCATTGGTATCTCTTAAGGAACCATAGGCAGATGCCAAAATGGTTGAGCTATGAAAGGCTTTCAATGATTCATCAAGAAGCAGCCAGATCCCAAAGAGAACATGACTAGGGCCCTGGCATTCCACGACTTGCACTGACACAGCCTCTGCATACACTGCTGGCTGCCTTGGCAATCCTGCCCCTCCACTTCTTTACCAATCATCCCAATGCCCTCACCACTCTCGACACATTGCCTACAATTTGTCCCCCCCCATGATACCTCTTAGGGTCAGCCTTGTAACACCTATCCCATTGGCATAATTGCTAACGTTAACACTGCAGACCTGTCTCCTGAACAGTTCCTCCTTGCAGCCACTTCTAATGGTTGCCCCTTCCAGCACCACAGCTCACTTGCCCACACCATGGTTGCAAGGAAGAAGAGCATTGTTGCAACCTCCACTGACTACCAATTCCAATGCGTGGCCCCCTTAGGATGTGAAGGGTATAAAATTCAACTTTGCTGGCGTGTGCATTAATTCGTCATAGAGGATTACACCCAACACGTTAAGGACAAGAAACTTTATTCTAATAGAGGTTATGATGCCTTGTCTGACCAGCTACGCGTCCACACTCACATATGTCCTTCGCCTCAGGAGGATAGCTCAGGAGCAACGTGCTCGCCTTGGAAGCAAAACGACTTGTTCGTTTCCCCAGGCTCGATCCCCGGTCCCCGCTTAGAAACCTCTGGGTATTAAGCGCATTATAAAAAACCTATTATAGCATCACATCATATCATCTCTCCTCTTTATTCAGGAAAGTCTCTCTCACATCTACCTTTGGACACCACTCAACTTCTCTCCCAGATACACCACAGCTCGCTGGAGAGAACCATGCCCAAATAAATGTACACTTCTTTTATCAAGTATACTTTTATTTAAAGATGTATTCATGAATCCACATCTGCAATATCTTTATGAATCAATATCTGCAATTAAGGATGGTAAAACTAAAAGGGGCTCATGTTGGTCAGGGGTGTAACATTAAGGGAAGACGTAAAAGCCTTATGCGTTCCATTAAAGTCACACCCCATGTTCATCCACGTGTATGGTGGAGATGAGGGGTGGAACCCAATTTACATTTCTAATTGCCTCCCCTCCTCTCCGATATACATATGCTCCAGAATTTGAACTGGCATGCATTTTCATACAAGTGCCTGGTGATCCTTATAGTACACGCCGGACTTATGCGACAGCACAAAGCAGGCAGACTGTATAGGTATCCATTTTAAACGCTGCCTGCCATGCTCGCCTGGCAGGCAGCATTTACAATTAAATGCTGCCTGCTGTGCTCCGATGGTAGGCAGCATTTACTCATTTGCATGGTGGAGTGCAACAGTGCAGGGCACGAGGTGGTGTACACGCATGCACACAGTCTTGTGCCCTGCACATTTTTCTTCTTTTACACAGCAGAGTGCAAATGTGCAGGGGAAATGTCGGTGTAAGCCACCTTGTGCACTGCACATGTGCACTCTGCTATGCAAATGAAGAAAATTATGTGGTGGAGTGCATGCGTTCAGGTATCCACCACCAAATTACGAGGAGACTCGAAAATGAGCTCCGAATTGAAAATTTCTGTACATATCACTAAACTTGGGGCAGCGTGGGAATAGACCTGTGGACCCTTTAAGTCCATGCCGTCAGAAATGCTGGAGCATTTGCTTGTTGGAGAGGAAGCGAGGAAGCGGAAGTGCAAGTTGCCCTCCGCCCCCCTTCTCAGCCATAGAAATGAATGAAAATGAGGTCTGGCATCAATGAAAACGTTAAAGACTCACGCAAGGCGTTTATGCCTTTGATTGACGTTATGGATCAAGTGAACAAGTGGCCCAACAACTCAATTGATTGGTGACTGCCCATCCTCCTGGCAGAATCCAACAATCACGCACCAATATAAGCCAGTTAACAGCGGCTATGTGTCAACCCAGCTGTGCAAATCATCCCTGCAGTTCCTGACCCTAGTGACGTCACTCCGCGCGCCCACTTGTGCGCATCGCTCAACGTCAATTTGCGTGCCCCCTCCCCGCTGCTCACAGTTCAGTATCAACAGCTCCTTCTCTTCCTCCTGGCGTATACATGAGCATCCGGCAGAAATGTTGATTCTATAACATTTCACCGTGGTCTTCACTTTTCTCTTCAGAGCAAGCACAAGGCTGCTCATTTTGATTGAAGTCATTAGTGGCCGTAGAGGACAGCTGACGTTTGCAATTATGTACAAACAGGTTCCGTCTGGGCAATTTTCATCATTTGCACTGCGGATTTCAAATTAGAAGTGTAAAGGGGTAGTGGAAGCCTCTTTGTGCTCCTGCAGTGCAGATAGAGTAAAGGCTGCCTGCCACATACAGATGGCAAACGGTGTTTGCAATGATTTTCTACGGAAACCGCCTGCTTTTTGCTGGTGCAAAAAGCTGTCAGGTTCCAAGGGAAATCATTGGTTTCATGCAAGCATGAAAATCTCATGCTGCCGTGAAAGAAATTGTTCTTGTGGGCAGAGGGCAAACTTGTAGCGAGAGCGCAAATCTCATTACGTCCCCTTCCTAAAAAAATAATGAAAATTCCCCATAGCGTGAATAGAGGTGCTAGGACAGGCGTAACTGTATTACACTTGTCTTTAGCCCTCCATTTACGCTCCGGGGACTATGAAAATGTGCTCAAATGTCAGCCATTAATGTGAAGAAGAGGCATGTGCCCTCTACAACAAAAGAAAGAAATCTGGTTCAGCCACTGTAACAAATTAATTAATTATTCGATACATTGCCCAGTCTGGCAAAGATGATAATTATTGGCACATGAGTAGAAAGTAGAGCATAGTTTGTGGCACAGCTCAGCAGTGTATGAATACTGTTCATGCAATATTCATGCCTCGTTTGAGACAGGGCTCTCCAAATGTTATTTCATTGGAAGGGCACTGGTTTGAGCCACAGCATGGTCAGTTCATCTAGTCATCCAGCCAAGGCCTATACCATTGTCTGATAAGAGCACCTATCACTTTACAGCAGTTATCAGTATAAGGAAAAGGCTCGGTGTAATCATTGCGAGGCAAGAAATGCTGACTACAAAGATCCCGAATTCCTCCCCCCTCGCACATTTCCCTGCAATTATATGTGGGGGGGGATCCTCCGCAGCACCCCCATAATCCCCTTGTATTTTTCATTACCCTATTGTCGGTGCACTGATGACATGCTACGTAAGGAAACTGGTATGAAGTAATGCAAATATAAACTTGGCATTATCCTTGTCATTAGTTGTAGGCCATATTGATATACAGTGTTCAGCAAAGTGACAATAGCATATAATCTGGAGTTAAAGGAAGGAATTATGGTAAAGGTTGACGTCAATATCAATAAGGACCTCAAAGTTGAGTGCTTTGGGGAATGGAGAGAGTAAATCAGGAGCAACTGAGATAAGTGAAGGAAGGAGTGAAGGAAGGAGAGGGAGGCAGGGGTGGCAGGAAGGTTGATTACTTTGGTCTTGGAGTAGTTAAGCATAAAACACCAAAGTGCCGTCCAGTGGAAAATCACAGAGAGAGAGTCAAATTAGCAGACAGGTCAGGAGGAAAAGAGGGAAGGGAAGAAGATGTAGGTAGGAGGCAGCAGTTTTGGAATTCCCAACCTCTCACACTAAGATCCAAACCTACCTTACTTCCTTTAGAAAAGAATGCCAAAACCTGGCTACTTATTCAAGAACCTTAAATCCATCTGCCTTTAGACCTACAACCGGTAGCTACCTGCGTCTCTGTACATTCCTTCTTCTTCTGTAAATTTCGCTCTGTGCTATAAGAGCTGTATATTTTGTTCTCTGCTATAAGAATTGTATATTCATGTTCATGTATGATTCCAGTCATCAGAATTATGCTGAGTGTAGTTGTGCCTCTGTAATTATGCAAGTGATGCATATATCTGTGATCAGATTGTATAATACCCTGTAAATTCATGTTGTTTTCTTGTCACTTTCTTTGCAAACTATGTAACCTCAATGCGCCCAGATGCCCTTGGGCTTGGTGCGCCATACAAATAAACAAAATATAAGTAGGTCCACAAAGAGGTGGTAAGAGAATAAAAGGCAAGAGATCAGCTATCTGAGGGAGGGGGCATAGAAGGTGAAGAGTAAGGTCAGTGAAGATACAGAGAAAAGTGAGCCTCCATAGCAAAGACAGCTAAAACTCCAGTAGAATTAAGTGAGATGGTTGTTTATTCTTGTAAGCAGAGGTCAGTTAGAGTTTGGTTAAGAGCCGATTCAGTAGAATGCCAGCTGCAAAATATAGATTGGACAGAGATGTCTGGATAGAAGTAGATCCGATTAAAGGCAAGATGATAAAGACTGATAGTTGAAATTATATTTAGGGTCATCCGAGGGCTTCTTTAAGATTGATAGGACAGTTGCTGCCTTGAAGCCGGAATGAAACATTCACAAGAAGAGCGAGACGTTAAAAAGGGAAAAGCGATAAGAGCAGGTGAGTGGTGCCAGCAAACAGGTCAGTAGGGTTGCAGGAGGGATTGGCATTCCTTAGGATATGTGCCAATTCACTTGGATTGGTAGGGGGGTGGAGCGTAAGAAGGACGTGGTGGAGATGTGGGTGGTTGGGGCCTGAGTGGTGAATTATGGTATCTCAAATTGTTTCAGATTTAGAGGTGAATTAATTGTAAAGTGATTCATTGAAAGGAAAGAGGAAATAGCACAAGGGTGAGGGGCAGCAAGCATGGCTTGGAGAGGTTTCAGTGTGAGACTGAAAAGTAGTAATGAGATTGGTGAATTAGGGAGATTTAGCAGCGTCAAGAGCTGAAGCGAGAAAGAAGAGGACATTCTTGTAGGTGAGAAGATTGTGGATACAGTCCTTTCACCATCTGTGTAGGTGGCATTGCATGTCTGTTTTGAGGAGCTGCACTGAGGGTGCTTGAGGGCTCCAGGCACATATTTGAGTAGGTACATGTACAGGAGGGTTAGTGGTGGTTAAAGGAAGAATGAGAGTTGGTTAACAGCTGAGAAGGCTTATTCAATAGCAGATGCCAGGGGGGTGGAACAAGAGAGAGGAGTGAGAACCGAACTTCTGCTAGGATGGGGAAAACTGTGTCCGATTTGAGTTAGCATGTCAAAGTGATGGGAAAGGGAGCAAGTGAAGCAGAAAACAACAATGCAGACGTGGAGGGCTGAGCAGTCAAAGGGTGAGAGGTCAATAATGGGTTTGGGCGTGGAGAGTGAGGTGGAGAGGATGACAGGATCAAGAGACTTTCTTTGAGAGTGGGTAGACTGTGGAGTGAGGTAATAGAGTGGTCTGAGAGGAGGGTGCCAAGGTGAGTTTGCTGGGTAGGAGAGATTTTGGGGAGTTTCAAGTCACCCTTGAATGCTATTGGGGCTTCACTAGGAATGTAGTCAGGAAAGTGGTTTAGATCATAGAATCAGCATTGGGGAGCTACCGCTGCCAATAGAAGAGGAGGGTGATGAGAAGGGTGGGCGACTGGTGTTGGTTTGCATATCGCATTCAAAGGATAATGGTGAAAAGTCAGAGTGTGGAAGGTGGGCAGAGAGATTGGCCATGTTGATAATCCGGTGCTCCCCACCTCCTATTTTAGAGTGAAAGAAGATAGCAGAGTTGGTGTGTAAGTGTGATGAATCAAATTCCGGGGTACTAGTGGTCCAGGGGTGAGTATCGGTTTCTAAGCCATAAATCAGCCCCATACCTCTAATACACCAGAATAGATCCAAACCGATTGGATTAAACAAGCATACAATTATAATTATAAACCTTCTTGCCCAATTTTGGGAACATGGACAGAAAGTCAGGCGTATCTCCTCCAACGGTATGTGAATCATTGGTTATTAGCAACACATGAAAATACATTTATTACCCAATGATAAAAGGAGTGTCCAGCCAAGGTTGTATAAAAATCTACTTTATTATTATCACAACAGACAGTTTAACAACACTACTAAATAAAACCCACCCTGTTTAGGAATGCAGAGGACAGACAATTCTAAGAAGGAAAAGGGATCCACTCTGGATACTGTCTGGAGTAGTTGGTATGGTTAATAAACACAATAGTTTGTAAAGGTTTCTTGGCTTCAGGAAAAGGGGGAAAAAGGTCTTAAAACATGTCTCTAGGTGTCTTCTGAGAAAGACCAGGGGGACAGAACCACAATGTACCTTTTGTTGTAGGTGTTCTTGGTGTTCGACAAGGTCGAGTCGGCTTCAGGGTGCTTTCAGGCTTCTGCAACAGAGTTCGAGATGGGAGTCTGCGGTGGGTTTCAGGCTGCAAGACGGTTCGGTGAGTGATGAAGGGCTGCAAGCTGGTCTTCACTGCGTCTCGGAGTCAGGAATCATTGTCTCAGTACTAATCGGCAGTTCTGAAGCACTGGTCGAGAGGTCTCGGGTTACTTTCAGCGACTGCGGCTTGACAGCGATCAGCGTTGCAGTTGGTTCCCGCCGTTCTTTGGTCCCCACTCCATTGTATCTCTGCTTCCCTCGCTGTGTACTTCTCCCTATGACTGAAAAGTGCTCCGTTTCCATAATAATAATAATAATAATAATAATAATAACACTGGTAGTAGGGGTGTGACTGATAGATAAGATTATAGAGAGGAGGTCAGTCTGGAGACCCTTTGTGGATGGGGTGAAAGGCAGGGACACCTAAGGAAGGGAATGAGAACATGCATCCTCAGGGGTGGACAAAAGGGAGAGTGTCCTTAAGGAGTGAGAGAATGGTAAAAAGAGGGTAAGTAGGAGCAGTAGGCGGATATGATATGATAAGGCATTTATAACATGCCTATAGACAAGTGTTTCAAGACACGACAAGGCAAGGGACGGGGACAGAGGAAGGACAGAGACAAGCGATCTTACTAGGCCAAGTGACATTGAGATCGTGCAAGTACAGGGGAGGCGAAAATGTGCATGGGGAGGGCGAGGGAGGACAAGTTCCGTACACGGCATAAAACACAACAGGTAGTGCGGCCACCAGCTGGCAGTGCAACATTAAGTGCAGACACCAGGTGTCAGTAAGTGCAGGTGAAGGGACTGTAGTCTAGTGTGCGTACTGTGTTCTTTGTGCTCTAAACGCTGCTGAAACGCTGCAAAAATCATTGCATTGACTCTGCCAGGAGACATTCCTGAGTCTTTCTACACATTCCTCTACTTCCTCAGGAAGCCGGATACAAAACCTGCAACACACGCAGAGCGTGCAGTGTGTGCAGTGTGTTCTTCGTGTTGTAAACGCTGCTGAAACGCCACAAAATTCATTGCATTGACTCTGCCAGTAGGCATTCCTGCGTCTTTCTACGCTTTGCTCTACTTCCTCAGGAATCCGGATACAAAACCTGCAACACATGCGGAGCGTGCAGTGTGTGCAGTGTGTTCTTTGTGTTCCTCATGGCTCCTGCGGGTTCTTGCGATCCTCTACTGCTCAGGTACATTATTGGCCTCTTCTTAGGCTGAATTGGCTGTGTAAATTAGAGTTCACATCTCAGCACGTCGCGCAGCGCTTGAGTCTATGTGACTATATTCTCCGTATCTAACTACTCTGCCTATGGGGGCAGGCCTTCTGGCAGTTGAATCAACGGCAGGTCTGTTTTCCTTTTAACCTTATTTCCTGGAGACTGCGGGGCCTGTGCTTATTTTTTTACGAGCCCTTTGATCTGGGTCTAATGGTTGTTTTTTTTCCAGTCCCAAGGCTGACCTGACTGATAGATTATTTGGTGGTAAGTATGAGGGCTGGCCTACGAAGCCAAAAAGGAATGCCCATTCAATTGGATGCTATTTTGCCAGATCCCCTGGGCAACATCCATATGCCCCTAGATGGGGTGAAGCGGTGGTCTCCCACCCTAGGCCAACCAACAAGCTCTACCTTCCACTGTGTGCTGCCTCCCTCGTTCAACCCCTTGGTAGGGAACACGGGAGTAGACCCAAAAGATGGCTTGTCAACTACTTTTTCTATGGCCCAGCAAATGCCCTCAAGTTACAATGAGCAGTGCCACCCTGCTCCCACCCATAAACATATGGTACATAACATCGATACTTTGGCTGCCTTTACTATATCGGCCATTCCCATTGGAAAAATCCTGTTCCAATACCCCTAAACACCTAAAACCGATCCAGCCAATATTGGGTCAAACATTTATGGATAATTATATCCTGATAGCGACCTCCACAAGCACTGAAATATAATTACCCAAAGCATTCAGAGGTAACGCCATGTTTGACCATTCAGCCATGACTACCCAGGACTTTTTGGGGGGGCATAACAATATCACCGACATTAGTATGATTGAGTGTGCAGATAAAGCAATGGATTTGCCTTATGCCGGTGAAACGCCGATGTGTAGGACATTACAGTCCAGTGGTGGTCTCACCCAAGATACACCAACTGCCCTTACAAAAATCATTGATGGGATGGATGTGGCCAAAGCCACCCTCTCAGAGGACGCACGCAGTCGGGGGGATAACAAGGAGCACAGGGACTCCCCAAGACTGCACCATACGCTTCAAGACCTGGATGAGCGCATTCGGTTGACCCACCGACTGTGTCCGCCCTAAATATGGTCCTTAGCTCATTGGTCGAATTGTACGACAATATATGGGCAGAACTAAAAAACGTGTGGAGATGAGTAAAAAACTTGACTGGATTGGAGCCAAATTGAGTCAGAGACCAACAGTACTGGCCCAGTTACCGGGCTTACATGGGGGCCCGATCCCTACAATTAACCCGCAGGTGCTCTCTACACGAACTGAGATAATTGAGATATCGGACAGCTCGGCCTACCCTGACGTCCCTTTTAAGGAACCAATGATGGTTCCATGCAATGAAGAGGGCCTTGCCTGCTCTCTCACTGGTGCTATCCCTTCCTCTTCAACTGTTAATCTACCAGTGAATTCTCCCAATTTGAATGCTATTGTTGAACATGCGCCACCTGGGGCTGGTACCTCGGCTGTGGGTAGACATTCTGAGACCGCTGCCCCCAAAAAAGCCCCTCCCCAACGTAAACTGGATTGATTAAGCGTAAATTTGCAATGAAGCAGCCCAGCCCGGTGTCTTCTAAAACATCAGTACATTCCCTATTTAAAGCAAAATTAGGGCTCATCCCGGAGCGGGGATGAACCCTGCTGCTACTGCATTGAAACCTAAGTTGGTGGACTTAACTGTTCAAACTGATATACTCAGCTTTAGCACTGCCCACGCTCCATGTGCTACACAAGTGCATAACCTAGAGAAGCCCCTGGAGACACCTAAGGCTTCTAAATCTGATGATCCTCAGCAGCCAATTGCACCTTTGACTTCACGATGGGGCTGTGGCTCTGGGAAAACTAAAATGCTTGACCAAGGGGCTATACCAATAGACTCACCCATGCCACAGGGGCTAGGACCTTTGCCCTCTAGAGATCATTCACAAACCTCAGTTGGGCAATCTAAATGCGCTACAAATGTTCAAAGTCTCTTTTCTAATGAGAAATGTGACCCGCAACTTCCGCCCTCCATATAGGGCCTTTCACAGGGCACTGCCATCTCTAAGGAGAAACCTATTTACTCTGACACTACTCTACCCTCTCTAGATATCGGGGTTGGGTGGGGGAAGTTTCAGGAGGGTATCATTCCACCAGCAACCCTCTATCCTTCTATTTCCTGAGGTATAAGAGATTTGGTAGAACGGCTTCCTAAACCGTTGACCAGTACTCCTCAGTTTGATGTGCCCAATGCACAAGGAATGGGTCAAAAAGGCCCTTCAAAACATCTTTTGACCACCTTACAGGGCCACATACGTAACAATACTCCTACTGGGAGATCCTTGAATTTAGTCAGAATAAAGAGCATGTTGGATTTGGAGGTACCAATCTGCTTACATTGATCTAATGTTCTGACTATCTTTGCAGAAATACCTGCTCTTACTCTTATTTCCTCTAAGGACATAGCAAGGGTGGCCTTCCCGGACAGAGAGAGTCGGGATATAAGTTTGCTACTCCTCTCTTCTCCTTTGGTCAAGGAATTTATCCTTCCCAGACTGGCTCCCTGAGGAATCTGGTCTTCAAAGTTGAATCCAGATTATCCTGGGAACTAGAGAAGCCAGAGTTACTTACAGATCAGCTAAAGGGTAAATTCTCTGTTGATCGCTTGTGGGGTCCCCAGGGAGTGGCGGAACTAATCAAACCAGTAAAATAACAGGAATTAGATGTTGATTGGGCCTTTATTATCTCGACCCTGTGGTAGAAACTTGTCCCTTAGTCAATCTACTCCATTGACTGCTCCAAGTAGAAGTCCTGATCTGTGTCTTAAGACGTGGAATTCTAGATGTAATTCCCACTTATTCACTAATCCGGACTGTTTGCTGCATTTGAGAGAAGCCAACATTGTATGTTTACAAGAGGCCTGAATGATTTCTACGTCATACCTAGATGGTTATCAGATCTATGACCAGTTGGCCAAACGGAGCTTGGGGGGGCAGACCGTCATTGCTCTTTTGGGCCTACCCTTTGGGCTTCTGGGGGTGGATCTCTCAGCCAGGAATGGTGACCTGAAGCTACTAATTATAAATATCTACTGGCATAGTGGCATGTCTCCGGTTGATGTTTTTGTTATATCTATCTCCCATGCTATATCGGACTGGTCCACCACTAATGACAATGGGCTTGTTCTGCTTGCGGGGGATTTAAATTGTGAATGCAAATTTGAAATGTATACCTGGGAAACTTGTAAGATGAATATGGAGGCTCTGGGCTGTTCCAGGAAATAACAAGCAGGTTTTGCCTGGTATGTGGGGCTTGGCAATGTAGGGCTATAGTACCTTGGTTGGGCACCCTAAAGCCCAAATTGGACATAGTACTTGGCATACTTGGTGACTTGGAGACTCTACCTCCATGCTTGATTATATCTTTGTGGATGACTATCTGTGTAAAAGATGTATATCGTTGAAAATCAATATGCAAAATTGGAGTGATCATGGTTTCCTAACGGCTGTTTTTAATTTAAATCTCCTCAATGGGAAACTCTAGACTCAGTTACAGGTTGTACTTAGCCCATCTGGATATGCTGTTAGATGGACACCAAAACATATTGAGACCCTAAATCAAAACTTAAGGGCCTTACTTAATCAAACTACTTTTGCGTGGAAAATGGATACCTTTAATACATTGGGTATTATGTCACTTGTGAAGGCAGCGGTATGTGAGCTAGGTCTACTGCCCGCTAGAGCTGACCCTGCCCCTCGGCATTCTCATTGCTACGATCATGATTTGGCGCTGGTAAGACTACCATGCAAAAAGAGATTAGGAGACTTAGGTCATTGAACCTTGATGGGGCATTATTATTTGGAGGCATTAGAAAGATCAAACAATCTTATAAAAATCCGTGCAAAACCCTTAAACATCATCTTCTGCAACAAGATGCTTAACTAATGCTGCAGATCCTCGTCAGGTCTAATGTGGGGGCCTTCTGGGCTATTGTGAATGAACAAGATACTCATTGAGCCACTTCCCAATTAAACTCGATCCTGGAACAAGCATGGTTGGACTTCTATGGCAATAGATTTGCCATTAAGCCATCTCTGGAGGGAGCGAACCCAAAAGACAATATACTGACAGGTCCTACTGTTCAATGGGAGACCTCCCTTGAAATCGATACTGTCTTGGGCCTAATCTCAAAATGTAAAAGATCCCGAGCACCCGGCCCTAACGGGCTAACTAATAATACCTTTAAGTCAGACCCAAACCTATGGGCCAATCTATTGTAGTATGAATTTAAGGATATCCTAAAAACTGGAGTCTGCCCGCATTCCTGGTCGTTAGCACATGTCATACTAATCTTTAAGTGTGGCAGTAGGTCTGACCCAAAGACGTATCAGAGTATTGCCCTGATTAACGCAGATTGTAAAATCTTTTCTGCCTTACTTCTCTCTCACCTTAAAGATTGGGAAAAAAGCTGTCGCGCACTGAGCCCCTTCCAGACAGGCCTCTGCAAATTTTACTCTACTAACATCAATGGCATTGTGGTCAAATGTATTCAGGGCACTGCTTGGAGTCAGAACTAAGAACATATTTTTAGGGCCTCAGTCGACCTCTTGGCAGCCTTCGATGTGTTGATCGCCAAAGGCTGTGGCACAAGCTTGCATTATGGTGTCTGCCGAAGGGCCTACTGAGTCTGCTGGAAAGGGTCTACAAAAACTGGTATTAGGTATTAGAATTCGCCTGAATCAAAAGGGTGATATGTCATCTATTATTCAAACACACTGTGGGGTCAGACAGGGGTTTGTTCTGGCTCTTGGGTCTTCAATCAATATGTGTCTGATGCAGCTGAACACATGCACCAAGAGGGATTGTTGGCCCCCACAATGGGTTGCAGTAAGTTGGTATGGCTGACCTATGCGGATGACTTTCTGCTATTCGATTCTACCAAGGTGGGCCTCCAATGCCTCTTGGATACTTTTGCTAACTATGCCAATATTAATGGTTTGATTATTAATGCCTGCAAGACTAAAATCCTTGCACTTGCCAAAGGAGCTCATAAGAACCCAAGCCATTCTTGGAATTTGGAGGTGGTAAGGGTGGCACCTTTAGCAGCCTCATTTACCTGGGCTATAATATTGGTGCATATAGGGGCTCGAGAGGGCAGCTTGATGTGCTTCTTAATAAAGCCAAGGCTTTGGAAAATCAGATTTTAAAAATCAACCGCAAATATGGGCGATTTTCCATAAAACCAGCCCTCCTTTTCTTTGAAGGGAAAATAGCTCCCAAACTGACATATGGTCTGGAATTATGCACAGAGTTAACTGTGTCCAAACTGAATGCTATTGAAGGTGTAATCTGGAGACGGATCCTCGGCCTACCGAACGCAGTTCCTCTCACTGCAATTAGATATGAGTTGGGATACGTCTCCTTAAAGTCTCATGTTCATTGGAGGAAGCTCAAGTTATATGCAAAAATCAAGGCTCCATTACCCAATACTTTATATGAATTAGTTGGAAGCAATTCTGAGTCCTCTGGTTTTCTAACCAAATTCTGTAACTCGTGTGCAACAATCCTTCAAAGTGTTGATTCTGATTTGGGGCAACTAAACACCAATACAATGAAAACCAAAAAGTTGCTGGACTATGACTGGTCTCTTACTGTAGACAGTTTTCATTCATTTAAATCAATCAATCACTTATCACACGAACATAAGAAAAGAGGTTCCCTTTCTAAGATTCTCACTATGTTTCCAAATAGAATATATCAATCTCTTCTGTTAAGATCATGTTGGAATATCCTTCCTACTTTGAATATTATGGTGAGAAGAAATCAAATTAAGGCAGAGGAGAGCCTTTGCAGATTTTGTCAACTAGTACCTGAAACGGCTAAACATCTTATCCTTCACTGTACTAAAATTAATATCCTAAGAGATTCTTGCTTAAGCTTACTGAAGGATTTGTATTCTGGCCAACCTATTGACCTTGTATGGCAACACTGTCTATGTGTACAAAATACGCATGAGGTTCTGGCGCTTTCTGGTTTTATTCTCAATCTCCATTTAGATCCTCCTAGATAACCGTGGGGTAAAAAAAACAAATTGCTGCCTACTGTGCTGACTGCTTTGTCTGCTTTGTCTGCCCTCTCTGTTTTCTCTTATTAACACAGGCAGAACATTTCTATTTCTTTTTTTAAAGATTTTAAGGATGTGACTTCTTGGTTATTTTCTCTTTTTATTTTTTGTTTGTTTGAGGAATTGTTTTATGTTTTGAATACTATGCGGATACTTTCTTGCGCTGCTATTTATTTTATTCTGAATAATTCTGAATGATTATTGTGAATTTATTATTTTCTTTCCGTTTGTAAATTCTTTTGTAAAGGTTTAATAAAGCCATATACAAATATATTTTTTTAAAAGGGAATGTAGGGTTGCAGATAAGGCTCCAAGTACCACAGTTGCCAAGAGGCAGTGCAGGTGTGCAACCGGGCACCCAGGGAACCTGGGCCCGAATTCAGAGGGTAGACAGGTGACCAGTGCAGTGTCAGACAGAAGACCAGCAAGTGAGAGGAAGAGATAAGAGGAAGGTCTTGAGGTGCTTCCGGGAACTGACATGGTTCTTCTGAAGTTTCAGAGGGGCAGAGAGGCTGTCCCAGAGGGAGGCCCCAGCCGAAGAAAGATTTCTACCACCAAATTGTTGCTTGGAGAAGCGACTGACCCTGTGGGAGTTGGAGGCAGAGGAGCAAAGAGCTTGAGTAGGAAGATATTTCTGAAGAGAGAGTTGGAGGTAAAGGTGACCCAGGCCCCAGAACGCCTTGTGGACAATGCAGAGGGTCTTGACATTGATCCTTGCAGTCACCGGGAGCAAATGAAGGGATTTCAGGGCTGGAGAGATACGATGCCTGGGCTTAAGGCCAAGGGCAAGTCTTGCAGTCCTGTTCAGGATGAGTTGCAGAGGGTGGAGAGTAGAAGCCTACATATTTAGAAAGAGGCTGTTGCAGTAGTCAGCCTAGAGAGAACCAGAGCTCTAGAGACAGTGAGCTTCTGGGGGAAGGTGAGGAAAGGAAGAATACCTCTGAGGAGGTGCAGTTGGTAGTTTGACTTCTTAAAGACATCAGAGGTGTGGGAGAAAGGAGAGTGTGGAGTCAAAGATGACCCCCCGGTTCTTAGCCTCACATTGAGAGCAGAAAGAGGGCCAAGGGAGGCTGGCCAGAGAATGAGAGGAAAGGAAGGTGCAGGTGTACCGATGACGAGGATCTCCGTCTTACTGGCATTAAGTCAGAGATCATTGGTGGAACACCACTCCTGGATTGAAGACAGAAAATCAGAGATGGAAGAGGGAGAAAAGGTGGCTGAGGGGGGCCTGAAAACAAACTGGGTGTCACCGGCATAGCACTCAATGTTGGAGCAGAGAGCAGCAATGAAGTGGGCAAGAGGTGCCAGGTATTGGTTGAACAACCCAACCATGGACAGAGGTTAGACCCCTGGGGAACACCACAAGTAGAGAGTGAGATAGAGGAAACGAAGGATCCAAGTTGTACCTGGCAGGGTCGGTCAGAGAGGAAAGAGGTCAGCCAAGCCAGGGCATGATCAGTGATACCAAGGATATCACAGAGACAGTTGATCAGGATGGCGTGGTTGACTGTGTCAAAGGCAGAAGATAGATTGAGTAAGATGAGGACAGAGGGGGGATTCTAATCAAGGTTAGAGAGCAGGTCACAGATATTCAGGAGAGCAGTTTCCATGCTTTTGGTTGCTCTGAAGCTAGACTGATGGTCTTGGAGACAGCCAACAGATTGTGAAGATTAAGCTGGGAGATGGCCAGCTTTTCCAGGAGTTTGCCCAGGAAAGGAGTGATGGATATCGGGTGGTAGTTAGCCGGGCACGAGGGGTCGTCAGAGTGTTTCGTGAGCTGAGTGTGCTTAAGAGAGTGCTTCAGGGGGATGGGGAAGGCTCCAGTGGCAAAGGAGTGATTGCAGAAGTCCGCCAAGGCAGGAGCGAGGGTGTCAATGGGGTCCTTGATGGCTTTGGAAGAACAGGGAAGGACATGTTTTGATGAGACTTTCATAGATCAGACTTATCTAGAAATCTTGTCAGGGGAGAAAACTGGAAAGGAAGATAAAGAGGAAGGAGTGATTTCTGCAGGGGGACCAGGGGTAGAGGCGAGAATAGAGGGAGAAGGAGGAGAAGATGAGAGGGTGGACAGGATGTCCTGAATTTTAGAGATGATATGAGAAGCCAGAGCCATGTAGAGGGTCTCGGAGGGGACAGGAGAGGTAGAGACTCCAGCAGGATTGGACAGCTCCTTGCAGATTTTAAAGAGTTTGGCCGAGTTGTTAGATGCCCGTAGAGACGCAGGCTTGGATGTGTGCTCTCTTCTTAGTGTGAACAGAGAGCCGATATTGCCTTTGGAGCAGGTGGCAGGCCAGTTTGTCAGAGGGTGCACAAGAAGACAGCCATTTCCTCTCAGCCACCCTACACTTGCGTTTATGTGTATTGTGTTGTATTGTTTATTTTTTTATAGAGTGCACCAGGCCTTCAGGCATCTGGGCACTTGCAGGAACATGTTTTGGTTACAGGTACATAAGCAGGAGATACAGGTACAGTATAATATCAATATGCAGAAACAATTTATAATTTACATTTTGGTTACAGCTATATAAGCAAGGGATGCAAGTACAGTATAAAGCAATATACAGAAACTATTTACAATCTACAGACATATATGAGTGTGCAGGGTAGGTGCAAGAATATACATTTATACAGTTTGTGGAAGAAGATATCAGTGATCACTGGCGTGTTGCCAATGTTTAACATTGGTTTTGAAAGAAGGGAGGGAGGGTGATGCTCTTAAGGAATCAGGTATTGAGTTCCAGAGTTGTGCTGCCAGGACTGGAAACCTAGAGCCTCCTGCTTTTTTAAGTTTGAAGTTAGGGATTCTGATACTATTAGACTGTGCTTTTCTAATAGGACGTTCTGATGTATGTTTGGTGAATCTCTCCGTAAGGTATATAGGTGCCTTGTTATTGTGGCATTTGTATGTCAGATTTAGTGTTTTGAGCTTGATTCTATCTTTGATGGCTAGCCAGTTGATGGAGCATCTATCATCAGAGATATGCTGACCTTTAGGGATGCCTAAGGCAGATCTTAGAGCCTTATTTTGGAGGGTTTGAAGTTTTTTAGTATTGTGATTACTGGTGTCAAACTCATACCAAGAGTTGCACTTGGCTTTGGACTTCAAGCGGATCCTCATAAACAGGGGCAAAAACATCAAGAGTTCGAGAGATAGATGAGTTAAGGAGGGAAAGGGCAGTGTCAGGAAGTGAGTCGGCAATAGGTGGAGGAGGAGGAGAGAAAGTGGCTGCGAAAGCCTCAACTGACACACTTCTTCATGGGTCCAATGACCGAGAAGGTAGGTGGCAATACTGGAGTTGGCTTGGCCTGAGGGGTAGAGAGGGAGAGATGGGAGGAGAGGAGAAATAGATCACTCCAGGAGAGAGGAGTGGTGAGAGGGTTAGAGAGGGGGAGGTCTGAGGAGACCAGTGCATCCAAAGTGTGCCCTGCAGAGTGAGTCGGGCCAGAGGGAAGAATAGAAAGAGAGAGAGAGAGTCACACAGGCCGCAAAAGAGTCCACTGGAGGGACATGAAGCATGCAGGTGGATGTTGAAGTCTCTAAGCAGGAGGAGTTGAGTGGTCGAGGCCAGGAGGGTGGAGGAGAGATCCGCCCACTCAGAGAGGAAGGAGGTGATCTGGCCAGGTGGCCAATAGATAGTACCAAGGTGAGGGAGTGGACAGGAGGGAGAGAGAGCCTACAAACAAGGCATTCGATAGAGGAGTAGGCCAACTATGCATTTTAGGAAAAGTAGTAGTGTGGTGGCAAACAGGAATGAGCATGAAGAGAGGGGGCAGTGAGTGATGAAGAGAGAGTTTAGGGGGAATACAGAGGCAATGAATGGATGCAGCAAAGTGGAGGCCCAAAATGACTGAAGGTGAAAAGATCAAACTAGTATTTTAAATCACAGGGCATCAAGTGACCAAAGGTGCAAAGTGCAAAATATAATTTGAAATCACAGGGCCTGTGGTGATCAAAAGATGCAAGTTGCACAATTTAATTTAAATCAAAGGGCCCTAGGTGATCAAAGATGCAAGATGCAAAGTATCATTTTAAATTACAGTATTACCCAAAAGGATTGGGGTCAAAAAGACTGAATCTCAAAAGTCTGAATATTGGATGCCCAATTTGACCTCATACATTTATATGTGGGGGGGGTAAACTTAATTACAAATGTGTAGGGGTAAGGGGGCGGGGCTGTGGGGGGAGAAACACAACAGTCTTCGGATTCTTTTTTTTTTTTTCCTCGAACAAATCCCCTAAATCTAAATTACAGGGTCAGAGGTGAACAAATGTTTCGAGGTGCAAAGTACAATTTCAAATCACAGTGCCTTAGGAGAGCAATGTTTCAAGGTGCAAAGTAACATTATAATTCACAGGTCCATTGGCAACCAACGACAGAAGGTGAAAAACACCATTATAAATAATCCCCTTTTCAATCCTGTCTGGGGCAAAAGAGCAGTGCCTTGAACAATGGGTTTGAGGGTCTTATGGTCCATGAATGCCTTGAGAGATAAACTGAAATTTCAATCTGGAACAATGAATGCAATCCAACAATAGGATACTAAATCAAACGAAACACACAATTTATCTTACAAGTCATGTGGAAAGCATAATTGAAAAGTACATACAGCGCCAACAGAATATAAATGCAACATCAGTGGTAAATCATGACTGCCTTGCACCATGGCCCGCAGGTGTACAGAGGAAAGTGCCAGATAGACTTCAAAGGCTAAGAGGGAGCACAAAGCTGGCATTAGCAACAGTGTGAAACCTTACAAATGTGTCGGCATCAGCAAGGAACGCATCTAAATCCCACAGGCTGGCACTGGCTATGATCTCAACGTCTCTCTTGATGTTAAAGTATAGGGGGGGTTTCGTTCTCTGCAAGGTTTCTTGATGCAAGTATGTCCACTCTCACAATGCTGAGGCCTTACTGAGGCCACAGAGTGCTTCAATGTATCACCTGCATTAATTGGCAATGCCACAAAAGCTGCCTACCTTTGCGACAGATTACATTGTAGGAGCTACTGAAATGCCTCTCAACTTTCAAACAACCCCCATGAAAGCAATACAACTGAACGTGTAGCCCAAAGACTCGAGCTAGTCCTTGATGAACTAGTATTTCTCGTTGTGTAAGATCACAGGGCAGCGAGTGAGCCGTTGTAGCGATTTGGGGTTGTTTGACCGAGGTGGAAATGTTCGAAGGAGAAATGACCGAAGTTTATTTGTTCAAAATAATCTTCGGTCTTTTCTCCCCTGAACATTCCCAATGTGGCCAAACCACTACCCACACCCCAACACACTCCCACCCCTACTTACCTTCAATTCCATCTCGCTGGTCCCTGTGACACGAGTTCCCTTTCACTTCCTTGTTCGGGAACCGGCACGGCAGAGCCCTTCCCCTTCTTTAATTTTTTTCTTTTTCTTTTTTCTTCGGGTCAGCTGTGGGAGTGTCCACCACAACCCCCACTCTCTATACTGTATAGTATAGTGACCGGGGTGTTGGCGGGGACACCCCTACAGCCTCTGCAGTTTTTATTTATTTATTTATTTTCATCTGGTCAGCTGCTAGGGAGCGGTGTGTTGCGGGGGACAGCCCTGCAGCCTATTTTTTTTTTTTTGGACTGAGGGACAGCTGCCAGGGACACCCCCCACAACCCCCACTCACAGTATAGTAGGCGGGGATTGGGGAGACAAACCTGCAGCCTCCGAGGCCCTAAACCAAATCTAAATGACTTACCCAACCAAAGGTCCGACAGAAGGTAGAGCATTTGGTGGTACCTTCTTTCGCACTTTTGGGTGGTTAGGTCATTTGGATTCAGTAATTTCTGCCTAAACCATCACAGCACTGCTCTCAATATCGGCAGGTGCGCCTCTTCAGTTGAGGTTTACAGGGGAACGGCACTGCTCATATTGATGACATCGTATGGAGTCACAATTCGTGGAAACTCATCAGCCATTAAGGATATGCCCAAGCTCAAGGGTAGAAGAGAATGTCAATATTGGGTAAGAATCTTTGCTCATCTGCAAGTAGTGAGACCCTGGTTCCAGATCCAGTTTGGAGAAGGCGGTGTTGGCTGTTGTTAGGTCATCAATCATGGGGAGCTTTGCCTTGCCTGTGGATTCCATGGCTGGGCAGATGAGGGTCTACTCAGATGTGTACACGTATTGGTTGCTTGGTCTTCCTGGTAGCCACAATCTGAGATACCAATGCAATTGGGACTTCAACCCTTCAAATGATTCCAGCCTTTTCCAGGACTGCCAACCACTCCACTTTGACTCACTTTGAGGAACGTCACTATCTGACCTCTTTAGCATTGGGTTGAATCACCTTTGTGGTGTGGAATTGGTGAGGGTATTCTCCGGGCAATTGATGGCAGTACATTTGTCTTGAAACTCATCATGCAGCTCGTCCTGGGTAGATGCTGGGATGTCAAAGGTGTGCATGATGAGGTCCAGAGGTTCTATAGCTATGAAATTGATCAGCATGTCTGACCCACTTTTGGCTAGAAATACTCTGGAGTCTGAAGATGATCCTTGCGCTATATAGCTTGGATGAAAATACCCTGCATCGGAATGTTTTCCATGCTGCCGAATGGCAATATCAAGACCATTGTGTGTGTTGCCTTTCGGTCGTTGGTCAGTACCCGTGACTTCTTGCCAGGTAGAATGCTGATGAATGCAACATTATCAAGCAGAGACAATACCACTGCATCGTTAATGAAGATGCTGCATTTGGAGGGACATGTGCCATCCAGAGTGTGGCAACTTAGAATAGTTCCTCATCACTTGACAAACCTCAGACTTGCCCTAAATCCCCAAACCCTTAAAGCTTCATCAACAGCTCAGGCCATCTGGACCTATAGCGGCCCTTCCTGCATTTATGTGATGACTTCCAGGCAGAGTTAAGCAGGTTCTATTTACCACACCTGTGGCAGGTGTGGCCCGGGGCAGGGCATCCAACTATTAGATGCAGCATCTCTCTAAAGTGTTTGCAGAGCTCCTACATATCTGGATGGGGCTAATCACTCCTGTCCTTCATATTCTGGGACAGAGATGGAACCTTCATGCAACTTTTCAGAATAGCATGGTATCTAGGATAAGCCCACACCTTTTCCAAGCTCTGGTGTCCAGTAGTTCATTCTTCCACACCATCGCCACAGTCTTCATTTGAGAGATCCTGGCCTCCTGAAGCTGGGGCTCCCTGATCAGGATGGATATGCACACACACCCTTTGATCACCTCTGCACGACATTCACACCTGCATCTGGGAGCTGGCAGGCATTTTCTATGAGCCTCACCCAGAAATGAAAGCTTTCAAGTGAGTTAGAGTGATTCTTCTGTGCTTGGCACAGATTGATCGTTTTGAGGTCATGGCCACCTGCACATCAAGGGCTGAGGTGGTTGCAGTATAGTCATCCTCATCCACGATGTTTGATGTGTGAATTCTATGTAGGGCTTCTCTTTCATTTGTACTGTCTCAGTGATGTCATCAATGACATTTGTGATGTCATCTTTGATGTCCTGGGTGTTAGTGTTAGCAGTGCACGGTGGCGCGAGTTACGGTTGCATATCTTACCATAACTGACGAATTTCAGGGGTTTTTTGGTTTTACTTCAAACCGTAACATCCCTTTAACAAAGTTTTTTTACTGAATTTGATAGGTTTTTAGTAGCGCAACTTAACCGTAACGTCCCTTTTAACAAAGTTTTTTCATTGAATTTCATAGGTTTTTATTAGCACAACTTAACCATAACGTCCCTTTAACAAAGTTGTTTTACTTAATTTCATAGGTTTTTAGTAGCGTAACTTAACCATAAAATCCTGTTAACAAAGTTTTTTTACTGAATTTCATAGGTTTTTAGTAGCGCAAGTTAACCATAAACTCCCTTTAACAAACTTTTTTCATTAGCACGCAGACAATATACAAAGATGGAGTGTAAAAAGCAATTTCTCAGGGATGGCTTTACACAGAATGTTGCAAAGTAAGAATTTATGCTCGTTCACAGTGAAGGTCAGCTGTTTCCATTTTTTGCTCGCGGGCCGGAGTGGCCCACAACTCGCACTATAAGGTTCTATTGTTTTTTGACCTTGACAGACAGGGATCGTGCCAAAAGACTTCTTTTGAAGGAGGGGTGCAAAAACGTAAGAGACGATAAGGATGACATTTCTGAAACGAAACCGCTTTTATATATTATATCACTATGAGAAAGATCGTTGGCACAGACGGAGTCGTATTTAGGGACTGCATTACGCGTAGACAATGGAAAATGACAATATAATGTAAGTAACCCTTTAAATTATTTTATACCGGAATATAATAACAATAGCGTGGCGTTAAAGCTCGGTTAAGTTGTACTTGTTTGTTCAATGTGGCATATTGTTTTGTACCGCGCACTATCACCGCCGAAGTGGTCACCTGGCGCTCAGACGGCTCTGAAAAAGGCAGAGGAGAGAGGGTGGGTTAGTGGGAATAAGTTAACATACTCCGTTGCACTATCCTCGCTAGCAAATAGTCTCACGCCCTAATAAGTAAAATGAACATTTTTAATGAAGATCGGCTCGTGAGACTAATTTATGTTTTTAAAACAGGTACATCCTTCCCTACTGTCAATGCCACGATTTTCAGACCCCAGCCGATGCATTTTTTAACTGCCAGGTGCAGCTCCTAGTAAACAACTTCATGACCCTCACCATTTTATGGGACAATCGCCAAGGACCAATATGCCCTTACGCGGTACTAGCGGCTAGAAGCAACATACCAACCGTTATGGTGGTCTAATGCCTCGTTGTTGGAACAGCCTTCCGATTATCAGTCCGACCACAGTCCTTCTTTTATCATAAACCAACACCTTGTGTAACGCAAAGGAACAGCGCGTGACTCAAGATGAACTTTTGCAGATCGACAGCAAAGACAAATGCAAATCGCTGAATATTCTCTAAACATTTGATGTCAAATAAATGTACTTTACGAAATGTACAATCTTGCTGTTTGCTTTTTAATCACAGTTTCATATTCCGAATTGTGGCGCGCTGTGTTTTGAGATGATCTGTGTTGTTTTCCGGATTCTGTGTAAAGTCGCGTAGGACTGGAGACGACTGGGCGCATTTGGCTACGCACCCTGTAACATCACGGAGAGAGACGGGGAATATGAATGCTTTGATAATGTCAGGCTTAGGGGTGGGAGATATGATTTAGTGTCGCAAAAACAGGTCAGCCATGATAGGATTATCACATAATGTCGGCGCACAGCAGCCTGATTTATCGTTTGTTTAGTGGACAAAAAGTCGGGTAAGGCCCATAGGAAATTGTAATGTCAGCGGACATGAGGAGGGTTCTTAGAACACTTTCAACCTGACAACGAACAATACGAACAGCGTTCTCAGAACACCCCCATTTTGTTTAATTGCAAACATTTCAGCACCGCGAGTGTTCTTAGAACACATTCAACTTGCCAGAGTACAATACGGACAGCCTCCTCAGGACACCCCCATTTTGTTTATGTACCAACATTTAAGGACACCGTGAGTGTTCTTAGCTCAATTCTAGCTTGTTTACGAACAAAACGGACACATACTCTGTCCTCGGAACACCCCACCAATTAGTTTATATAGAAAATTTCAGAACAGCCGTGTTGTCGAACACAACAAAAGCGTCTAGCACATAAAAAAACAGAACATTGAACCTATCTGATACTCCCCCACCCTCCCCAAACCCTCTTACACACCAACACACTCCACTAAATACAATTTTTAATCCAAGTACCACCGTGCTGTCCGCGGTCTTCGGTGAATTCAAGATCAGCGAACACGTCGCATGTCTGCGGACATCACGCAAGCCGCTTGGCCAATCAGGGCGCTGTCCGCAGAGCGAACAGGGAAGTCCGTCCGCGGAGCGAACAGAGATATCACTAATTTTTTTGCCTTACATTTTGGTCATTTTAAAAAAAACTGCTGGACGGATTTACACCACATTTGCAAAAGCACACTTTCGGGACCAAGCCTCCGCTCCTGACGCAAATTTGGTGTAAATCCGTCCAGCGGTTTGGGCTGTAGGTGTGCACAAAGTTTTTTCCTATTATGTCTATGGGAAAAACAAAAGTATTGGGACCCCCCTATAACTTTGCCCCCCCTGGACCAAACCTCTCCAAACTTTGCAATTCAGAGTGGGCGATATACTTTTTTTGCAAAGTTTGGTGAGGATTCGTCCAGAGGGAGCGAAGTTACAAGCCACCCAAAAAATGCTCTTCCTATGGAAACACCAACTTAACCATAACTACATGGACGCTAGCGCGACCATGTAATATATATTTAGATTTACAGCTACGTCAGGGGTGAAAAATCACTGGTGGGATTCCCATCCATCCAGTAACTGGGACTGCCCCTGCTTAGCTTCAAAGCAAGGAAGCAGCCGGCACTCTCTTGCCATGTTGCCTAATAAAATAGCACAAGTTACAAGACCTTAGAGCAACATGACCTGAGGGTGCAAGATCTGTCCCGGATACACCATGGATGTGAGACAGTACACAGTCCTGGATGCCATGTGTTTTCTTAGTTATAAATATCTCAGAACACACTATGAAAACACACGGCATCCCCGTTATTGTAAAAAAAATCATGCTAAGGTCGGTCCTTGCAAGAATTGCACTCTAAAGGTCAAGCTGCCATGAGCACCACATGAAAAGAGCAGCTATTTCTGAGTAATGAGATTCTAATTCATGGAGAATTGCAAAGCCAGCTTGCACGTGAATACTAGAATAACCGTCTGAGAGAAAATAAATTGTTGCCTTTGGTGAATTGCATTCTGGTATTTGCAGTCCCCTAGTCAAGATGGGAGAAATAATGCCACAAATGTACACTTTTTTGCCTAACATAGTTCTATAAGGATTTATATATTTGAGTGGCACTACTGTATGTGTACCTTTCAGGTTATCTTTATAAAGCAGAGTATTGTTGAACGGCAGACCTGGGGCTGAGGAGGGGAAATGATGAGAGGGCAAGTAAGACATGAGTATTTGCCCAGGAAGTGACAATAGAGGTTGCAATCCTGACACTGGTGCAGTTATTTTCCCCTGATGTGGCTGCTTTTCAGCGAACAAGTAATGTACACATGCAAGTGCACAGTGTAACTTATTTTCAGAGGACAGACACAATCCCTTGTTTTATTTTAGGTTGGCAAGCTAGCTCAAGTGGCCAATCATGAAAGGCAAGCCATTCCTAGAACTATAAAGGCCAGCTCCAATGACAAGAGAGGAAGGGGGTTTTGTGGTACAGAGAAGGTGAGTTGTGGTATTAAGGAGGAAGAAGTCTGCTGAAGCAGAAAGGACATTGCTGTGCTGGGTCTAATACCTGGAGTGGAAGACCACATTGTAGGACCCAAAGAGGCTGGAAAATGTGCTGTGGCAATCTTTAAGAATTTCCCATGGAAAGCTTATTGTAAAATATTATATTTATTATAGGGCAGTAGTCTTTGCCCTGTGGTGAAGGTCAAGCCTATGAACCATTGTCTTTTGAAAACATTCTATTCCTAATAACTTCTGACTCGGACAAGTGTGACTGAAATGTTCCCAGAAAGCGCCTAGCATGGCCCATTCCCCACCTCAAACCGAAAAAAGTCAGGCAAATTCTTCAAACAGCTTGAAAGTTGTGAAGAATGCAAAAAAGCTGGTTTTGGGCCAACCCCATTCATTAAGCCATAAGTAAAAGATGGATCATTTAGACATGCACACAGCAAAAACTGCTTGATGGATGTGTGCCAAATATGAAACAAGATGTACACAAAGCAGTCCAATTGTTCTTTATAAATGTGATGGAGAAGCGGGTGCTCCAATCAAAAACAAGTTTATATATCTCCCATGGTGCAGAGCAGAACTGAGACTTTTCAGAAATGAAAAGCCACTCTTTTTTCTTTTTGCTCAATGCAAGTCATTCCCACAATAATCCAGCGAGGAAAGTACTCAAAATTATATTTGGAGGATGGGAAATAGAGGTTTCACAACAGGGAATAGGAGGGGAAAGGTGAAAGAGTGTGATACGTTGGAGAGGGTAGATAGGCCTTTTTCAGTAAGATCGATTTCGTCTTTCTGTAGCCATCTCGCAAGATTACAGTGGGTAAAGGCAAGAATTGAGGGGAAATTGAAGTGTGTCATAGGAGGAAATGGGGGGAATGATGTTACGAAAGGGTCAGGGGGCACCTTGACTTTAGGGCAAATTTGAGGTGATCAAAAAAATAGAAAGAGTGCACATGTAGATAGAGAGTTCTGTGGAAGACATTTTAATTTTAAAGCGTTTTTGGATTACCATGCTAATAAAAAGACATTGCATTTCCCCGATAACCAAGAAGAAGATTTATAAAAATGTTTTTGTAGTCAGTTTCCTGTGGTAAATTCACTGGGGGAAATCTTGTAGGAATGAAAGAGGGAGATACAAAAAAGCAGGAAACACAAGGGGCAGCAGAACATGGTCAGTGGTACATGGTTACTTACTATAAAGAGGAAACGTGTGATGTGTCACTGATTGGTTCTAAGTGGCAGGGCCAAGACAGGCGGCCAAAGGCAAAGGCCAGTGGGTCATGGTTATTTACTACTGAAGGTTTTAGAGGCCACGAATGAAGGACATGGTCAATGTGTCATAGACCTTTGACATAATTGGTGGAAAGTAGTCAGTAATCGTAGTCAAAGGCCATGGCTCTTGGGCCATGCTCTTTCCCCCTATTGTGTTTAAAGTGACAAAGATATGGTTGAAGGCAAATGCATGTGGGACATGGGGGGTATGTGCCATGGCTGCCAGCCAAAACCACTGACACTGGTCAAGGCCAAAGGCCATGGCCAGTGCATCACAGTCTTTTTTTCCTAATTGGTGCAGAATAGTTAGTTGACCATGGTTAATTACTACTACAATTGGGGTAAGATATAGCACAGCAAAACCCTTGAAATTCATTGAAAACTCTTAAGGTGAAATATTTGACGCAACAAAAACCCTGAAATTCCCCAGTTGATATCCCACATGGCATCAGCAATGGCATCAGAAATGACATCATGGATGACATCAATGTTTGAACTCTGAGTTGAGGTTGTCATAATTTCAAAGGCGAGGGTTAGAAGAGTGTCTACCACAAGAAACCCTAGACTCTAATGCCTCTAAATGGAAATGATGGCTGATGTGACTGAAGGACTATATGAAAGCCACTAGAGAGACAGGCCCCATCATAAAGCGGTCAAAGCTGTCACTAATTACAGGAAATGAGGTATACCACATCTTCCTAACCCTCGCAAACACATGGGAAGAGAATGACAATGTTGCTGCAACCACTACTCTAAATGCATACTTATTTTATTTGGATTATGAGAGCATTATTATGAGACAAGCCCAAGAAACGCAGGAGAAGCCATAGGCACTTTCCATGCCAGACTAAGGGAATTAGTGATAACACACACTACCACAAACCCTGATGAAGAGGTGAGAGTTAAAATAATACAGGGGTGTGTGACGATTCTCGGGTCCTCAAGACTTCTCCCCAAGGGGGAGGGAGGCTTTTCCCTGTGAGACTAGGGAGGTGAGGCTGCTACCCAAGGGAGAGATTGCTCTCATGCGGATGAAACCCTCATTCTGTGAAGGAACTCCCTAACACTCTTGCCCTTACACCCATAAAAACCCTAATGTCTGGAGAGAGTGCAACTGAATGTACTACTGTGTGTTACTGTAACATTCCCTCCCTTCCTTCCTTCAGACTTCACATCACTGAGACGAGGTAGAACAAAAATAATGGTACACATTTTTCTAAGAGTACTGGGAAGATGTGGTCACGAGGAGGCATGAAGAGTACATCATGGAAACAACCAAAAGAATATGACACTGCGCTGGGGTGGGTCCAGCTAGGAGAGATAAATGCTGAGAAGAGACTGAAGGAGGGCGAGAGAAGCTGTCAATAAAGCCTGGGAAGTTCCAGCCTACGAGCCTGACAGCTGTGCAAAGAAGCTGGTCCTTGGAAGAGAGGAAGAGTGGAAGCAGCAGAGGAATCCTGTGAGCCGGCAGGTTGCCAACTCACTCCAGTGCCAGGGAAGTCAAGGCAGTGGCGTGATCTCTGGAAGGTGGACCGCTCAATCCAACAAGTCCTTTCTGGAGCCACTTAGGCAAACTGGAAAAAAGCGATGAGAGAAGAGCAAACGGCTTGTGACCCTGTGAAGAATCAGACACATGTTCCTAACACAAAAATGGAAATTGGAACTGTAGGAAACCCATGTGGGATCCGGCGAGATCAGAGGGCAACCAGCGTGAAGTCAGACCAGCCTGGGAAGTTTGAAACTGGGATCACAAAGCTGCAAGTACGCTGATCTACAGTGGCTGGGACATCCTGGAATGATCGGCAGAGCGCTACGGTGGAGGCCAAACTCCTGACCAGTGAAAGAAGAGTAGAGAAGAAGCCATAGGTGGCATGACCATGGGGGGTAGACCATGTGGTCCTTCAACGGTGCCGGAGCCATGGTCCATGGAAAATGGATTCTAGATGAGAAAAGGGCTCTCTAGTTTTTTCTGCATCGCTACCATTAGCAGCTTTTTCATACTCCACATTCACTTTACATGCAATGTACTGTTCTATGCCAGAAGTGACAACATGAATATGCTTGAATTCTGCTAGGGCCAACTCTTTCTTTTATCTTTCCATAGTCGATAACATAAATATTATTTTGTTGGGTAATACTAACATGCATTATTTATAAGCGACGGTGCTCACTATGATGGCGTGAATTATACTCCTTTGCTTGTGACAGTTCTTTCTGTTGATTGTGAATGTTTGTGTCATTCACACTGCAATATATGTAACTGGTTTCAAAGCCCTCACCCACCCCATATAGCAATCCAATTTTCTTTGTAGAACTATAACTGTTTTATCACTAGACACACAACAACAAACTGCATGAATTTGTCAAGTATTACAAGCAGGTAGCTTTATCACACAGTTTGTTTTGATGTGTGTCTTGAAAGTACAGCCGTAAAATTCAGAGGAGATCATTTTTTGGGCTCACATTACTTTATGTTCTAAGACAGTGGAAGTAGGCATTTTGATGAATTGTGTATTTAAACTAGTTAAAAGTAGTCAATGGCCTAGTACAGTTCAAACATTCCCATGGTCCAAGGAAAGACCTAAAAAAGCACACAATTAAAATATATCTGATCTTTTCAGGGGCCCATGCATCGACACTCATGCCCTGGATGTTTCTCATGACTTGCACTTCTGTTTTACATGGGGTACCGCCACTGTTTGAGTGATTGGACACTGATTCGTAACAAGGGCTGCCCGGCAGGTCAAGAGACTTGAGGGGAGTGTGGAGAGTGTTTCCATAAGAACAACCATCCTCTGGCTGGGAATGCCAGGCATGAAGTGGCCTAGTTTGATGGGTTTAATCCAACAACATATGGTTCAAAATTCTAGATCTGACATGGTGATCATCCAATGAGGAGTCAATGGGGGTCATCACAAGTTGGTCGGAGCGGGAAAATGCGGTGGTTACGCTATAAGCACTGCATTTACCGCTCTGCCCAATCCTGTGTGCCGGGACATTCACCTCCAGCTTTAAGGCCATTTTCGGTGCTATTACCGCTGGCGCTAATAGTGCCCCCCAACCCCAGTGGGTCCAACGAACCCAAAGGGAATGGTGACTTACCACCCCCCGCAACTCGGGATCTGGCCCAAATTAGACCAGGCCGAGTTGCTATAACACTAATTGCATTGGGCGGTATCGCGGCGCAATTAGCGCCGGGATACCGCCCAATTCTTGATGAGACCCAATGACCTCACTACCTTTGAGAGTGGATTATTTTTGCAGGCCAGGATGAAAACTGTTGTGGTGCTGATTCAGCTCTTGGCGGGGGATTCAGCTCTTGGCGGGGGCAGAGATATTCTGGTCCGAAATAATACCCCAAAATGATTGGTGGGGGGCAAGATCTCATACCACTATAGAGCTCTCCGAAGACGCACAAATGCAGCTGTGGAAAAATTCATGCGACACAGGGGTCTGGGTTTTATAAGACACGCCTTCATTAACTCCAGGTACCCTGACAATTTTACATTAGATGGCGCGAGCCTCTCCGAAGTGGACACAACCATGTTCATTTAATTGATGACAGTATCAATGCATTAATGAGATTAGGTTGTCATTAAGTCAAATAACAATAATACAAATAAATACAAAAAAAGTAACAAGATATAAAGTGTGGGAGTAAATAAGTAAACGCCACTGGTGGGAACCTCGCGAACGGCGGGACTCCCCCATGAGGTTTGGCGGAGTTACTGGGCGATCACAAGCAATAACTACCAACTACCAAGAAATATATTGCATGTTGGCAAATGTCTGAACACCATGCGGTCGAAAGATGGCCTTTAACCGTCACTGCGGGTAACACGTTGGCACTCCAACCCAAGGTGGGGGAAATTGGAAGTCACTGATCAACTGCCGAGCTGGCCTGCTATGGTGTCATGAGCGGGCAAGGGGCCAGGATCGCCACGGAAGGAACTTACCCTTGACCAGGAAGCCCTTAACAGAACACCTTGGATGTGAAAATCTCACCAGGGAGTAAATAAGAATCAGTGACATAATCAGTGTTACCTTATGTATACCAGCGCTGATAATTTGATCACCTGTAAGGTAACTCATAACTGAAAGGCTCCGGCCTAGTACATTTCCCATAAAGCAGGCAGAATAATACAAATGTTGACTTCATTTTACTGAGGAAATGCATCATCCAAGTCTTGTATCATATTGTGTAGCTTATCTGAAATGTTTAAGGGAATCTTGTGTATGTTTCAAATATGCTTTTACACTACAGTCTTCATCCAACGCCCAAAGGGGTCTGTGTGGCCTTTCACCCGGAAGCAGCAGAAATTGCCACGATCTCGGTGTGTAAGTGGCCTGTCATTCTAACATGAGCTGTGTAAACAATGGGCAATTATTATGCCATATCCCAGAAGTTAACTCAGTAAAGCTGTCATCATGCACTGCTTTCACAACAAAGTGTGAACGAGTTGCGGTGTTTGATAACAAACATTCCGAGTAAAGCAACGCACCGCGCAATGGCCCAAGTTTACTGAATTTGCCAGTGCAGAAATGAGGCAAGATACACCCCCAGCACTGTGACAACCTGCTTTGCCGTTCGATTCCCTAGGTTGACCATGGGCATGTTCTTTCTTGCTCTCGGTGTGATCTTGGGCAATCCATTTAATGGCCTGTGGCATTGTTCACACAAAGTATACAGAATGGTTTCTCAATAATGTTTTTCATTTGTTTTTTATTTTGTTTAAAGCGCAGACCTAGCTCGAGAGGAGCGGAGCGCTGTACAAAGCTGTGCACTGACTTGAAGCCAGATTTCTCTTGGTGAAACATTGATGACCCAATAGGTTAGCTTTGTGTTAATAGTTGAAAGGTTTTAGCATAAAAATGTATGTGATAGGGAATGGTAGCTTATGGTTTGTTAAAGAAATGGTTTATTTTATTATTTTATTTTCTCATTTATATCAACGCATAAAACCCTCAGGCATCTAGGCTCTAGTTATAGAAAGTGCATAGTATAGTGTGTAAAGTGCAGGAACACTCATATCACTTACAGTCAAGTTTGTCTTATAAATTGATTGTCAATACTATTTCTTGTTTTCTTTTTTTATCCAGACTCTTTAAAATGTATTAGAGGTGGTTTGCACACCTTTATTTTTGAACCAGAGTACAAGACCAAGAGATGAGGAAATGGAAACAAAACATAAAACCTCATTACCATGTTGCCGTTTCCAATGCCTGATATCCAGGGATATCGGGATATTACAGGCCGCAGCGGAACAGTAAGGGAATGGGAACACTGAAACACCAGCACCGTTTTCAACGGTGCCGGTGCTTCAGTGATTTACCAGCCGGTAGGGGCCTGAACTCCCGGCAGGTCAGGCCTGCCGGTAGTTCACAGCCCCTACCGGCAGACTCATAGTGAGACAGTCCAGAAAAGGGTCCGGTAATGTTGTTACCGGCACCTTAATTCTGTACCGACTCTCTCCTAATGAGGGCCAAAGTCAAGAACTCAAGAACTCTTGGTGCAAGACTGTGACATGGAAGAGTCATTTCATGAACCCCAGTCAAGTGCATGTAACATGTATGCACTTTCCGCCAATGCCAACTGTTCTGTATGCTTTCAGCATTGATGCATAAACTATGCGGCACCGTTCGTCCGCTGGTCCCCACTAATGAGCATAGTATTTCATTAATAAAATATTATTCAAACATTACTGTATTCTAACCAGCATGACTGTCGATATTATTTTCCATGCACTACTTAATACATTCATAAACCACGCCCTTCTGGATGTGTCATACTCGAAAATCAATCCTTCCATCTAACCACCCACCCATCATCCATCAATCCTTCAATCCATCCATCCATCCATCTCCCCATCCAGGCATTCATGCATCCATGCACACCTGTAACATGAATATGTCTTACCGTAGTATTATTGTTTAGGGGGCAGCCACACATATTTTACAGTGAATTTCAAATCTGTTCAGTTTACGAAGAAATAGTGGAACACACTCACAAATGCCAAATCATTCCTTTTGAGAGAAATGGTTTCAGTAGTGCCGAATGGGGATTTCTTGTGTAAAAGGTTTCCTGCTATGAGGGTTTATGTTGATATTTGCTCATTTAAAATGGTCACAATTTGTGGATGAACAGTGATGTGGCTCATCACAATGGGGAATGGGGAACACCCATTACAGCCCAACCCTTCATCCGGCGTTCATAGCGTCGGACCGGTTGGTGATAACTCTATTAGCCCATGCAGTATCCCGCCGGTAACTCGTGATGAACCCCATCTGCCATTTCATACATTGCTATGAAAGAATGGAAACAATATTCTTGTAGTGTCTTGTTATTCCTCAACTTCATTCTGCTCTTTAAACATTGCACCTAAAGTTGAAACACATACAAAATATGGAGTTGGAACTGGAGGCGATAATCTTGTGGCATATGCATGAATTGTAATGGTCATACTCCCAAAAACAAAAAAGTGTTCAAAGCTGACATTCGCCACAAATATTCCTTACATAAAAAGTGCACATCTCAGAGATGCACCAGTTAATAAAAGGAGTGCAAAATTCAGGCAAAATATGCACAAAGTGGGAGCCAAGCATGCAAATACATAAGGTTAAGCATGCAAAGGGGAGTGACCACAGAAATTGAGCAAAGCTGCAACAAAATACTGATTCACAAAACCAGAACACAGAATTTGCTCCAAGAGATGCCCTTCAAAATTTGCTCCATTTAGAAGTGGATCAAGTGGCCCACTAAAGAGCCCAACTGACCTCTCTAACCAAAGAAGCACATCGTGCATCCCAATCACAACCAATAACACAGTTTAAAAATCACAGTACAGAGAGACAGGCATACATTCCCAAAATGGCCAATGCAGAAGGCATCATGCTGCTGCTTCCACTGATGAGGAGGAAATGATGTATGGGAGGATCACCGTATTTCAACTGGCTGATGTAGAGGTCACCCAGAGGTTCTGCTCCCACCCCATATCATACTGGAGATGGTGAGTCAGTGAGAGGAGGCTTCCACCACATCCATGGCAGCCCATATCATACCACCAGTAGTCAATGTACTGGCAGCCCTACTTTCCTTCCAGATTGCCAGCGTTCCCATGGTGGATTAGGAAGTAGAACACTATACATGCGGCTGTCTAGCAATGACACTGCCAGTGTGTACACAATTGTATGAATTAAATGCATAATCCTATTCTACATCAACACAAACATAGACATTGACATTGCACTATAACAATGCCAAATGACATAGTAACACTAATACGACCTGACGCATTTAAATGGTATACACTTACTCCTACGGGAAGTGATCCACTTTATAACGTAAACTCACCACAAACCTGAAGTAAACAAATATGCGATGTATTATTCTCAAACTAAGTATGCACATAAAATAAAAAAAGAATATGGCATTAAACACCAGTTCCAAGGGCTGAAACTGGGGGTAACGGGCCAACAGCCCAAGTTATCAGCCCAAGTAAAGTGAGGCCGTTAGCCCCTGATCCAGCATTTGGAATGGGGGATTAGCACTATTAGCGCCCAGGGTTACCAAAGAGGTAACCTGGAGTGCTGAAAAATAAAAGTATTTTCCTTCCTTCAACTGCTGCATGCGTCCCATTGAATGAAGGAAAATGCTTTATCAAGATGGCCACTGTGGCTATAGAAGGCGGGGCTACATATGGAGCCCCTCTTCTATGACCATGGTGGCCGGAAAGGGAAACTGCCGCAACTGCAACAGTCAGGTAAGTGGGGAGGGTGCTTTGAATAATAAAAAATAATAATAGGTACAGGAGGGATGGTGGGGGAAATATGGCAGCCCGCGGCAGAGGAGGCAGCTTGCAGGTTCTGTGGAACACGGGCTGGGATTACAGGTTTTAGCTTGTGATCCGTGAACTTGATTGGCTGTGCTGGGGTGCTAATGAACATTAAACAAATTGTCCGAAATGATTGTGTTTTTTAGGAAATGCGCACTCTTCTTTGGGGCATATCTGTTGAGATGCACATGGTTTTGGTGCAAAGTGTTCACATGTCAGCATTTGCACATAAACAAGTGGGCATCTGACAGATGTGCCATACACGTGCACATATCATCAAATGTGCCATTAAATGCCCGCTTATTTGGGCCTCTTTTGTGCCACAATTTGCTCACCTTTGCACACTGTGCATTGTTTGGTGTTTTCTTTGTGAATTTGCCATCTCCAGTGAGATGTGAGATGTTGCATCTCATTAAGATGCCCACTTTTTGGAGAATCTGTCCCTATGTGTCATGAGGCATAATATCTAATGCTATTAAAAAGTAGCAGCTTCTCAGTTATTTGACATTTACATTTCTCCCCCAATATCCCAATAAGGGTTCTCACTTGCAAGATATTTGGCCACTTTGTGCACTTTTCTACTACCTGATATGTCAATTAAACCTAGTATATATGCATGGCCATCAAGTTGCTGTTTCGAATACCAACAAGCCTGACTCAGCCTTTCATCCTCACTTGGTGGAGACAAGGAGCAACCAATTCTTTGGGCTACTGATACATGTCACAAGTGGCTTTTGCAGTCTGCAGCCATTCCTCACCCACACAAACCTTCTGCTGGCTTTTTGGGAAGCCCCACATACCAAGTATGTACAAGGCAGCACATCTGAGTTGTTTGAGAAATTGCCAGAGTTCAAACACTGCTTAAGTTGTGTTTCCAGAACAGAGTTAGTGATAGTGATATTTTATTTGTATCGCGCTCAAACACAAGTGTTTCAGAGCGCGACAAGGCAAGGGAGGGTAAACAACGGAGAACAAAAACAACGATCTTACTAGGCCCAGTGACATTGAGAATGTGCAAGTGCATGGGAGAGGGGTAGGGGAAAAGTGCATGAAGGGGGGGGGTGAATAGTGAGGAGCAAAGGAAAAACAGATAAATAATAATAGAAATAAATAAATGAATAATAAAAGACAACAAAAAAAACACACTGCAACATGTGTGACTGGCACCCTCCAAGGGGGGCTCGGCCAATGTCCTGGCTGAGGAAGCAGTGCAAGGCCATTTATAAAGACAGAATGGTGACTCATTTTAATATAAAATATAGCCAGTTCCCACATTTGGGGGAATGGGGGACCCAACAACAATATTTGTATGCACCAAAACACCTCATATCGAAAATGAAATATGGAGATACTCTTGCAAAATAACAAGCATCAACGTAAGAAAAAATATGTAATATGTGACGTTTTGGAGGCTAAGCACAATGATGTGTGGTAGGAGAGATGTGTGTTGTGTGACACCTTGCAGATTACCCGGGTGCATTTATTAAAAACACAAGCAGCTTACCTGAAAAACAAGGTTCTTTATCATTTGAAAGAAGGTACACAATGTTACAAATGATAAACTTTCCCTGGGCCATCGCATGCTCTGATATCCGTGTACTATAATGCATTGGGGACCACTGTGCCTACCACTAGTTAGACTGCCATAAAGGTGCACTGCCTGAACTGGTGGTGTCATTTTCTTTAATGATTACCTGCACAGAATGTTCCTATTGCTCTTTTTATGTAACAACAAAACAACTGTTTGACTTTGACTATCATCTACTCTTTCTGTATGATATGAGTAAGCATTCACCAATGAGAGTTGGCGAGGACTTCCCACTGGGGAGTGAGACAGCTGTTCCATAGGGCACAACACCCATTTTAGCATCATCTTATGTTGATGTAGTCATGTATTTATTTTCATGTTCAGGTTTTTTAGTACTTGGGTCAATTTGCTTATTAAAGTATATTGGCTTCAAAGACATTCCGCAATCCTCCCCAAGACATCTGCACACATCGTGTGTCTAGAAGGGCAAAAGGCTACTAGTAACATACATATAAAATAAAGCACTTCGGACTCAGGATCCAACCACATGTTGCGAAACCCTGGGAAGAACACCTGATAACAGCGCTTTCATTTGAGAATTGACCAGGATGTCCCACCGAAGTGTTGTACAAATCTTAGAAGATGGCACACCAGTCCTCTTTTTACTTTGTCTATTTGATTATCAATGCTATACAGCTTCAAAGACTTGCTACAATCTGCCTGCTCACAGCCCACGTTGTCTATACACATTGCTGTGTTTCGTAGGCCAAAGCCAGACAATTAAAACATACAAAAAAAACATCCAGACTACAGCTTCATGTTGCATTACTCCATCAAGAGACCACTGTATACAATAGGGCTTGCTAATTGAATTGACCAGGATGTTCCACTGGGGTGAGGGACCACCAGGGTGTGACGCAAATCTTTCAAATCATCACAGCTCTCCACTTGTCACCATCTTATTTGATGCTATTATGTAACCTTTTCATACCATTGAGCACTGGAGTCGATTTATTTTAATCACAGATATAAAAACTTCAAAGACATCTACAGAACATCTATACACATTGGGCTTCATTACAAGTGTGCCGATCTGGAAACAACGGTGCTAGTAAGCTTACTGGCATCGTTGTTTCCGGATGGCACTCTACGGGTTTGCCTGCCGGAGCCGCTGTGCCCAACAGTGCTGACCCTGCCAGGCACAGCGGCCATGGTAGGCAAGCCGTCACGGAAGCACTGGCACCATTCACAATGGATCTGGTGCTACCGTGGTCCCCATTTCCCTAGAGTCCCATAGGAGTCTATGGGCCTCATTACAAATATGGCGGTAAGGCAACAACGGCGCCGGTATCACTACAGGCACCGTTGCTACGTACCGTCATACTATGAGTTGTGCTTGTGGGTTTCGCTCTACCCGCCAGGTCCGATCTGGCAGGCAGTGCGGCACCCACGAGCACAACTTGTGGATGCACAGGTACCGTTATGAACAGTGATGGTGTATCCAAGCTCCCCATTCTCATTCAGCCCTATGGGGCCGAATAGGGATGGGGAGTCCCTTATTTCCAGCACCCGCGAATGGGCAATTACTGGGTCTGCTGACCTCAGCATTACCTGGTAATTGCCCATTCGCAGGTGCCAGTAAAAGCACTGATGCGAAGGCAGCCGTGCCTTTGTTACAGGCACGGCTACTGCCAGACCTGTAATGAGGCCCTATGTGAATGGGACTTACAAATTGCCGGCGCTCGACTTCCCAGACCGCTGGGGTTGTAATCTCCTGGTGTTACCGGGAAGTCAGGTGCCAGTAATTCATTCCGAGTCTGGCGGCAACCCGCCGGTAGCACCGGCAGGATTACCGCTGGACTCAGAATGAGGCCCAATGTGTTTTAAGCAGGGAAAATGCAGACAACAGAAATGCACAAACACCAAAGAACTGCACACCCAGTGTCTTCCCACATGTAGCATAACCACACCAAGAGTGCAGGCTATAAAACAGCAATTTATTAAAAAGTGGCATCATTACTGCAGATTCTATTGAGCACACACTGTTAGCCACGGCAGAATTTTTCCTTGACACCGAACACTAAAGGTAAGAAACTATTTATCTCATGTACTTATGTTTTAAAATTGTGCCCATGTACAAATCGTCCTCCTCATCCTTCCTTTTTGTAAATTCAACAACGTACAAATAGAACAATTGCAAGTGGGGGTTTCATTGTATTCAGAAATATTATAAGTCTCATTCAGACTTTGGAAAGATGTATGACCACTAGTATGATTTTTGTATCATCTGCTCTTATTTTTACAATCGCATTATTTATTCTATTCTAAAATATGTCTTTTTTTTAACTCCAGAATTGCTTTTGTTAGTAAAATGCCATCTTGCATCGTGCAAATACTACACTTACCAAGTTGCCAGGCACAATTCTACATATTTTCTCCAAAGATATTTAGTTGAACCAGCAATGGCTGATAAACTGTGGCGTTTGACCAAACTGATAGACGTACTAATTAAAAACATTTTTTTTTAATTTATTTTTTTACTTGTGTATATCTAGATAAATAGATTTTACAAGGGTCTTGCTTTTTAATTTGCGAAGGGTCTTCAGTTTATGGAAGTCAGTCTTTGGAGGCCAATCCTTGTTCATTTGGAAGTTTGTTGCATTCTGCCAGGGCGCCTTGAAGTATCTTGGCTGTTGCTATGGTCCAAGATGTTCTGCCTCCGCCAATTAGATGCAGCCACCACTGCTCCTCTTCGGGGTCGGTGAACGGTCCCAGCACTTGTCGTAAATATGCTAGCCGTATTTTGGTCATTGCCTGGCAGCTGGTAAGCAGACATCTCACATTTTCAGTTTGGTCTGATCTTTTGCACAGTCCACAATTTTTCTTTTCTGATTGGCCTCTGATTTGGAGAATCTCATTGGTGGCTAGTAGATTCAGACGCGCTCTTAGAAAAAGTTGACTGCGAGATCTACTCGGAAATCTTCTTAAGAATTGGGCTGTTTTGTTCCGTTTTAGTGTGTATGGTGGGAGCTGTGCCAAGAGTTTGTTCTCAGTCGCCTTTTCCAAAGTTGTGATCCAGTCTAGATCGGCCAGTTTCTTTTTAATTTTCATTGGATTAGTGGTTAGGTCTGCTTCTGTGCATGCTATTTGATCTAGTTGGATCTTTATCTTTGCTGCCCATTTCCCAAGCATTTTGCACTTTCTTAGGCCGATTTCTTCATTGATTAGTTGGTATAGCGACAGGCATTGCGGGATGATGGTTTTCCTGTAGAGCGCAATGCTGTTTGCTTCCACCATTGCTTTAAGCGAAGTCAGTCCCAATTCCCTCCTTATTCCGGCCATTGCCGTCGATTTAGGTAGGTTCAGGACTGTCTTCCAGAAGTAGCCCTCTATCCTTTGCCAGAAGGCTTCTGGGACTGCCAGCATTGCTTCGGTTCCATATGTGACTGTGGGGACTACTTTCGCCTTGTAAAATTTGATGGTTGGAATCAACGAGAATCTTCCAAATTATTTTTCCAAAATTTTGGCTTGTGTTGATAGTGATCTCACTTTTGCCCAAAGATGGGTTTGTATGCTGATGTCTAGATGTGATTTGTCCATGACAACCCCCAAGAATTTGAATTTCGATATTGACTCAATCGGGACCTTTTCCATAACCCATCCGAAGGTGTTTTTCCAAGGGTTCGGATTTTTGTTTTTTTCTTGTAATTAAATATTACTAGATAAAAGAGGCTACCATTTCTGCACATTTAACCAACATTTCAGCAAAGAGATGCACGAGCCCATAGAATGTACAAAGAATGGCCATCTCAGACTAAGAGATTACTTACCATTGAGTATAATATCGGTCATTGACTTAAAGTCATATGTACTGAACCATTTCAACCCATTTTCCTCTTGACCCATTTCACTTCCTGTCTGTAGGAGGATACGGGGGAAGCCAGTGCTCTCTCGGTACCCTCTGACACATCGCAGTCCATGGAGGTATGCCTGTCCTGGTAGCATTGTCAACAAGTGTGAATGTTGTTTTAGGTTACAATTATGAGCATCCATGTGACAATATTTGTCTTGGCCTACTGTAATGTATCACTCCATCTCATGTCCTCACGAGATAACTGTGCATTTTCTTCTTATCCCATATCCTTTCCTGACCGCAGCAGGAATTGTGTGGGGCCACTGTGCTCTCTGTACTTTCCGACATATCACAGTCCATGAAGGTATGCCAGTCATGGTTGCCTTGTCAAATAGCATGGATGTTCTCTTAGGTTACAATCCTCAGAAAACATGTGTCTAATATCTGTCAGTTTAGTGCCTGAGGCTATTGAAATGTATTGCCCGATCCCATATTGTCATAAGATAATTGTGCTTTTTACTCCTGACTCATGTCTTTTCTTGTCCACAGTAGAGATAATGCGTTCTCGGTACCTAATGATACACTGCAGTTCATGCTGTTATGCCCGTCACGGTTGCATTGGTGACAAACGTGAATGTTCTCTTAGGTTACAATTCTGAGCAAGCATGTGACTAATATCTGTCGGTTTAGTGTCTAGGCCTAGGGACTGTATTGCCCCATCCCATAGCCTCATGAGATAACTATGCCTTTTCCTCTTGACCCATTTAATTTCTTGTGCACAAGAGGCGACGGCAAACCATTGCTTTATTGGTACCCACATGGATATCACAATCCATGCAGCTATGCCACAGATGGTTGCATTGTCCAGTAGCAGACATGTACACTTTAATAATGCTTGATCTGTGTCCCAGTAAATCAGGAAACTGCATTCCAACCCTTTTGATCTTTCCTCTTTGTTCAGTGTTGATGAACACTACTAACAAACAAAGCCGAACGTTATAGCAATGTAAATAATTCTTATTTTTCTATATTTCTTTTTGTGGCTTCAGACTTGCACAGATGGAAGGTCCATTGTACAGACCCCTAATCTGAAAAAATCAGGGTGAGTACCAAGATACTCTTATTAAACTATTATTATAACTTGTCAAGGAAATGATGTTGAAGTTGCCATTCTGACACTTAAATAACTTGCAAGGCATTATTTTGTAATTATGATTTCTCAATATGTTTCCTTAATCAGACATAAGAGTTTAACTTTCAAGGTATCACCCACTCATTCTAACTTTTAATATATTATTTTGTCCATAGATGCCTAGGAAAAAGAAAGAGAAAAAACACCAGGCACAAGCGATGCGGGCTGTCAAATGACATTTACTAGTGTAGTTTTGATCATCCAACAATCAAAACCATCACCAAATATACCCATGAAAAATGCCAATGTGCAGTGGACATTTCTGTGAGACCATTGCTACTTTGCAATGTCTCCCATCTAGCAGACATTATTTACAGAGTAGCTATGATGGTATAATATTGGTCCATATCCATCACACTCTACCCAATCAAACCACGACTTGAACGTTGAAGGGACCAATTTTCTAATATCACCACTTACATCCTTTGCAATGGAAATATCACTTTAAGAAGCTCCAGAAGAGCTTGAGAATACACAGAATACATTGAATAATAAATAACTCGACCCAAACTGCAGTGTGTTTAGTGTAGAATAAATAACTACCACAGTTAAAGCAGAAGAAAGTGAATTGACACATCAGAATTTGTTGTGGGGTTTTGAGGGGTGCCCGAAGGGTATATTGAAGATGATGGCATGCACCACATGAATTGACAGTACAGCTGGTGGAAAAACCTTGATTTATTTTCAAAATCATGTCAATAACATCAACTTACCGGGGACCCGTGAAGACAAACACTGCCACCTTTATTGGTCCACTCAAACTCTTCTTGGCAATGGTGCAGCAGGCAATCTGCATGGTTCATGGCCACTTTTGTTTAGTAAATGGGCCTCCACTAAAATGACTACTTCAAACACCAGAGAACATAGATGAGGCATGATAATAAGAGCAGGCAGTACTGGACTATCCACTGGAATAAATGGCTTTGGTTGGCTGAACCTGGTCCAATGCCACCGCCTTTGATTTAGGTCATAATATTACACTTATCCTTTCCATGATTCCTGCATGAGAATAATTCAAAGCACTGTGGTGGTCCAAGTTACTATACTTCCTCTGAATAGCCATCCTCTATTGCACTGGAGAAGCGTGGTTTTATAAAAAATCAGTTGAACCGCTACTGTTCAGAGGTTTAGATCTTTTAAATGGGTATGCAGTATTTATACCTAACATTTTATATTGAAAGAACATATATCGAATATTTTATATTGAAAGGTTAAATAGTTTTGGGAAACCTTTGGGGTGGGGTTTTAGGTGTTGGAAATGGGTGTTTGGGGGTCACCCCCCACCCCAAAAAAAGTTTTAAAAAGTGCATTCACTATAATATTATTCATTATAAATGTTTTGATATATATATAATCATTTTTTATATAATATCTCAATATCAAGACATGTAAACTTTAAATGGTACCACCAACAGACACATCAGCAGAGCCATGAGACTTTTCTGTAGCCAGCTGGCATTAGTCCACCCCATGGGGCAAGAAGGGGTAAGAAATTGTGCCACAATATCAGGGTGTTGCCATGTAATCTGGGAGGACCTACATGTTTTCTTGGATGATAATAGAGGAGTAAAAGGTGAACAGGCAACCGAGCAGTGACAAGATTGTTTCAGATAATGGTATCTTTGTGCTTGGACCAGAATATTGTGCTAAGGTACTCATTCTGCTGCAAGATTCCCTGTGGATTCCACACAGAGGGCATACAGAATTGCATAGGCTGAATTTCAGGAAAGTGGGGCACGAGCTACCTTGAGGATGTGGCATGAAATGGGAACTGAGAAAGGATGATCTTTGCAATATATGTTGTCATTTAATGAAAGGGTTTCTTCCTAGTGATGATAACAACTAGGGTGGCTGGGGTGGCAGTCTACGGAAAGTGTTTTTATCATGTTAGCATGATGAGCCCTTAGTGGGAGAGTTGGGAAGGAGGATGAGAGAAGTGTGGACCAGCCAACAAGCTGCTTTGAAGGACTCTCATAAACCAATAGCGGCTGAGATCAAAAACAAAATGTTAGAACAGGGATGAAGGATGTGCTACTTGGGTTGATGGCTCCCAGGGCAACCACCCACTTTGCCCGAAGCAAAATCAGCCTTTGTTATTGGAAAAGGCACATTTTCGATGGGAATAAAAACGAATTGTAGAATTTAGGAGACTATAATGGACTTATAACACCTACCACATTATAATATGTGGAGACTTGAACGCCCTCTGCAATCAGAAAAATTCGAAGAAATCATCGCCGAGCGTAGAACGGGGCGAACAATGGCTTAAATTGATGAACTTAAGAAATGTATACATCCTTGATACAGTATACAAAAACAGCAACCACTTACCAACTTGGGTCAATGGAAAATTGACATCAACTATCGATTATACCTTCGTCTCTGAGCCCATCCTGTCTTTAAAGACCTCCTTAGACATCCTCCATACAACATCCAGCGACCACAACATCTTGCTAACTACTTGGAAATCATTCTACGCTAACCATGACAGGATGGAGGTTGGCGTGAGCAAAATCCTCAGGGAACCAGACTGCGCCTTACAGCACACAGCATCAGAGACCTTACGAATCTTTACATAAACCCAAGACACATATCTACCACCAACCCCATCGACTATGGTCCCTTGCTGACTCCATATAGAATGTTGAGAGGCAAACCTAACGAAAATTCTCAAACGACCTCCCACTCGTATGACAAATTTTTGGTCCAGAAAGGACACATCTTCAGAAAAGCTAAAAGAAGCGCAGCAAGCCTTCCTACGGTGGAAGGAAAGATAGCAATCAAAGAAGCTACTAGAAAATACAAAACCTGGGTGAGATCGTACAGATGGAAGCTACACCAACAAGACGCGGAAGCCATATTGAAAACGATTTGCTCCAATGACCCAAAGGAATTTTGGTCGCTGCTGAACAAATCATCTTCACCAAATGGATTGGAAATTATGAACAGTATTAGCAAAGCTACTTGGGCAGCACACTTCAGCTCGCTCTTTCAACCGCCCACGCCCAACCCATTGGAGCGCATCTCTTCACAGACGACTATGTCCGTCCCTAAAAGCCCAAATCAGACCGATTGTTGGATAAAACTGGATGACCTAGATGACATACGAGACATCCTCAGAAAACTGAAAAAGTCCCGGGCAACAGGCCCAGATGGTGTCGCCAATTTCGACCTAAAAATGTACCCGGACGAGTGGGCAAAATTCATAAAATCTGTGTTTATGAGATGTGCGGCTTCTCAATCTGTTCCACCTTCATGGCTCTCTGCAATAGTGGTCCCCATATACAAAAAAGGAGACAAACAAGACCCTACAAACTATCGTCCAATTGCCTTATTGGACCCAATAGGAAAAGTCTTCGGATCACTACTTCTGTAAAAATTCCAATCCTGGGCCTCTCATGCCCCTTGCAATGACAACTTTCAAACAGGTTTAAAAGAAACACTGTGAACCGCGATCAACATCTTTCTCTTAGCCATCTTAAAAAGCAAAGTGAAGGAGGGCAGCCCGAGACTATTCACAGCATTCATAGACTTTTCTAAGGCCTTTGAGTCGATTGTACTAGACTCTGGGAGAAACTGGCAACCTGGGAGTGCCCAAGCGACATCCTAAACCCTAGTAAAGCCCTACAAACAGATACCAACATTAAAGTGCGGTTAAACCAACAAGGAAGCCTATCTGCCCAAACTGACACAAAGAGAGGCGTTAAACAGGGTTGCCCTTTGGGCCCGGCCCTCTTTCTTGCCTATATGGGGGATTATCAATATTCAGAGGCCTCTATCAGATCTTTCCCGCCCAAAATTGCACAAACATTAGCAGACTATTATACGCGGATGCACAGAAAACATTTTGTTACTTTAAATTATAGTCATGCGCCCTTGTGCTTTGAGAAAAAGCAGACAAGTGAACCTTATTCTCTGTGTTTTGGGAGAATCTGACTTTTATTTAAACATATTTAGTTTTTCTTATAGTGCCCTTTGTGATAACACGTGTTTCGACGTTCACAACGTCTTTTTCAAATCAGGGCTAATCATGTCACATTTACAAATTATACAATCCATTTCCAAAAGCAAAAAACGACAAACAGAATTGGTTGTATAAAAATACCATATGAAATTCACATATTCATTCCATAAATGCATTCATTCAGATGGCCATTTTGGGAGGGGCAAAGGGTAGGAGTGTTAGGGATGGTTGAGAAAAATATACATAAATAAATGGAAATGAAGAAAAATAAAAAATAAATCACATGGTTAATGATGGCAATCCCATTTCACTTTTCTAACTTAATGTGTACAATAATTACTAATAGTTTCTTAAGTATGATGCATTGTTTCATTTAGCTTCTAACCTAATGTTGTTGATTCAGATTTCAACTTAAGTTTTTCACAAGTCATGGGTTAAATCCCTGAAATAAAAACATCAAGAAATGTATGATGGCCGCCTGGATTTGTGCAGCTCTTTTGTGAGCTAACATTGTATTCGGTAATGGTGTTTACTTTAAAGACTCTTTTTATGACCAATCTGCTGTTTTGAAGTCAGCTAATGGCTGTCCATTCATGACATCCAGCTATAAATTCCCATTTTTATAAACACGGGCCGAGTGACCAAACCTAGTGTTTGTTTTTACTAAACATAGGGCCTCATTACACGGATTGCGGTAAGGGTTTACCGGTACCGGTATTTTACCGGTACCGGTAAAGCCTTACAGCCTTACTACGAGGTCCCTTTGCGGGTTGGGGAATTTAACGCCTGCTTTTTGCAGGCGTTAAAAACCAACCTGCAAAGGGACCCAGGGAGCTAATTACGGTACCGCAATTTGCGGTACCGTAATTAGCGCCTTCCCCATTCCCATTATGCCCTATGGGGCAAAAATGGGAATGGGGAAGGGCAATGGAGGAAGGGGGAATTACCGCCCCGCCAACCTTGGAATGGGGCGGTAATTCCCCTTTCCGCCAAGGCGGTGCCAGTATTTTACCGGCATGAACCATGGTGCTAATACCGCCATGGTTCTCCGCCATCCGTGTAATGAGGCCCATAGTCTTATTTAAATGTACGCGCAGTTTTACATTACTTTTGCTGATTGAAAATCCAACAAGGATAATCAAAAAAATAAAAGAGATGGATTGGATCCGCACGCTGCAGCTACAAATAACAAACTTACATCCCATTTGCCTCCAATATGGAAGAATCTAAACATACTTCAGAACTACATCAAAAAATTCCCTAGCCAACCGGCATGCAATCTCATAATGAGAGCGTGAATCTCCTTGACTCCAACGAAATACGTCACATTAGATGTCTGTCTCTGATTAACATCTGCAGATTCTGTGACAAAGAGAAGTAGACCATTCGCCACCTACTACTGTCTTGCCATGGACAATGGAGACACGGCTTCCTTACTTGAAATACCTTCTTTGATATTCATCAACGGCCGACGAAGAGATATGGTGGGCAAGGATGATCAGGGGAGCTCGAACGTCATGACAATTAGTGACTTTTAAGATCCTCCAACAGTTAACGGAAAAATTAGAGCTTAAACGAAATGAACATAACTAAGACTTTCCTTTCCTCCTATCACGTTTTTTCCTCTTTTTACACCACCTCCACGAAATGTCTCCCAAAGTGAAAGGATCTCATCAGAGTGACAAAATGTTCACAAGGAAACCAAGATGTTGTAAAAAAAATCAATTATTTGATTAAATTTCAACAATAAAAAAAAAAAATAATAATAATAATGGATTTATGGTACTGGGAACACATGATTTGCAGCACAGTTTGACCTCCGGTGATGGCAGTAGCAAGAGGGGACCTTAATGGTCAGCTGTAAGTAGGAGATGGCCTCACCATACGAGTTCTTCTGCATAATGAAAGAGCCATTTTTGTTCAGGGCTGTGTCATGCTTTCTCATCACATTTACCACTTGGGCACATTATGAGTTTGGAGTAACTCTTGTACACAGTTAGGGGGGGGCCTTATTATGGTATGGAACCATGTGGTATGTTTAATATCTCCTATTTTCAAAATTCCATTTAATTATGAGGTGGGGTCGTGACATGGCCTACATAAAAATGTACTGCATGGCTGGAGGTTGATGAACTAGGTGGCGTTAAGGCCGGCTGAGTTTCAAGGGCAACGACCAATGAAATCTCGAGCTGAGATGCAGCTGCTCGGCCCAAAAAAAATATATAATTTTGCCTGGTCAAGAAACCTCTGCCTGACATCTGTCCCACATCCAAATACAGGGCCTTGATCTTGGGTGCTTAGTGATCATCGCAGCCCTCACTGCCAGAGCAGGGGATATCAATGGGGCCTTACAAATCTAATTTTTAGTTCGCCCAACAGTTTACAGCAACACATTTGCATGGTAGCTGCATGGCAGCTGCAGATACTGTAATAAGCAAGACATGTAATATGTTATGTAACAAACCCTCAAACATGTGCTAACATTAAGTGGTACAAACTGGAGACATTTGTACCTGAAAATCCCTCCCACAGCTACTATGTATAAACATTCCCCTTTTTTAACATTTCTAGTTTATTTTCATGATCTGTTGGTTTAATACACACACAAATGCACACGTTGAAATCATACATAATAAATACTTGCACGCCTGTCAAACTCTGATCACAAGCAGGTGACCTTGTCCTACAGTTAAGTTCTGTATTTGGTATTTTATTTTTTTCATTTACTTATTGAGGATATGGGGGTAATTTTCAACAGTAGGGACTTATAAAGTAGGAAATAACCGAGAGGCAGCGCACTCATAGGTTAAGATGCCTTTACATAAAAGCATGGTTTGACTAGGTTATGTATAGCGGGTGATAAGGGGCTAATAGTGAAAACATACACCAGGGGCAGGTCCTGGGGGGGCATAACAATATTTTTAATATTGACAGCCTGAGGATCATTTTTAGACATGTACGAATTACATAAAGTGGGCCTGAGGGCAGAATGCAGGAGTGGAGGGTCGCACAGTAGGTTTGGAAAGGAGGGTGGAAGCTAGCGGTAGAGTCTGAGGCGCAATTTGAAGATGTCGACTGAAGAGGTGGCGAGGGGAGCATTCCAGTGGGGTGGGCCATGTATGTAAAAGAGCAAAAATTAGAGGACACACAGGTGTGCCCAAACCTTGAAAGTACAGTTGCAAAAATTCAGAGAGGCTTGTGCAGGCTGACATTACTTTGCATTCTGACACTTGTAGGCTTCCATTCAGGATGGGTAAAAGAAAGCTGCAAGCAAATCATACTCTGTTTCATGTATCTGTATTTATATGTTTCATGTATTTGTGTCATGTTGTTTGCTTGTGCTCTCTTTACAAGTCTTCTTTATGAAACAGAGTATTATTTCAGCTTTTTAAAACCATGCATTAACACATATTTGTATCGGCTAGAATTGATACAATATTTGGTAAATTGTGTAATACTGGGCTAAGTAATGTGTGCGAACCCGGACACATAATATTATCTCACTTTGTCATGTGTGTAAAGGCTGGGTTTCCAGGCATGGCAATAATAGGTGGGCAGTACCTGAGGTAGAGGTTTGATGTTGGTTGGGAAGATAGAATTTCCGATGTGCGTTTTGTATGGTGAGAATGGGGGGGCATCCTGTTAGGTATGGGGGCTTGTGTTGTGTGGAGAATGAGCATGAGGCATGGGTCTTTTACTTTGTGGCGGCAGAAGATGCGTTTTGTGTTGTGGTGAGTGAGGAGGTTGGATGCAGGTATGGGATTTTTTAGGGATTAGGCCGGGAAGATAGCTCAAGGGGCAACGTGTGTCTTGGAGGCAAGACAACGCAGAGCAACACAGGTTCAAATCCCAGGCTCATGCTTAGAAACCACTCTGGTAATAAGCTCTTATAAAAGATCAACTATAATTATAATTGCCCTGTATTTGAATCTTAGAGGAAAGCCAGACTGTATGCTGTAAATATTCCAACTCATAATTAGGGGGTGATTTAAATGATAAGGGGCTCATTCTTTAAGCCCATGAGTGGTGAAATGAGCATACAAATTAATTTTAAAAGGTGTATTGTTAAGGATTTCAATCAGGCAAATGGTGATACTCCCCAAACTCCTCTACCTGTTCGTAAATCTCCCCCTGCTAGTGCCCCAAAAACAGCTTCAACATTTAAAGAGCATAATCCTGGAACTTCTTTGGGTGGGCAAGACAGCCAGAATAGCCTACCAATCACTAATCCAACCATGTAAAAAAGGTGGAATGTCTCTCCCCGACGTAGAATGCTACAATTGGGCATCACAAGCCCAATTTCTTGGGCACTGGTACGCTACGCAATTCATTCGTCCCCATGTTCAACTAGAACGCGCCTTGGCATCCCCCAACCTGCTCAGAGCAACTATTCTCGGCCTGACTCACACCCCGCATAAAACCCTAAATACGGTTCTTTCCACCATAGCAATATGGAAGAAAATAGCGCTGAAGTGTAATATCCAGACAAGGTTCTCCCCCTTACTCCCTGTAAAATTAATTCCCGGAGTCCCACTAACCACAGAAAAGGTCTTCCTAAACTGGGTTGACAAGCTAAAACTTAAATCCATGGGTGACCTCTTTATCGATGGACACTTCCTCACACCCGAACGGGCCAGATCCCGCGGAGCATTTACTGCCCTAGACATGTTTATCTACTTCCGCCTCAGAGGCACCCTACACACCATACTGCCCTTGTTCCCGCAACAGCCTGAGACATGGCAATTGCGCCACGGGGTTATCCAGTCGCAAGGTGAGGGCAAGCTGGTCTCGATGCTATACAGATCCTTACTAGCAGACACAGCTCCACACCCTCCAGACCACAATTCTAGATCAAGATTGGGAATACATTCTGGCACAAACCCAGAGGCTATCCCTAAACACTAGATACAAACTAATCCATCTAAAATGTATACACCAAGCATACCTCACCCCAGCCAGAATTCACCGCTACCACCCCTCAACCCCCCCACAGTGCGGCCGATGTGGCGCCCCAAAGGCAGACTTCCTCCACCTTGCTTGGGCCTGTCCAACGATACAACACTACTGGGAATCGATACTGGAAAAGACAGCTGTAGTAGTGGACATACCCATAGAACCCAACCCTAAAATCACTCTTTTGGGACTCACCAAACACTTCCCCCCCACAACGCTTAAACTAGGAGGGTTGCTGTACTGTTAGCGCGCAGAAGAATTGCGATGTCCTGGAGGAAGGGTCCCACACCGACCACAAAGCAATGGCTGAATGATATATCATACTGCCAAGACACGGAAACAAACTTCATCAAACTGTTACCCTTGCACGCCTGGCCGCCTGACATCTGGGGCCCATACATAGCTTATATAATGACCACCGGAGACAGTGAAGCCTCCCGAGATACATCACCAGATTTTCATCAGAATTCCACGGACTCAAGTCCCGCCACAAACAATACAATTAACCACGGACCACTACTGACCCAGGCTTGGTTATAATGTGGAGGGGAGCGGAGGACAATGAAAGGGAGACGGGCACGAGAAGCACAAGTTAATTCCATGTATGTTATGTTATAATTTGGTTTTTGAAAATACTAAAAATAAAGTTTAAAAAAAAAAGGATTCCAATCAGGCAATACACCCAGGTCTCAACAGGCATGCAATGCACAAATGAAATACTTATTAATTGTGTCTATAGGTTCAATATTTTGAGTGATATACCAGTCATATCACACCCTTCTCAAAATACCCCCAAGGTCACAGTGGACCAGGAATCAGGCTGGTTGGTAAAGGTAAATATTTATTTATTTATGTAAATTCAAATCAAACACAAGTTTTATATAGATATGGGGCAGCAATCACCAATGTGGTGACAAAGCAATTAAGAAATTAAGTAATGCAATTGAATTCACTTATAGCAATACAGAAGATAAAACAGAGGGAAAAGAACAGTTTTGGCTTGTTGAAAAGATAGCGCTTAGGTCAGCGGTATTCAAACTGTGGGTCGCGACCCCCCAGTGGTCCGCGGGTGCATCCCTGGGGGGCCCTGAGAGCTCAGCATGAAATATAAAAAATAAAAAGAAAAGATATATATTTTTTTTTTAGATTGGAAGAAATGGGCAGGGGTGGCTCACGTGGTCGGGCTGAAGCATGAAACTGTCTCAGGCAACAATGAAAAAGTGGCCTGCAGTTGTAAATGGATATTCATTTCTTTAGTCACAGACTGGGCCTCATTACAACTATTGCGGTACGGTAACAATGGTGCTCATACTATGGCGGCACCGTTGCTACCGTACCGCCATAGTATGAGTCGTGCTCGTGGGTGCCTGACAACCTGCCAGGTCTGACCTGGCAGGCCGTGCGGCACCCGTGAGCACAGCTCATCGGATGCACCAGCACCATTATTAACGGGGCCGGTGTATCCGAGCTCCCCATTCCCATTGAGCCCTGTGGGGCTCACATGGGAATGGGGATCTCACGGTACCGGCACCAGCGAAAAGGCAATTATCAGGTCTGCCTAACTCCTCATGACCCGGTAATTGCCCATTCGTGGGTGGCGGACCTGGATGCAACTCCGGCAGCAGCCGTGCTGGTTTTACCAGCACAGCTACCGCCAGGGTTGTGATGAGGCCCACTGCTTCAATAGTACCCAAGGGGGTGCTTTGTGTTAAAATGTAAGTAAATTGTGATATATTCAGCAATAATGGTCATAATGACTAACTGCATAGTTAAGTAACTCATGAAACTGGTCCACATTGGCCAAAATGGTGGCCCATTTTGACTGGCCCACACTAGCATTTTACATTTTTGGTACAGGCATTGCCCTATAGGTGAGTCAGTGTCCCCTCACCCATTATGGTGGAGCTAAGGAGCCAGCCCAGTGAAACAGTGAGCACTCCCTCAGCTGTTTTTTCCAGCTGATGGAGTGCTCCTGGGCTGGCTGAACTGTCAAAGGGAAACGCTGTTTCCCTTTCACAGTTCAGTTTAGTTCCCCAGCCGCACATGCTCAATGAGCCATGCAAGTGCTGGGGCGTTTTGCTTCGCCAGCATTGCATAGCTCATTGGAAATGCTGGCTGGGGCACTGCATGTATGTATGTCCGAGGGGGAGCTCCAGCGCCTCCTCGCACGTACGGACAGAGCTGCCTGGAGCAGGGCGTTTCAGCACCCACACGCAGGCCAATGCAGAAGGTATGTTTCTGTTCATTGTTTTTACTTAAACATGTGCATGGATGAGTGTACGCTTATGTTATGAGTGAGTGTATGGTGATGGATGCTCGTATGAATTATAGAGTGATTGCTGTATGAATGTGCAGAGCCTTGCATACACACATAATCATGTTGATTGTGTTAGGCCCAGTGGGAACCAGGGGACAGGGATATCTTTTTACTGGACATCTATAATAGATGTCCAGTAAACAATGTCATGCCTGTCCCCTGGGCCCCCCAGCACCAATTGCAAACTGTTTGGCTATTTACCCATTTTTTTGTTAAAAGTATGCTCTATAATGCAACATTTTAACCCATTTTTTAACAAAAATTCACAGGGGGAAACCCCCCCCCCCCGAACTCCCCTTTATTGGTTCGGGCTCCCTCACCATGCTCGGTCGCTATGGCATTTTTGGGGCTAATAGTTATGCCCCTCCACAGGATGGGGGAACCCAGGGACTATGGTGGGAGCACAATGGGTGGGAACCATGGGATAGTGGTGGGAGCAGAGTGGGGAGAGCCCAGGATGTGTGATGGGGTGGGGAGAGAACAGGGACTGGGTAGGAGTGGGATGAGGGAGCCCAGCTACTGTGATGGAAGCAGGTGACGGCGTGCAATACATACTGTCCATTTGGCATTTCTGGGGGGTCCCGACCTGCCCATATTTTGCTCAGGGGGGGCCCGGCCAAAGAAATTTCAAGACCATTGGCTTAGGTTAAGATTTCCCCTGCAAAGTCCTCAATTCACACATGAGCAATTCTACACAGATGTAAGTAAGCAGCACATATTCTGGAATATAAGAACAGTGAATATGGTTTGAATATGAACTTCCCTCCCCAAACAAGAGAGAAAACAGTTTTGGAAATGTTACACTTTTAAAATGACAGTTGAAAATGGCTTTGTGAAACATTTATTAGTGTGGAAACATCCTTAAATTGACATACATTCCTATGGGAGCAACACTGAACAGGTTCCAACAAAAATATAAGCTAAAACGTGAGCAATCAGTACACACTTTAAATCAGAATGGGAGTTTAGAAATACTTTGAATGGGAAAACACACATGTAAAACTCTTGCAAAATTGCGAATTCCCGCCTAAATTTCACTATGCAATTTCTAATAAAAACAGGTCAAATACTGTTTCGTGATGTGGTTGTGGAGGTAGCTACAGGTCTTGGGTTCAACTCAGAGGTGAAATTAAGCCTCTATCTATAAAATTGGAGAAGTTATGCAAGTTTTAATGAGAGCTGTTTTTGAAAATAAAGGCGCAAAAATGAAAACTGAAATCACTTTTTACAATGACAATTATGCTCTAAACTAGGATATTCAGGCTGGTTACCAGTTTGAAACACAGTAAGCTCCAGAGTAGTCCGCAGAAACCAACCCCAGCACCTCCATGTCTGCCTTGGAGGACTCAGTCGGATTACCCATGGGATGATTTTAAGAGTTTGGGATTTTCACAAGACAAAAGGATTTTAAAGAAAGGATCACTGGCACAAGAAATCAGAGCAAGGTTTCAGACTGATGTGACACTATTGCAGGTTCTTAAATTAAAGAGAGGATGGGTTGAGATTGGGGTAGGACAAGACAAATATACTATGGGTTACAATGATACCTGTTTATACTTACAGTCCACTGTAATTTAAGATTGGACCGTCAGGTTCTGGTCATCAAGGATCAGGTCTACAGGCAGCAGTGCACTCATGGTGGGATTGTCAGCTGGGCGGTTCTGGTCAATTGGACTGCACCTCAGATTGGATTGGATTGGATTGGCCATTTTGGTCACTGGACACTGTAGATTAGCAGGATGGCGAGTTTCCGCAGGCAAGCATGAATGGTAGCAAGCCAAACTGGATCAGCATTATTTCCCTGAAGGTTTTGGGATGGTTTCAGGATTTAGGCCTAGCTGAAAAGAGTCCAGCAAATGCTGATGGCCTTGGTTTTGCAAAGTAGTCTGGATCAGGACAAGATGAAGAATTCTGGAACAGGGCATCACATGAAAATCAGGATGGAGTCAGGAATCAGTATGGCCTGTGTGTGATGAAGTTCCATAATTTATCATGCCAAGTGACATCAATAAGTTTATGGTAGGGGCAGACTTGCAATCCACACCCACAATGTTGTGATAGGTCAAAGGCACTTGCTTTTTTCTGGTTGGAAGACAGAAAGGGCTGTCATATTTATGATGTGCCTTGGGAAACTCCCACAGAGATATGGATCAAAACTTAACTTCCGACAAATACACAATTTTATACTTGTGCCCTCTAATTAAATTGGGCACATGCATTACATATGTTATGGGTTACATTTACCTCCAACTCCTACATCAGTTTGAGCTGGCTGTGTCTTTCTGTGGAATTTTGTCAATTTTAATCATAAAGATTTGGCCTGACAATTCCTAACCCAATACATATCTGTGCAATCACCCCTAGGACACTGGTATACAATATTAGATTTGCAGCATTAACAGTCTTGGCACAATTAGTGTTTCTTTATAACTTGTGTCCCTTATGCTGTACCAGGTTCAATCATGTCTTTAAAGAAAGAGCATAACATTAGATTTACAACCACCAATTTTTTAATGTATCCTCCGTCATGTGGCAAAGTTAAAGGTTTTTAAATCTTAATTACAAATAGGCATTTAACCACCAAAAGTTCTTACAGGTTTTTTTACTTTTCTTTCAACTGGCAACAACTGTCAAATTCCTTTGACCAGGGTGGGGGTCCTCCTCCTTGAGAGGGAAGTTTACTGCCCCTCCCTTGTGGGGATGAGTGTTCAAGCCTGCCATTGTCTTTTCTTGAGCCACACACGAAAGTCTGATGAGGTCCTTTGTTCTGAGTATACAAAACCTCCCCACACAAATTAAGCCTTTCCTGCAAGCAGTGAGCTGTCACCCTTTCCCAGGCTGAGGCTTTCAAGCAGAATTGTAATTAACTACCAACTGAGTTTTAACTTTAAGTTACCTACACCTTTCATTAAAACATATAAATTCAACACAGTTTGTAGGTGGATTTTGACATTAGCAATCCTTTGACATTTCTTAAAGAATTAAACCTTCAAACCAAAACATGATTTTAAACAGGTAATTTTGCACTTTCTTAGGGAAAAGCACCTTAAACAGATTTCTTTTAAATCCAATTATCTTATGCTGCACACACATTTTATTCAGCACCAGTTCTTCCCTTGAATGCTGGGATTTCTTTGCAGTCTGGATGTATGCATCCAGCCTTTGCTTGGAGTTCTCTCTGCACAGCTGAAATTGTTACATGTTGCCATTTTAGCCACATTTTTGTTTTGCAGTGGAACTGAAAACCAATGTTGCTGGCCTGGTTTTTCATGGGATACATTTCTTAGCTGCTGTCAGTCTGTGAGGCCTGGCTCCTCTGAGCCACCTGGATGACCTGTAACCTTTTTAAATTCAATGGTTCACTGGAAAATGAATGGGCCTAGCGCCACAACAGAACTTTGAAGGTTGCAAAGCTGCATTTTAAAGGGCATTTTTTTGTTTTTAGCCCAATTCTGCGCTCTTGCTTCATGTTAAATGTAACAGCACCCACTGGCATGCTCCTGCAGTGAGAATTCTGTTTTCACCCCCACTTTGACTGTGTGTGGCCAGGGTGTGCAGCCTTTTGTGATTGTGACCCACATGGAGTTTTGCAGATTTTTGCACGCACAGGGGTTAGCGCATCCATTTTTGGCTGTTTCTTTCCCCATTTGTAAAGTGGTGCAGTGGGGCATATCGGAATGGGTAAACATATCTCACGGTATGCCAATCTTTACTTGTATTTACCAGTCCAGGGAGCTTTACAAAACATTTGCTGGCAGAGTGGGAGATGGGTGGGAAAATACGATTCCTCCTCCTCCTCCTCAGTTCCACTCCGACTGCAAAAGCACACACTTTTACACCAGCATAACATGTGCATGCAGGCATAAAACATAGGTTTCTATGGAATGTGGATACGTTTAGGCCCTGCTAAAAGTAGGCACATTCCATAGGAGTCCAACACAAATTCTACATGAAAAGTGTAATTTTCAGAAGGCTTGTACACTACTTTACAAAACAGAAAGTAAAATGAAAGTGTAAAGGTAATTTTCGCCTATTTGTAGTCTTCCATGTTCGGCTCTGTTTTGTGAATGTAGAAAACAGAATAAATGGGACCCAACAGAGCATAAGGTCTAATGTGGATGCTGCCCTGCATACAATGAGCACTTTTTATAACATGAGCACCCATACGTTTTTTTTCGTTATCATGATACGCAATCCCTTCATATTTTAAATACACCTGTTTACATCACATGCGCTTTATGATCAGTGAGATATGTTTTAAGTAATGCATATAGTAAACACAACACGATTAGATCCTTGAAACCTCCAGAAAAACACAGTTATGATTTCATATTTTACCTCTAATTATAAATCCACTCTAAACATAGTGACACAATTACAGTTTGCCTCCTTGCCTCAGGGAAGAGCCTACAATCAGGATGTTCACCCTCATTCCAGGTCTTACTGTGACATTTACCAGCAGAAATGTGTCCTCTTTACCAGGCACCCTACAAGACTATAACTATTATTACTGACCAGCCAATGTGCATGCTGCTGTACTCTTACCCCCAACAAGCTCTGGCTTCTCCTCTGCCGTTTCTGGCTCTAGCCAGAACATGCACTAAAGCCTTGTAGAGAGACAAGAGTATGAGGCATATACAGAACAGCTGAATTTACTGAAGTGGGAGAATGGAAGAACAGGCTCCCGCCCTTCCCCTCTCGCACTTGGCCTAGAGGATCACGGCCTAGACACCCGCCACGAGAGGAGTTTGCCTATCTACCAGACGACCAAATACCCTGGTACAGGAACATACGGATGTGCCCACCTACCTGCCCAGCAGTCCGCCCTGCCCATGTCGACACCTGCGGCATAGATCAACTCGACTAAACCTACACGTCGTTAGAGATGCCATGACGACCTAGCCAACGGTCAGCACACCTGTGCAAACATGCACACCGGACACTCCCACACCAATCCACACGAAGAACATACTCAGTGCTATGACGTAGGCAACAGACATACCCACGGACGTGCATCTTTATTATTTTCCACATAGGCTCTCAAAATGCAGAAACGCAAGACGCATAATGAACTTATCTAAAAAGGCTTGCTCACGCTTCTTCTAAGAACCATGTACCATAATGAAGAATATAACGGAGACACGATACTGAGGATGGAGCAATATGATACCGTAACCTAAAGCGCTCTGCATCAAACGGTTCCACCTATGCACCAGGCCCAAGTAGGCCGCAAGCAAAAGCTTCCATGAACATTGAATGAGCAAGAGCTCGGTTGCTGACCCTGCAGAATGAGCCCGGCGAAAGCACACAGCCAAGGGCACGATGTTGCAATCTCGCACGCCGCAAGCCGACGCCAAGGTCGCACCTGCAAGATAAACCAGGCACACAGTGGGAAAAACAATATTAATTGTGCTGAATTTTGCCTCAAACACGGTCCCACCTCACGTGACAAAGCCAAACCTGACAGGATGCCAAGCCCAGGAGGAAGGAGACGTCTGAATCCCACGTTTCAAGACACAGGCAGATACAATTAAAAGACTCATTGGACATCTGCAGCAGTGGGAGTAGTCGACCTCCCAACATATGAATAAATCCTCACATTGTTTACACCTACCCATAGTAAAACATTGTTGCAAATGACAGGTGCACCGGGAGCTGGGAACAGCGATAGTCCCAGACTGGGAGGCTCGCGAGCGGACCAATCAGAACATGGGGCTCTTATCACTGACGCCATTAACATTGACCAATCCTCAGAGGTCTTCATGTAACAATTTTCATGTATCAAATTGAAGGGACAGCCCAAGTATATCACCTGACTAACCCTCAACCACTAACACCGTTCTCTATATGTATGCTATACTAACCCTACCACTCGAGTAACCAATCCAGAGTGGAAATAGGTTTTTTGCTAAACTTTCTAAGGTGACGCAAGTAGCGCGTCATACTAAGGTAAAAATGGCCTTTGAGCCCCACGATTGTGTGTGTGTCAGGATGGACGCGTACGATCCTTGACCCATTCCTGCCGTTTTGCCTAATAAACAGCAGAATCACCTTGCTTCTTGCGTGTGTCTCATACTCTATGTCTTTTGGGATATACGGGAGGAGTTGGGGCCTCCCTGCCCGGAGGTCTACGGACGGCCCGGCCGACCCCGGCAGAATTTCCCCCCGACAAGTTGGAGGCACTGCTGAGATCTGTTTAAGATCTGCTTTTTTATTTTTATTTTTCCAGGTACTCCCGTTGCGAGGAGGCCCGGCGGCGCGGCCCCCTCTGCCGTTGCTGCCTTCTGAGGACTACAGGACCATCGCGGAAATGCGAGAAGACCGGACAGCGCAATCCGGATATTGGCCTTCGGGAGCCGGTTGAGAAGTATCCCGCCCGCGGTTGGCGAGTGTCCAGACGTGGTCCAGACGAGGGGAGGTGGTGAGCCGCTTGGAGGGGTGCACGCAGTCGAGCGGCCCCGCATCAAGAGAACTTGGTGAGCATGCCACGCACAAGAAGCAATGTGAAATTGTGAGGGAGGCGGGAGGAATTAAATACGGGAGGTGGGAGGTGTTGCACAGGTGCGCGGCGAAGGTTTGACAATTTAGTGTTGGCAATGAAATGAATGGTAGCCGAACGAGTGCGAGAGTAGTCGGCTACGTTACGCGAGAGAGGGGGGTGGAGCACGAAAACATCACGTGCGGCCGCTCGTAGACACTGATTGGCCTAGGTCGCGACTACGTGTAAGAGTGTGTGTGTGTGGTTTCCTACGATTTGGCATTTATTGATCAATGAGTAGATGAGGATCCCTATTGTTCGAGCAAGAAACTCGATAGGTAGATGACGTTTCCCTGTAGGCAGTAGCTAGTTAGTTGCCCAATACGGAAGATAATTGGCTGGTTAAGCCCTCCTGTCGAGGGGCGTATCACACGCGAGGCGACGCAGCGTGCGCAGTCCGATTATATCATTAATTACCTTGTTCCAGGAGTGACAGGAAGACAGCTGTGAGGTTAACGGGGGTAGATTGCAAGTGTATTTTGGACTTAAAGAATATATGAAGAACTTACTAGTAGTTCGAAGAGATCGGTGACGTCACCAGTAGGGCTTTCATAGGATATCCCGAGCACAAGGCATCTTTCTTTCTGAGAGTGGTGGGGAAGAGAACTGTGGTAAGGGAGTGGAAACGGAGATAAACGGTAATGAGTTGATCGGGGAAAGGCGAAACGGGGGACGTGGCTGCGCACGGAGAACGGCGGCCACGGCAAGTGTAGAAGAAGGAGGAGGAGCAAATGAAAATAGGACGACTGTATAAGAACGTCACAAGGGGTACGCAGCCGCAGGGGGCTACGTGCGCCTCGGCCGCAGGGGGCCGTAAGGGTGTTGTGTAAAGGAAGAAAGAAAGAAGAAAATATACAAATGTAAATACTATATTTTAATAATTTTCCTTAGCGGACTATCGCAAGTCCCCAAATTTACGGGGCCAGGTAAAGGTATAAGGCTGTGTATTGTAAGTGTTAGTAAGATAATAGCTACCAAATAGGGGAAGGATAACAAGTGAAGCGCTACTATGTCATACGGGACAGGATCGGGAGGGTGGGGGAACACCCTCACTACCCCACTACAACACATATGTACAACACTGTCACCCCATAGGGAGAAACTGATCAAGTATAGCATAGAATGGACACAGGGGATGGACAACAAAATGATAACACCATGGCCGCCTAATGGTAGCTTCGATCCATATACCCAACATTCACTATTAAACCATCTGCATAATACATACAAAGGGAAGAAGTTGACACACCACGTGGAGGTGTTTAACTTATGGAGGATGTTCCAAGGGTCCCGACCAGGACCAAATGGAATGTTCACTGTGGGGGAAATACCGGAAGAAAAAGAGATTAAGGAGGAAGGAGAGAATGGGAAAAAGGGGAGTGAAGACCCAAAGAACACAGGGAACGGACAAGAGGGAGGAGAAAAGAATAATAACTCAAAAGAAAATGAAATAAAAAAGGAACAGAGCAACGATATACCCCTAGCAAAGGTAGTGAAAACAGAGGGAGGGGGGTTGTACCCTTTATGAGAATTAGGAGAAATAGAAAGAGGACAGTTAAGGGTGGCTGAGGGGTACTCGAACCCGGCATACAGCCCGCCACCATATGTGGCTCATAGGAAGATGCCAGCAGGGGAGGGGAGGACTGGAGAAGAACAAACTGTGGAAATAGGACATGATGAGTGGGTAGCTGCGCAGATACTATTAAAATTACGAGGTTCATTAACAGGAGAAGAGAAGGAGGTAGTAAGGAAAATAGACGAGGATAATACCAGGGAGAGTGGAATGAGAGGGGAAGAGCTGTTACGACAAAAGGTAGAGATTTTGGAGGAACGACTAGCAGAGTTAAGGGATGAGCAGAATGAACTGATCAAACACCTCGAAAGGGAGGAAAGAGAGAGAGCGAGGGAAAGGAAAGAAGGTAAGAACGAATTGGAAAAAATAAGGGAACGAACTGAGGAGCAAAGGAGAGAAGCTGAAAGGGTAAAAGCAGCAGCAGAAAGGGTATCAAGAGCAGTGCTACGAGAGAGGAAAAGGGAAGAAGAAGAGAAAGAAAAAGAAATGGCAATGTGGAAGAGGAGATTACTATCAGAAACGACTAAGAAATACGAAGAAGGGAGGGTGATAGAGAGTATATTAGAAAGGGAGAGGGTGAGATGGGAAAGGAAGAAAGAGGATGAAAGGATATTGGAAAAGATGAGTAGTGAAGTAATGGAGGAATTAAAAAGGAAAAGGGAGGAAATTGTTAGAGAGATGGAGGAGAGAAATGAAGGGGAAAGAGAAGATAGGAGAAGGGAGAGTGAAGTAAGGGGGTATGTATATAGAGAAACAGAAGTAGCAACAACATCAGCGCAAAGGGGAGCGGTTGGTAAAGGAGAAAAGGGAGAACCGGACCTAATAGACTTAAAAACAGTAACAATCAAGGGGAAAAAGACAGAGTGGGGGCTGCCGTTTACGAATGACTTTTGTAGTGAGGAAGAAGAAGGAATGGAGAAGGAAGGAAGAAACAGTGAAAGGGAAAGCCTAGATAAACTATACACCACCCGGACCAATACAGACTCACCATGGATCTGTAGGAGAAAGGATGAACTGGAGAGAAGTGAGGAGGAAGAGCAAGGAATAGCGGAAAGACAGACACATGAAGCCACACCGTCACCATCACACCCTCTCCCATCCCACCCTACATGCTCAACCACCTCACGCTCATTACGTACAATCAAACTCGCGCCCTTCACAAACGAACTGACACCCTATGCAGGTAGGCTTAGAGACCTCCCTAGACGCAGGCAGGAAGGACGAATACACACGCCCACATTAAATACAGGAAATGATGGAAGAAGGGGAAAAGATGGAGAAGAAAGAGTTACGAGCAGGGGAAATACGGATGAAATTGACAATGTAGGAGAGAGGGAAGAAGAGGAGGGGTGTGAGCACTCGATTTTATGGAACCCAAGGGGTAAAACGAGACACAACTTAATGCCACTTCTGGAGAGGGGAGGGGTTAGACCACAATACGTCCCTTGGAAGCATACAGACAAAGACAATATAAAGTGCAGGCTCCCATCATTAAGTGGAGGTGCGGGTAAATGGATATATGAAATGGAAAAACACACCGCAGGACAGAAACTGGCAGTGGGAGATGTAAAGGGCCTTCTAATATCGATATTAGGGGATGCAGCGGATGACATTTAGAAGAGAGCGGGATTCACTGGGGTAACAATAGCAAACACATCGCACGATGGGGCACCATTCGCAAACTGCAGACATGCACTATGGCAGGCACTGAGGGTACAGTACCCAGACACATCAGACATAGGAGCAATTACCTCACGCAAGATGCGTGAGAACGAATATCCTGTTGATTATATCCAGGAAATCCAAGAGAAGTGGCGGATGGAAACTAGAGAACCATGGGACAAAACACCAGCAATAGTTTATCATATACTAGTACAAGGGCTCCCAGGAGGAGTTCAGAAACAACTGAAGAAAGTAGTGGGAATGGAAGCAAAAGCATGGCCAGAAATACAACTGACAATAGTGCATCATTGCAGGACATGGCAAGGAAAAATGAAACAAAAGGAAGAGGACAGGAAAACGGAAGAGGCTAAACTAGTACAGAAAAAACTTACTAAATAGACAATGGAAGGGGCACTAATAACTACACCTACAACAATGACCCAAAGCCCCACACAGGTAGTGGCTGCACAAGATCCCTCCCAAATACCACCCTCACAGACTATAACACAACAGGTGCCACCACTCCAACCATACACGACCAACATGGGAGGAGGATACTCAATGCCAGGAGCTGGGTATTATAATTACAACAGGGGAAGAGGAGGAATTATGAGAGGGAGAGGATACAGATATAACACACAACAGCAGGTGGGAGGACTTAGAAATTCCTACCCCACCGGGCACCCAGTATACCAGGACAACACAGGAAGCTTTCCATGGCAGAGTAGGGAACCACCGGTGTGTTGGAGTTGTGGATTAGTAGGGCACATGTCACGCACGTGTAGAGTAAGACCAGGAACACCATCATGGAGCGAACAGGGACAACCAAGGCCCACACAGGAACAGCAGGGCATACAGCAACAGCAGATGTTGCAACAGGGAAATGAACAGCAACAACTAATAACACAACAACAGCCACAGACATATTCACTGCCACAACAACAGGTAGCGATAACACAACAACCCCAAGCACAACAAACACAACTGGGTAGGGTGACGGTCCTGGGACACAACCCTTCCACAGGAAATGGTCAATCGTTGTACCCTCAATAGGACAGCGCACAGACGGCCTTGGTGTGTCCCATCCTGTCGGTAACACCTAATAGTGCGGAGGAACCACGCATAGAGGTAACGATAGGTGACAAAAAATTATCATTCCTTGTTGACACCGGGGCGACCCGGTCTTGCATAAGGGAAGGTAAATTTAAGATGTCGGGCGAAGCCATGAACACCCAAGGATTCTCTGGGGCCAGAGGGTTGGTTCCCTTTACTGATAACATTCCCTTATCTATAGGAGACTATGACATGTCAGTCCCACTTTTATATTATAGTGCCTCACCAGTAAATATACTGGGGAGAGACATCATGAACAGGCTGAATATGACGATCTCCTTTACGGAGGACGGCATAATTTGCTCTACTCCAGGAATTAACATGCTCACAGCACGACAGATTATGCACGCATACTGCGGACAGACAGCGATTAGGGCTGAGCCAGTAGATGGCGAACTATTCCAGTACGGGACAGACATGGCATTTGCATGGATGCCAGGGATAGAGGGAAAGATCTGGAGGAGGCCAGCAGCCTATTTGTTCAGACCAGAAACACCAGCCAATGAACAGAAGGAAAGGTGGTTCCAGTGGACATTGAGAGCATTATAGCAACAGCTGATTACATTGCGGTACATGCCCAAGACAGAGAAGGAAGAGCATGGAGGGCAGTGATAGCACTAGCAGAAGGATGTAGACTCACCCAGGTGTCAGGTGAGGAGCTGTTCTCAGAAGAAAAGGAGGAAGGTGAAATGGTGTTTATGATGAGTGTGGAAATATGGCTAAGAGTGGCGTACAAACAAGTGGCACAGAAAATTGCAATGGCTCTTGAGGCACCCACATCCACCCCAGTTCCCTTCTTTGAGGAGGATATGACAAAATTACCCACATCATTATGGACTACTAGCCCCTATGACGTGGGGTGCATAAAAAGTATAGGGGGAGTAAGGATAAAATTGAAAAAAGGTGCAATACTCCCCAGAGTGAAACAGTACCCACTATCAAAAGAGGCAGATGAGGGCATATATGAAACCATAACGGCCCTTATAGATAATGGCATATTGGTCCCCTCAGAATCACCATGTAACATGGCTGTATACCCAGTGCGCAAGGCTAGAGGGGGGTCTTGGCGCTTCATACAGGATCTCAGGCCCTTGAACAACATAGTAGAAGCAGAATACCCCATAGCCGCAAACCCGGCCACAATATTGTGTGGCATTCCAGCAGAAGCATCACGATTTACAGTGATCGACCTTAAAAATGCTTTTTTCTCAATACCATTGCACCCAGACTCACAAGATCTGACAAGCTTCACTTACAGAAACACAAAGTGGAAACACACCAGATTGCCACAAGGGTACTGCGAATCACCCTCAATCTTCAACAGAGTAATACGGATGGATTTGGGTAACATTGAAGTGGAAAGCACAGTGTTGCAGTATGTCGACGACATAATAATTTGCAGTACAAACGAAAGAACATGCAGAGAGGACTCATTAAAGATGCTGACAATATTGGCTAAAAAAGGTTACAAGGTAGACATGGAAAAGTTACAGTACTGTCAAGAACAGGTACTTTACATTGGTCAGCTCATATCCCAACATGGAAGAAAGATTGCACCACAAAGAGCACAGGCCATTTCAAAAACGCCAGTGCCACAAACAGTGAGGGAACTGGGTCTGTGCAACTACTGTAGAGCATGGGTATTTGATTACAGCTCATACATAGGACCCCTGCTTGAGGCGTTAAAGGAAGCTAATAAAGGGGAGAAAAAGTTGGGGTGGACAATGGAAATGAAAGAGGCTTTTGATGAACTGAAAGATGCGATATCAACTGCTCCGGTACTGGCAACCCCAGACTATGAGCGACAATTCTTTATATTTTCACATTGCGACTCAGCAGTAATGAAAGCAGTGTTGGCTCAAAAAACAAGCATGGGCTACAAACCAGTAGCATTTTACAGCGGCCACTTAGATCCTGTGATGTTAGGTCATTTCCATTGCGAACAAGGTCTCGCCGCAGCTGCTTTTGCGGTAGAGAAAGCATCAGCAATCCCCATGGGGTGCCCAACTACACTGTTTGTGGAAAATGAACTATTTGCAATATTGAATAAACCTAAGTCCACCCTAACCACGCAAAGGGCATCAGGTTATGAGATCATCTTATCCAGAGCTGAACTATCAATTGTTAGATGTAGCACGGTCAACCCTGCAAGGTTCCTAGCAGAAGTAATTGAGGAAGGCGATTATGCACACGATTGTACGCAAATCACTGAAATGTACTCATGTACTAGAAAGATTGAAGAGAACGCACTAGAGGGAGGTGAGCTCCTGTTCATTGATGGGTCATCAACAATCGACCAAAGGGATGGTATAAGGAGGACTGGGGCAGCAGTGGTAAAAATGATGGAGGTACCGGTGTGTGTGGGAATGAAATGTGTACAACTACCACAGCATTATTCCGCTCAAGCAGCAGAATTAATTGCACTAATATTGGCGTTGAAGGAAAGCTTTGACAAACGAGTGACCATATATTCCGACAGCGCATATGTAACGTCCACTGTCCGCTCAGGGCTGTCGAAATGGAGAAGAAGAGGGTTTAGGAGAGCTGATGGCACTCCAGCGCAACATGCCCTCCTATTGGCTGAACTAATTGAAGCAGTAAATGACCCCCAAGAATTAGCTTTGGCCAAATGCACCGCACACACCAATGGTGAAGACCACATTTCAAAAGGGAATGCAGCAGCAGACGCACATGCGAAGTATGCTGCATATTTTGGTGAGATATGGAACCCCCCAGAGTCAAAGAGAGGGAGAGGGAGGGGAATGGCTAAGGAGATGTTGATAAGAGAAGGGTAAACCCATCACCCAGCCACACAGATAATGGAGCTACAAGCGGCTGCACCAATGGCAGAAAAAGAAATATGGGTAAAAAGAGGATGCACAATGTCACCAACTGACGCACTATGGCGCCAGGGTGACACTGGAAAGATTGTAATACCACTGGCACTATTGAACACCACCCTGAGCCAACTACACCACCCAGCCCACACAGGCAAGGAAGTAATTGCAGCACGAATTAGGGAAGGCTGGTTCTGCCCCGAGTTAAATTCTCATGTGTCAAATTTTATCAGCAATTGTCTCACATGTCAACAGTTTACGGCCGGTCACACTCTGAAGGTGATAAGAGGTACTATACCCCGGCCAGAGGGACCCTTCCGACATCTCCATATTGACTATGTTGATATGATCAACGTATGTCAAGGAAATAGGTATATGATTGTAGTAGTATGCCCATTCTCGAGGTGGATTGAAGCAGGGCCCTGTTCACACCCAGATGCATTCAGAGCAGCTAAATTCCTAGTGAGGGAGGTCTTCTCCAGGTGGGGAGTGTGCGAGGTACTGCGGTCAGATAATGGCCCACATTTCGCAAACAAAATGTTCCAGCACATCACATCCTTACTGAACATCAAGCATAAATTTGCATGTGCATACCACCCACAGGCCAAAGGTATATGTGAACGCCTGAATGGCCTATTAAAGGAGGCAATTGCAAAAATACAGCAAACAACAAAGAAGAGTTGGTTGTATTGCCTTCCACTAGCCCTATTTGAGCTAAGGAATAGACCAGGTTCCGACCACAACCTCACCCCTCACGAGGTGGTTACCGGACGTCAAATGCGCCTTCCCCTAACACCAACATCAAGAGCATTTACCGACCACGAGAGTACTGCAAATGTCCTTGGTGATGAAATGTACCAATATGTGTCTTCTTTGATTACTAGTGTAGTGTTTGTGTCTCAACAGCTCGAGCGCACGCGGGGCGGGTCTAACAGCGATCAACAAGAAGACGCGGATAAAGAATTGGAAAAGGAAAGACTGTGCAAAGTTGCTAAAGGTGACCACGTACTACTTCGCAATTTCAACAGAAAGTGGAACAGCCCACACTTCACTGGCCCCCATCTGGTAGAGGAGGTATCAACGAGAGCAGTAAAGCTACAGGACAAACGTGCCTGGAACCACCTACACGACGTAAAGATCTACAAACTCCAGACCCGCCCCAGCGCCACTGACAGGGCCACTGGAAGAACAACAACAGCGTCACCAACGGAGGAAGAGACTTCTACCACAACTAACGGCCTAAGTGTCCCCATACCCTGCCACCCCTCAGATTCCCCAGAGACAACTACTAGAAAAGAAAGTGGTGATCCCCATACCGCCCACCCCATGGTTACACGATTAAAGAGTAAAGAGACTTCCGCCAGTTGAGCCCCAAACCCTCTGCCCATTGACCCCCTACCCACTGTAGTAATAACTGAACTGAAGGACATTGTCTTGCACATATACACATGTATGAATGTTCTCTTTCTTTTCTCTCGCACATGCAGGTACAGCGTATTATTGTACTTCTAAGAAAGTAGATAACTAACAAATTCACTGCCCAGGAGTAGATGGTACCCTCAGACGATAATTACCCGGAAGAATTGTCACACCAATTTGTATATGAAATGAAAAGGCCAACGTACCTGAAAAGAAGGAGGGTACGTGTCTACTACACAGCATTCCTCTTGGCCATAGAACATTCAATGCCCCACCTCCAACCATACTTGCCTGCCCTAAGAGATAGATCGCTTAGATTGGCGTGGGAACAGCTCTTCGCCTGGGCACTGAATGACTACTTGATAGGGAGAGCTTAAAAACGACAACTAACACTAATAACAAGCATATTACGAATTTTCAGGCGGGCAACTGTAACGTCGCAAGAATAAGCTGCCGGACTGCAGCAAGGTAAGAGCAAAATGCCGGTGAAATTAGCATCTGTAATAAAATTGATAGGGATTTTAATGACCACCGGGTTCTTGGCTGCCTCTGTATGGCAGTACAGCTATGCTATCAATATTATTGCTGTACCCAAACCTAATACACCCCCACCCCCAGCTGCAACAGGTGTTACGTCAGGTGGTACTAGTAAAATCCCACACAAGGAAAATAGAGTTAAACACAGCACATACTCAGATAATAAAGGTATTGACAACTACATACAAGATTCAGCACACATCTCAAACAACATATGGTACCAACACATGACCCACATAGGTAAGCAGACAACAGAAGACAGCTGCTACTTTTGCTCATTAATCCCATACGCCATGAGCGCTTCTCGAACATTTGTTGCCACAGAGATAGATGAAAAAATAGCACGATGTATAATATACCTGGCACTGTTCCAGACGAAAGGAAGATTTCAAGGGACAGTGGTGCAACTGGTGTGGAAAACACGAGATACATATCCATATGAAAAAAACTTCCTCAAGACTTATTTGAGTTACCACAAGAGCAGTTTACATGCTGAAGGATTCAGATACATAACAAGTGGTCCTGAAAAAGGAGAAACAAAGAAAGTAACACTACAGTACCTACCATGTGATTGGTACGCCACTGAAGTCCCTGGTAAAAACGGATGTTGGGAAAGACCACTGGTGATAATAACAGGGAAGGTGTACATGAACAACAAATGGGACATAGGAGTGGTTGGCAGCAACATGGTAACAAGAGAAAATATTTCAACTATTGATGGACACAACCATAGATGTTGGATGACTTGGGTCAAGTACGTACCCATGCTCACGTGGATGGAGAAGGATGAAGACCCAATAACAATACTGCCGCTAACTGCGCCTAAGGTATGCTACCAACATAAAGGGGAGGTGGACGTAGGATACAACACCAACTGTGAAAGCGTGATGGAGTTACCTGAGGGGGGAGCAGGAACAGCAGTAGTAATGGACCATTACTGGGCCTGTGGAAAAAAGGCATACCACACACTGCCCCCTCTGTGGAATGGTATATGCACAATGGTGCACGTTAATGTACCATCACTAGTGGTACCCCAGAAACATGTCAATGTGGCGAACCTCCCCAAAATGGATGAAGGGAACAAGAGGAAGAAGAGATCTGTACAACCTCAGAAGGGGCCAGAGAGCAAAACCGACGGCAATAATACTGTCCTGAATAGAAAGAAAAGACAAGGAGAACCTCTGACAGGAAATTAGCTATGGGGAAGGTCGGAAACAGCACTCACTTCAATTCCACCAGACCACAGACTATTCAGCAGAGCAGCAATGTTCTTCTCCTCAATAATACATCCAGGACTACAGGCTTACGCAAACGCAAAATGGCTCCAGATAACTCGATGGGAACTAATGATGACTATTAATTCTACGGTAAATGGATTCAACACAATAAAAGAGGAACTGCGAGCTGTGAGGATGGTAGCACTTCAGAACAGATATGTACTGGACCTCCTCACAGCAATGGAAGGAGGAGTTTGCGCTAAGATAGGACAATCATGCTGCACATTCATCCCTGCCAACGATGCTGACAATGGTACACTGACAGAAGCAGTTTTACAATTGGCCCAGATGCACTCAAAAATGATGGATGAAAGTAAAGGTGTGAAAAAGGATGAGAGCTGGTTTTCAATATTATGGTCATGGATGCCATCTTGGCTGTTAGATGGACTGAAGATTATAGTTGGATGTACTATTTTGGCTGGAGCTACACTGATCATAATAAGATTTTGGAAGGCCCGGAAGGCACGCACCACAGACGAGATGATCGAAATGGTTGGTATGCACCTCTTGATGCCAACAGATGCCGGCCAACACACAGGCACAATCATAAAAGAGAGAGAGAAGTTGCGCAACCAGATCATCACCAACCACCTGGACCCACCATCTGTGAAGCTCAAAAACCCAAGAAACCCAAGGAGCTACATAGGGAAATGGGTATACTGCACTCCTGGAGGAACCTGTGCATATATGCATTGGTCATTTGAAGACCATGTTAACCACTATGGACATTTGGGAGGAATAACTAAAATATGGAGAGTAAGAGGAGATAAAGAAAAGGATATGTTTGTGGTCGACAAGTCGACCAGAGGGGGGACGGAAGTGGGAGAATGGAAGAACAGGCTCCCGCCCTTCCCCTCTCGCGCTTGGCCTAGAGGATTACGGCCTAGACACCCGCCACGAGAGGAGTTTGCCTATCTACCAGACGACCAAATACCCTGGTACAGGAACATACGGATGTGCCCACCTACCTGCCCAGCAGCCCGCCCTGCCCATGCCGACACCTGCGGCATAGATCAACATAACTAAACCTACACGTCGTTAGAGAGGCCATGACCACCTAGCCAACGGTCAGCACACCTGTGCAAACATGCACACCGGACACTCCCACACCAATCCACACGAAGAACATACTCAGTGCTATGACGTAGGCGACAGACATACCCACGGACGTGCATCTTTATTATTTTCCACATAGGCTCTCAAAATGCAGAAACGCAAGACGCATAATGAACTTATCTAAAAAGGCTTGCTCACGCTTCTTCTAAGAACCATGTACCATAACGAAGAATATAACGGAGACACGATACTGAGGATAGAGCAATATGATACCGTAACCTAAAGCGCTCTGCATCAAACGGTTCCACCTATGCACCAGGCCCAAGTAGGCTGCAAGCAAAAGCTTCCATGAACATTGAATGAGCAAGAGCTCGGTTGCTGACCCTGCAGAATGAGCCCGGCGAAAGCACACAGCCAAGGGCACGATGTTGCAATCTCGCACGCCGCAAGCCGACGCCAAGGTCGCACCTGCAAGATAAACCAGGCACACAGTGGGAAAAACAATATTAATTGTGCTGAATTTTGCCTCAAACACGGTCCCACCTCACGTGACAAAGCCAAACCTGACAGGATGCCAAGCCCAGGAGGAAGTAGACGCCTGAATCCCACGTTTCAAGATACAGGCAGATACAATTAAAAGACTCATTGGACATCTGCAGCAGTGGGAGTAGTCGACCTCCCAACATATGAATAAATCCTCACATTGTTTACACCTACCCATAGTAAAACATTGTTGCAAATGACAGGTGCACCGCGAGCTGGGAACAGCGATAGTCCCAGACTGGGAGGCTCGCGAGCGGACCAATCAGAACATGGGGCTCTTATCACTGACGCCATTAACATTGACCAATTGTAACGCTCACCTGATTCCCGTAGAGGCACCGGTCTTGACTGGGCGTATACTGTATCTTCAAAGGTGATGTGTAACACACGGCTGGCTCTTTGGGCTGGACCTCTGTGCACTGTATGTCTAGCTCGAAGGGTAAGATGTCTGCAGATAGAAAATATGGGATTAAGGAACTGGGTTATTGAATGTCTCTCTCTTCTTCCCTTTCTCTTCTCCTGTAGAACCCCAAAGGTTAACGCTCTCACCTTAGGTAAGTGAACGGCGTGCTCTCCATCTGCCTCGGGGCAGGGTGCTGTAACCAGTTTCTTCACTGGATAAGGGGAGAAGGCCTCTTGACTTCAGAGGACTGCTGTCCGTCGTTTACTGCACGAACGGTAAGTTTCGAGTAATTCTAATGTCTTTAAAGTCTTTAGTAATGATGTTTCTTGTTTTGCAGGGTTCCGGCGATGGCGGATGATGGGCTGAAGTGAGTTGAAGATGGAGCCCGTGTGATGAATAGAAGCGCCTGGAAGCACGTAAGTAAGCGCGTGTTGCCTGCTTCACGATGCGCTCTAACTGTCTTTTTATTTTGCAGGTACAAGTTCGGAGCGGCTGCAGGGTGCCGGAATACCCACTGGGTTAGATGTGGAAAGGAGTAATGGCACGTGAGTATTAAAGTTCCCCAATGTCTTTAAACGCACCTTGTTTTGTCTTTCAGATGCGGGATGCAGCGCCGAAGGCCTCCGGAGCGTGCAAAGAGTTGGTAAGCTTTTATCTTTCAGATGCCGGAATGCAGTGTGAAGACCTCCGGAGCGCACGAAGAGTAGGTAAGCCTTTGTCTTTCAGATGCCGGAATGCAGCGCGAGGCGTTGGTGACAGCCGATGGACCAGGTAAGTGAAGAGCTGTCACTGAAGACCGTAATGCTAACCTGTTCTTTCTTGTCTTTATAGGTTTTGCTGAAGACTGGATTCAGGATGGTAAGCCTTTTTCCTTAGGCCCAGGATCAGATGCAGAAGACACGATGAGCGTTCTGCTGCAGAGGATGCAGAATAACGCAAAGCAAGATTCATCCATCGGGTGTGGTTTAAATAGCCTCCTGTAGTGCTTAGGTGTCTCCTTCCACAGCCACGCCTAGGTAAGAAAAGAGTTCCTGCTTTCCAGAAGAGTTCCAGTGTTCTGAATCTAGGGAGTGGCTCCTGCCCCACCCAACAGGAAAAGTAGTTCCAAACAGAAGAGGATCAGAGGCTCAACTGGCAGGCAAGTAAGCAGCTTGGTCTGCTGCAGGTAAGTCCACCCAAGCATTATGAGCCCGGCGCTTCCAGCGCTGGGACTGGGCATATTTATGAGCCTGGTGCCACTGGTGCCAGGACTGGGTCCAAAAGGTCCCAATTGGGACTGGTTGGCACTCGGAACCTGGGTTATGGATCTGCTTCCAAGGGAGTTGGGAAAACCCTGACCTTTTGGAAGCAGAGATCATGACAGTACCCCCCCTCAAGGCCCCTCCCAAACCGGGCTTCTCCGGGGGTTTTGGCTTGTCAGCAAATGTTCGGTGAAATCTTGAGATTAGGCGAGGAGCGTGGACATATTCAGCAGGTTCCCAGGATCTCTCTTGGGGGCCGTAGCCTTTCCAGTCAATTAGGTAAAATAGTTTAGATTTGGAGATCTTGGAGTCCAGAATGCTTTTGACTTCAAACTCGAGTTCTCCATCAACTAGGATAGGTTTTGGAGATTTAGTTAGTCGGGTTTGAGGTTGCACGGGTTTTAATAGAGAGACGTGGAAGACCGGATGTATCTTCATGTGCGGGGGCAAGTCCAACTTGACCGCTACTGGGTTTACTATGGTAGTGATGGAATAGGGACCAAGGTATCTTGGGTTGAATGTGCGTGGCCCTTTTAGAGGTAGATATTTGGTGGATAACCAGACTTGATCCCCTACTTGATATTGAGGGGCTTCCTTCCGATGTTGATCTGCTCCTTTCTTGTATTGTTCTTTAGCCCTTTGAAGGTGAGAAACAGCTTCCTTAAAGGCTTGGGTGATTGTAGAATGCAGGTAGTCTACTGCTGGTGTTTCAAGATCTTGGAGGGGATCCAACTCCGAGGTTCGAGGGTGACTGCCGTACAAAAGAAAAAACGGGGTTTTCCCAGTTCCCGAATGGACAGAGTTATTGTAGGCATATTCGGCTATCCAAAGGATGTCTTTCCAAGTTTTTTCAGTTTGTTGCAGCATGCAGCGTAAATACTGTTCCAGAGTTTGATTGGTCCTCTCGGTTTGTCCGTCGGTCTGAGGGTGGTGACTGGTCGATAGTCTCACATCAATTTGAGCCGACCGACAGCAACTTCGCCAAAAATGAGAAATAAATTGACTACCTCGATCCGAAATTAGAACCGAAGGAAAACCCTGCAGTCGGACGATGTTTTCGAGAAATTCTCGGGCCAGAGTTGCTGCTGTTGGCAAGCCTTTGAGCGGAATGAAATGCGCCATCTTGGAGAATAAGTCCACGATTACTAGAATCGTATTGTATCCGGAGCATGGAGGTAGATCGGTCTTGAAGTCCATAGAAAGTGTATGCCAAGGGCGAGGTGGGATGTCAATAGGGCGTAAGAGGCCTGCTGGTCTTTCCTTTTGACTCTTGTTTTGGGCGCATACTCCACAGGACATTATAAAGTCTCTGATATCTTTTTTCCAAGACGGCCACCAGAAGTAGCGCTTGATCTTTTCTGAGGTCTTGGCCATACTGGGATGTCCTTCCATTAAAGAATCGTGATAACAAGAGATTACTTTTTTCTGTAAATCTGTGCTGGGTAGGTATAATCGTTCTTGGAAATACAATAAGTTGTCCTTTACTGCAAAGTCCTTTCCCTGCAGATGCCAATTCTGTATGTCTGCTGGAGTTACAATTTGCCTGGCTTTATCCTTAACTTCCTCTATGGATTCTGTGGCGATTACACCCAGAATTCTTTGTTCGGGAATGATTGGTACAGGTTTAGGGTTGATCAAGTGTTCTTCCACTCCCATCCGAGAAAGGGCATCAGCTTTACCGTTCTTTGTACCAGGTCGATAGGTAATTATGAAGTCAAACTCGGCAAAGAATAATGCCCAACGGAGTTGTCTAGAGGATTGGGCTTTTGCGGTTTTCAAATATTGCAGGTTTCGGTGATCCGTAATCACAGTAACGGTGTGTCGGGCCCCCAGCAGATAATGCCGCCAAGCCTTAAAGGCAGACTTGATAGCCAGAAGTTCCTTGTCAGTAATCGTGTAATTGATTTCAGGAGGCGAGAATTTGCAGGACCAAAATGCCACGGGATGCATCTGATTGGTTACCGGGTCCTTTTGTGATAGAACTGCCCCATGGCAAGGCTTGAAGCATCAGTTTCCACGATGTAGGGGAGTTCGGGGCGAGGGTGTTTTAAGATTGGTGCAGAGATAAATTTAGTCTTCAAATCCTGGAAAGCTTGTTCCGCCTCGGTAGACCATTGAAAACGTTTGTTTTTCTTTAACAAGGCAGTGATGGGCTGGACTATTCGAGAGAATTCGGGGATAAACCTGCGGTAAAATTTAGCGAAGCCTAACATGCTTTGCACACCTTTTACGGAGGATGGTGATGGCCATTTGAGAACTGCATCAACCTTCTTTGAATCCATACGCACTCCGCCAGGTGATAATATGAATCCCAAGAATTCAACTTCAGTCACGTTGAAAACACATTTTTCCAACTTAGCGAAAAGTTTGTGTTGACGCAATCTTTCGAGGACCATTTTCACGTGTTTCCGATGTTCAGATTCCGATGAAGAATAAACGAGGATGTCGGCAATGTAAACAACAACACACACATCTATGAGCTCTCTGAGGACATCGTTCATAAAATATTGAAAGGCGGCCGGGGCATTGCAAAGTCCGAAGGGCATGACCTGATATTCAAATAGCCCATACTTGGTGCGGAAGGCCGTCTTCCATTCATCGCCCTCTTTTACTCGTACCAAGTGGTAAGCTCCTCTAAGATCCAGCTTTGTATATATGCATGCTTTTCTGACTTGGTCCAGGAGTTCAGGGATCAAAGGTAACGGATATCTATTCTTAACGGTGATCTGGTTCAGGGAGCGATAATCTATACAAGTTCTAAGGTCTCCTTCCTTTTTTGGAACGAAGAACAAAGCTGAAGAAGCAGGGGACTTGGAAGGACGAATAAACCCATTTGCCAGGTATTGATCCAGGTATTGTCGAAGGTGAAGGTTCTCAGGCTCGGTGAGGGCATAAAGTCTACTACAAGGAGGAGTAGATCCAGGTATCAGGTCTATCTGGCAGTCATAAGACCTATGAGGAGGTAGAGAGTTAGCCTGATCCTTCCGGAAAACATCTTGGTATTCTAGGTATTCGGGAGGTAACTGGGGAGTCTCTGAAGAAATTGCTGCCAGTGCAACACCAGGTGGAGGGTGACAAGTAGAGACACATTCTGGAAACTGGACCGTTCTTGCTCGCCAATCGATCAGAGGATTGTGTTTCTCTAACCAAGGTATTCCTAGAATAATCTGAAACTGAGGGGCCTTGATCACATCGAACATGATCTTCTCATGGTGTCCATCTTGACTTACTAGCGTCACCTCTTGTGTGGTATCCGTTACTGGCCCGGAGGCTATCTCCCTACCATCCACCGTAGTAATGACGTCCTTTACAGCCTTGGGACAAAGAGTTAGATTCATCCTCAAAACCATTTCATGATCCACATAATTGCCGATGGCAACGCTGTCGACGTAAGCTTCAATTGCATGTAATCGATCCGGATTATCAGGGCTAATGAGGACCATAGGTATCACGAAATGCGAGGTCACGGAACTGGTTTTCACGCTCGGCAAGAGGACCTCTATTCTTGTCGGGCGAGGTCGTTTCCCTGCTCAGAGTTTGTAACTTTGGTAACTGCAGCTCCTACTGCCTTCTTGGCAGGTTTCACCGGACAGTCTCGAAGAAAGTGCCCTGAGTTTCCGCAATAGAGGCATAATTGCAACTGTTTTCTCCTTTCCCGCTCCTTTTGTGTTAGAGGACCTTTCAGACCCCCTATTTGCATGGGTTCCCCGGAGTCTACTCCTTTGGAAGGAGTTGGCGGTTTGGAAAATACTCGAGCATCAAACTTGGAACGATCGGCCTTCCTGTTCTGCAGTCTGTGATCTATTTGAACGACTAAGTCTATATAGTCCGAACAATCTTGTGGGGGATTCACTACTTGGGCTAACACATCTTTGAGCTCTCCACGTAGACCTCTATAAAACAGCGTAATCCTTTTGTCCTCAGGCCATTGAGTTTCCACTATCAGTATGTTGAAAGACGCAATATAAGCCAAAAGGTCTTGATTACCGTGTCGCAACGAAAGAAGCTCATTGTCCAAGGCCTGCCCCTGTGAATGTCTTGCGAACAGTTTTTCCATACTGAGCTGAAAAGCTTGAAAATCATGGAGGACCGGATCATCTTGATTTACTAGAGGGATCGACTAGTCTGCCGCATTGCCACTAAGGTACGAAAGCACGAAAGCTACTTTAGCTTCATCAGTTGGAAAGGCTGCTGGCCGGCATAAGAAATGCAACCGGCACTGATTGATAAATACTGCAAACCTCTTTGGGTCACCAGAAAATCGTTCGGGCGGAGCCAGAGGTACATTCCCAGGTAGGTTGATCTGCACTGGATTCATAGAGGATGTAGAAGGAAGATTTCCCCCAGATGCGGGTAACGGGATCTGTCCGGCTTTTGACTGTAGCAATTGTCTAGCGAGATCATCTGTTTGCTCCTTGGAAATAATCAGTTCCCTTCTTAGAGCGTTCGTTTCCTGACGGGCTGCATGCACTTCTGCCCTTAGTTCCCCAAGTAACTGGGCTAGCTGGTCGGTATCTGAGGTTTCCATAGCGCCTGGACGGGAGTTTTGTGGTAGGCTTTGCGTTCTGTAACGCTCACCTGATTCCCGTAGAGGCGCCGGTCTTGACTGGGCGTATACCGTATCTTCAAAGGTGATGTGTAACACACGGCTGGCTCTTTGGGCTGGACCTCTGTGCACTGTATGCAAAGGGTAAGATGTCTGCAGATAGAAAATATGGGATTAAGGAACTGGGTTATTGAATGTCTCTCTCTTCTTCCCTTTCTCTTCTCCTGTAGAACCCCAAAGGTTAATGCTCTCACCTTAGGTAAGTGAACGCTGTGCTCTCCATCTGCCTCGGGGCAGGGTGCTGTAACCAGTTTCTTCACTGGATAAGGGGAGCAGGCCTCTTGACTTCAGAGGACTGCTGTCCGTCGTTTACTGCACGAACGGTACGTTTCGAGTAATTCTAATGTCTTTAAAGTCTTTAGTAATGATGTTTCTTGTTTTGCAGGGTTCCGGCGATGGCGGATGATGGGCTGAAGTGAGTTGAAGATGGAGCCCGTGTGATGAATAGAAGCGCCTGGAAGCACGTAAGTAAGCGCTTGTTTCCTGCTTCACGATGCGCTCTAACTGTCTTTTTATTTTGCAGGTACAAGTTCGGAGCGGCTGCAGGGTGCCGGAATACCCACTGGGTTAGATGTGGAAAGGAGTAATGGCACGTGAGTATTAAAGTTCCCCAATGTCTTTAAACGCACCTTGTTTTGTCTTTCAGATGCGGGATGCAGCGCCGAAGGCCTCCGGAGCGTGCGAAGAGTTGGTAAGCTTTTGTCTTTCAGATGCCGGAATGCAGTGTGAAGACCTCCGGAGCGCACGAAGAGTAGGTAAGCCTTTGTCTTTCAGATGCCGGAATGCAGCGCAAGGCGTTGGTGACAGCCGATGGACCAGGTAAGTGAAGAGCTGTCACTGAAGACCGTAATGCTAACCTGTTCTTTCTTGTCTTTATAGGTGTTGCTGAAGACTGGATTCAGGATGGTAAACCTTTTTCCTTAGGCCCAGGATCAGATGCAGAAGACACGATGAGCGTTCTGCTGCAGAGGATGCAGAATAACGCAAAGCAAGATTCATCCATCGGGTGTGGTTTAAATAGCCTCCTGTAGTGCTTAGGTGTCTCCTTCCACAGCCATGCCTAGGTAAGAAAAGAGTTCCTGCTTTCCAGAAGAGTTCCAGTGTTCTGAATCTAGGGAGTGGCTCCTGCCCCACCCAACAGGAAAAGTAGTTCCAAACAGAAGAGGATCAGAGGCTCAACTGGCAGGCAAGTAAGCAGCATGGTCTGCTGCAGGTAAGTCCACCCAAGCATTATGAGCCCGGCGCTTCCAGCGCTGGGACTGGGCATATTTATGAGCCTGGTGCCACTGGTGCCAGGACTGGGTCCAAAAGGTCCCAATTGGGACTGGTTGGCACTCGGAACCTGGGTTATGGATCTGCTTCCAAGGGAGTTGGGAAAACCCTGATCTTTTGGAAGCAGAGATCATGACACCAATCCTCAGAGGTCTTCATGTAACAATTTTCATGTATCAAATTGAAGGGACAGCCCAAGTATATCACCTGACTAACCCTCAACCACTAACACCGTTCTCTATATGTATGCTATACTAACCCTACCACTCGAGTAACCAATCCAGAGTGGAAATAGGTTTTTTGCTAAACTTTCTAAGGTGACGCAATTAGCGCTTCATACTAAGGTAAAAAGGGCCTGCGAGCCCCACGATTGTGTGTGTGTCAGGGCGGACGCGTACGATCCTTGACCCATCCCTGCCGTTTTGTCTAATAAACAGCAGAATCACCTTGCTTCTTGCGTGTGTCTCATACTCTATCTCTTTTCGGATATACGGGAGGAGTTGGGGCCTCCCTGCCCGGAGGTCTACGGAAGGCCCGGCCGACCCCGGCAGAATTTCCCCCCCGACATTACAAAGAGCAGAGTATGGACTTAGTCCAACACCAGTGAAAGGGCCAGTACCTCAGATACTCTGGTAGCCAAGATGTACCCATTGAGAAAACCTTATCTGCATACAAAGAAATATGATGGCCATCTGAACGAGATCCCTGAAGCAGCAGAACCAATAAATGTCAAGGATGAATGGTAATATTACTAGCCATTACTAAAATATATGTTATATGGAGCTGAAGATGAAATACATAACAAGATGCATTGATCAGAGAATGCAGATATTCTATAAGGCATCAAGAAAGTAATAAGGATAAGTGACATATTGGGCTCAAGGTGAAGAAACTTATGGCACAGAAACAGATGAAGATATTAAATCATTTTACATGTGTACAAATGCAGAAGAAACGAAAGCAGCAAAATAATTGTGAAGCTAGCTCTAAGCTTATAGTAAAATAGATTGCAGCAAGCGCCAACATATACATGTATAGGTATAAGAGAATTATGGATGTTTCCACTAAACGTATTAAAGCAGGTTGGACATTAGCAAAAAAGGCCTGCGTTCAGTGTGTCACAGGTAAAAAAACAGACATTGAAATACAGAAGCGGAGCTCAGAAAGTCGAGGTTGGATGAGCCCCAAGAATCCAAGGTCTTATCAAACTGGAGTAAACCGACTTTGGATACAAAATCATGTTAAAGAACAAACCTCCTGTCAAGAAGGAGTGAGCATAACAGGTAAGGCATCAGAGGTCTATTGGAATAAAATATTAAATACATGAAAAGGCTTTAATTTATGGTTTTTAGTCAAATGGAAGCATGAAGTTGGACCTACGCATGAAGGCAGACTGTGCTGCTCACTCCCTAAGTTTCTCAGAGCTAAGAACACACTCACAGACTAAGTTCAAAGGCCTAATTGACAGTAGTCCACTGAGGTGATGATGGATGTATATGCTAATTGGTGGGAAGCTAAAGTTAGGGCAACCTCACAAGCATCTGGACGGCCAGCCTGCTGGCTGCTAACTTAGGTGGAAAAGTACTGAAGATGGATATAGTGCCAACCGATTGTAGAGGACCTGCATATTCAGGGGTCCAATAGTGTGTAAACCAATGGGACGTCATGTATTTAGTGAAGTTCATAGTGGTCATTTTTTAGAGGAGGGCTTAGTTGCCCACCTGATTTTAGGGAACCAATCACATAATTACACCTTTTTAGACTAGTATGGATTATATACTTAGATATTGACTTAGAACCAATCACTGCCTCTGTTAGGTTTTTTTAGTTTGCCACATAAGATGACGTTGGTAACACGTAGGTTAGACATCAGTGATGACACATTTTGCTTGTAAAAGTACTGTTTTTTCTTAAATTCTTTGAGTTTGAAGATTGAGCGTTTGCGTTGATGTTTGCTATGCTCCCTGTTTTAGATAATTGACATTAAAACAGTCTTCCTTTTGTCAACTTCCTGAGTCGGCTCTATTATTTGGTGTATGAGTAAGATCTGCATCCCCATCCATCTCAAGGGTAATTTCTGCTCATCAAAGGGGCTGGACTATCCAGTTCAGCCCTTAGTAGGCTGTCTGCTTTTGTCCTCCTGTTCAGGTATCTGCTGGCTTCTGGTATACAATATGGGCAACTGTCTCATTGTCTATGTGTCATGTGACTCATTGGGAGTTTCTTTCTCCATGCCTCTCCCGAGTAGCCCCTGTTCCCATGCCAATGCTGGCAGTAGTTCTAGGTTTCCCATCTCCTGGGGTTCCCTGATTGTGGTTGGTCTCTTCTAAACTCGGTCTCAGAGTTTAAAAACCAACCTGGGATTTGGAAGTCAAGTGGAGGTTCATCTTGAGGTGTGCAGTTGTGCACTCTAACTCTGTGGGAGTGAATGGTTTCAATATAATTGTGCAGGTACTGGGGGTTTGTGGGCTCAAGGATGCTTTGAATCTGGGGGTGGGGTACAGGCACCTCTTTCTCCCTATGAGTAGCACAGAGTGGCTCATGAGTTACCCACATTTTGGGAGGTGCATACAACCTAGTGTATCTCTATCCTGAATTATCAATCGCTATAGTCCCAGAAACACCAGCAGGGCTGATCATAACCTTCAGCCTGCTCTGGCCGCATGGAAGCAGACTGGGAAAGACTTGTTTGCTCTCCCAAATGTGACATCCAATGACTACTTAGTATGGACTGCCCTCCATGAACAGCAGTCTTCAGGGCTGTGCTAACATAGGAACACCTGATGTTAGTGAGAGGAGACAGCACTCTGAGTATCTCCCATTTACCACCATTTGTCACATCAAGTAGCGGGTGAGTTCTCTTGGACCCCAGAGTCTTCTGGACCCTCCCAATTTGCTTGATCAAAGTAATGGTGTGACATCATGCACCCACCACCTATTCCCACTCCCCAATTACTTCACACAGCATGTATTTCTTGAATACGCCCGACCATGACCATGCATCTCTACTCTTACACACTCCTTCTGAAAACGCTCTCCTTGCCATCCTTTGCAGAACCCCCTTAGCGATCTCCACAGTACTTTACATTGATCCCTTCCCACATCTTTCCTTTCCCATCCTATGCCATCACTGTAACCGCATCACAAACAACAATTTCTCAAACTACCCATATCTCATTATATGCCCCCTGCCTTATCTCCCAAGGCTCTACTCACTGCTTCTCCAGCTCATACTTCTATTACTTTTGGACTATGAATGGCCCAATCAATCTACAAAGGCACTTTATTTATTTTTTTCTGATCAGCTGGACTCCAAAAATAACACATGTTCAACATGCACCTGTAGTGCCCACTATGAGACTTCCTCACTTGTTGGACTTCACACTAACTTTCATCCATTTGTACAATCTCCATGACTGACCAAAAAAGGCGGTGGGTAGGCCTTATCCTCTTCCCAATTCCCCCATCCGACTTTCCCGTTCCCTTCATTGGGTGCAGTAAAACCCAATGCCCTGCACCCGCACTACTCACTATTCTCTTAAATTACAGAACCATCTAGTCCCATCAACTCACTTTTCCTCAGCCTCTACCGTTTTCTTGATTCCCTTTCTGGTAATACCTTAATTGCATCACCTGCTTTCACCAACTTCAACTTCACTCTCCTCTATCTAACACTCTGCACCTCAATCTATAATCTACACACCCATAGTCATAGCATCTCTATTGACCTGCTCTTTTTATCATCCTTGCTTAATACTGCAAACCTCACCATCAACCCCTCCCATCTGACCACTCCCTCCTTTACTGTAAAGTCTTAGTCCCTCCTCCTCTTTCCTTTTCATTCACTGTACTTACCTCAAAATAAGAGTTCCAGGCAGAACCTGTGGCACCCTACCTAGAAGTGATCTCAGCCTTCTTCTACCATCAATCCACCCCTTCCCCATGCAATTTCTCCATTGATCAGAGCTTTAATGACTTCAACCTAGCTTTAACGCCCCATTCAAATATCACTACCCTACATGCACCTTTATTTATCCACCCTTCACTCTCAGATCTGGGTCAACTCATTATTTTAACAACTTGGGGCCAACATGAGCATCCACTCGTCCAAATTCTCCACCCCATCTCCTCTATTTGCTTATAAGGGTACTCTTCTTGCACTCACAATGGCACTGGATGGTGCAAAGACAAGCAACTTAACTAACCCCATTTCCTCTCTCAATTCAGAGCCCTGCAAATTATCCTCTGCACTGCAAGCCATAATAGACACCTTCTCTTACAGCACATGACTCTGCCCACTACCTTTCCAATATGGACTCTAAGATATGGAACACCCTCAGGGTGTTTCCAGCCATTTGTCTTACCTCCACCTTCACCTCATCTCATCACTACTACATACCTCACTAACTGTTTCACCCCCCTCTCCTCTCTCTCTCTCTCTCTCTCTCTCTCTCTCTCTCTCTCTGTCTCTCTCCCTCTCTCTCTCTCTCTCTCTTTCTCTCTCTTTCTCTCTCTCACTCTCTCTCTCTCCCATTAAGTTAACCCACATCTTTTGCACAGCCAACCTATCACATGCATCTGCTGATCCCTTTGATCATAAATTTATAAAAGCAATTGTGCATTGAACCATCTCCTACCGTTCCAGACTCTGTGTGCCTGGATAGATCATATAACTAGTGACCCGTGTCTCTTCCTCATCACTACAACAACATTCTGGAATGTGTGGTATTCAACAGGATCACCCAACATCTTGATGCCAATGACCTTTGTAACCCCCTTAACTCAGGATTCCAAAGTCGCCACTCCGGTGAAATGGCCCTTACCCATGTCTTCAACTCTCCAACCAATGCCCATCATTTTCATCCTATACGAGGCTTCTGACATCATTGGTCACTCCTCTATCCTCAAGCCCAACCTTGACCCTGGAATTCAAGACTCAGTACTAGCTTCAATTGCCTCCAACCTATCTGCTCATTTACTGTTTCCAAAACATGCAAAACTCCAACACGACCCTCATCCAGTGGGTGTTACTCCAGACTCCTTCCTTGGCCCACTTCACTATACTTTATACACCCTTTCTCTTAGAAAACACATCTCCTACTTTGGGTCTTCCTATCACATCTTTGTGAATGACAAACCTTCTTCAGCATTCATACCTTCTACCAAGATCTCTTCTAGAGTATTTCCAAGTGTGTCTCAGTCATTCACCATTGGATAGCACTTTGACGTCTTATGCTGAACTCCTCTAAGACAAACGTTATATATCTTTCTTTTTAGAATGCCCAAGCCCTATTTCCCTCACCTATTTCTTTTCCCGGCTTTCCCAAGTCTTGCAAAGTCCGGATCCTCTATAGCAGAGATGTGAAGCTCCAAACGTTCGACAGATCTACTGCCACTGCTTTTTATCACCAAACTGGTACTTAGTCATCTGAACCTCCACTCTAGTCTTCTCTTAGGGATCCCTCCCCACTCTTTTGCCCCCGGAGGTGACCGCCCCCCCCTTGAGATTTGTGTCCCCGAGAAAAGAACTTCCCTCCCATTTTTTTCAATCTGATCTTTGTTATGCTCTGGATCACTCACAACTCTCCTAACCCTTGGCATTAGTACGCATTGTTGTTATCATAAATACACAGCAATAAGTACACTCATGGAATAGGAAAAGTCAAACCTGTGCTACACTGGTGTTTTAGAACACAAAGGAAATAGCAAAAATCATGTTTGCAGACCAGGGAAGTATTATCGTAAACAGTTGCAGTATGGCAGTAGCAAAGCCTTCTTTCATTGTCTTTTACTCAATTTCTTAGGTATTTATAAGTATAAGATCTATGAAATGCGGGGGAACAGCCTCCTCTATATACTTGAAACGCTGTTTACACACACGTGCGGTAAACGCGGCATGCTAGTGAAGGCTAGGGTAGCCAACCTTTCAAAATGGCTTTGCAGGACACTTTACGCACAGAGGCTCAAAAATGGTTTGTAATGCGCAAGATTTTATACAGCGCCATTTGTTTGCACCAACGTATGGATACTTTTGTTTACATATGATTGTTGCCATTCAGACAAATAAGGCTGGCAAATAGTAGGGAAGCAGATGGATATCTGCACAGCAAAATGTTTTCCCTAAAACCATTAAATCTTGACATGCAAAAAAATGAAGTTGCTTTAAGTCACTAATCAAATGTCTTTAACCTTATAGATAACAACGAGCTGTACGTTCGTGACAAAGAATCTGCATATCTATCTTTGTTATTACACAACTTCTTTGATTACCTGTCTTAAATCACTGAAAGTACAGTGGCGTTAACTAGATTGTTCAGTGTGGCATTATCTTGCATTCTGGCACATAATAGTTTACCATTTAGGATGTCGAAAATTAAAGCCACAATTATATTCTTTTGCCTTAACATATTGCTATAAGGATGTACATGTGACTTTATTATGCAATGTGTGTGTTTTGTAATTGAACTCCATAAGACTTTGACTGTTGAAATCCAACAATTTGAGCTAAAGCGTGTGATGCTGGTAACCCCTGACGCACTAGACACCCGTACCCCAGGCCCCCCACACTCCACCATCTGTCCCACCATCCAACTTCCCTCCATTTTAATTACAGCAGAGTACGACTAGTTCCTTTTTTCCATCACTGAAATTACCAGCGTTCGAGCCCTTGGTGGGAGCTAAGTTAGTAGTTCCACTTCCAACAGAAGCAGCACCTTCCTGCATTAGACACACTTCAGCTTCCCACACCCATGACAAGAAAGTGCAACAGTCATATAAACTGTGGAGAAAGCACCTACCATGCTACAAACAAATGCAGCTCTTCTCAACACCTTTAATAAACGAATCTCAGGCTTTAACTAACTACTTTAAGGTGCCCCGTGAATCGGAATAACAGTGGCTGGCAAATGGCAGCTAATCTTTGAGTCATGGATGGATGGACAGTAATTAGCTGTGGCCTGTGCACCCTGCCGTGGCCGGCCCCAGCCCACAGCTCCCAGCATACCTAATTGTGCTCGAACAAAGCAAGTCGGGACAACCCGCATCCCGCACAGCCACTCTGCAAGCTGCGGCACATAGTCCACAATTACGGGACAATCCCTCAAAATACAGGACAGTTGGCCACCCTAGTTGCGTACACCCGTGACATCACGGTACCCGCGACAATGTGATTTTAAGGTAGGTCGATGCTGTGCATATTGCACGGCCATGCTGCACTGAGTATTCACTCATTTAGAGCCTTCTCACAAGATGCAAGGTAAGCATGATGATGTAAATGGAAACCATCACAGTCTATCACCATGCTGCAGATGAGCAGATGTTCCATCCCTCTCTTCTTTTGCATTGTATTTGCACAGAGGAACGTGTACTGTTACCTGATAAAGGGTATGGGGAACAAGCACAGGTAAAATGAATCAACTCCATTAGCCTTTTTTTAATATGTTCACACCCACACACATGTATTTACAAAATGTGTGATTTTGTTTTTCTTTGTACCTTCAGTCTCTGTTGCTGAGTGTTTACATGCAGGTAAAATATATCATTATATATGAAGTACGGTGGGGGTTCCTCCAATCCTGACTAATAGGTGTGATACTAATATCATTATTCTTGTTTTGATTTCCTTTTACCCTTTTATTTTGGATTATTTTATTTGTATTAATTTGTGACTGTGTCTCTTGTCATTGTCTCTATTATTAATGTTTTTGTTAATACGCATTGCTGGAGTGTTTAGCCCTGAAGACAGACAATGTCCGAAATGCATAGGCTATACAGTACTTCTGTATAAACACTGCCTCACATTATGGATTAAAATTGCTGTGCTAATGATTATTGATTCACAGCAGATGATTTGTTGAGAACGTCTATTGACACCATTTGATTTGAAATTAGATAAGACACTTGTTCAACCTTCACAGTGATAAACGAGAGCAGAGAGCAACCCTAGTACTGTCTCTTGTATTCAACACCCTTGTGCCCAAGGCTTTTTTCACCATTGTGTTCCGATGAATATGAAATGAATTGGAGAGTTCAATATTTCTAGGAACTAAAATATAATAGATTTGAACACGAAAGTGGTGCCCTCCTTACATTATTCTGTACATACTAACCCAACTATTTTTTACAGTAAATGTTTAGTTACATTATTACTATGCAAACAGACCAGAATCCTACAATTTTACTGATCCAGAGCATCAACGACTAAAGTAATCCACAAAAAGTATAGGCTTTAGTAGTTTAAAGGGAGGCTTCCCATTTTGTGGTTATTTTCTGTAAGGCAGGAGGGAGGCATGACTTTTTTGGCTATAGTCCCCCTTAATTGACCTTTTTGATTCACTGGCCCAACATGTGATGGGTGATTTAGTCTTCCTTATAAAGGTACAAGCAAAGCTGAAATGCCTCCTGAAGAAGTTCCCACAGGGCCCTTAGGGTCCGAAACATGTTGGGTGAAAACTCATCTGGTTTCGGGACACCAACAAGATTCACATTGTGCACCAACATGGAGGAATCTATAATTAGATATTTTGCAATGTCTCCCAAGCAGAAACTTGGCAGTACATGGAGTTGTACCTTCAGAAGGCTTTGTATATTGAAGGTTTTCAGCATATACTTTAAGAAGAAAGGGATTTGAGTTATGTATATATTTGTGACTATATTGTTTGATTTCCTATGTATGTATTGTTGGATTGTTCACCTAGTTATTTATGAGTATTTGTACCCGTTGAGGGGGTGTGATGGCCTGATAGCCAATGAGGAGGCTCGGAACAGGGGAACAGGGGAATTACCATTGGTAATCCCCGTGCTATGATCCGCCTCATGGCTGGAGGCTGCCATCTTCCTCCCCCTGGGGAATGAGGTAAGTCATCCCCTCTTCCTTCCCCTCTCCCCCTCCACAGATTTCCCCCCCTTCCCTCCACTTACCCTCACTTTGCTCCTCATAGGGAGAGGACGCGCTGGAAACACTTTATTCCCCATGGATGGCACCGCAAAATACTGGTACTCAAACATGTCAAAACCTTGGGAGTTTACTTTGATGCTGAAATCTCCATGACCAAGCATATTAACGTTCTGCCCTCATCCAGACCCTAAACAGCTAAACTCATCTGCCTAAGCAGACAATTTCATGGACCAAACAACTGCATTGCATTGGCAAGAACAATCATCATCAGCAAGTTGGACTATTGTACTGCACTCCTCATGGGAACCTCAGCTTCCAACCTTGTAAAACTCAATCTCCTACAAAATAAGGCCGTACACGCTACATTGGGCCTGTGCCACTCAGACCACATTTCAGCTTCCTAATATGAAGTCCACCGGCTGCCCATCAAAGCTTGCATCATCTTCAAAACCTTGACTTGGGCTCACTGCTACGTCCTCAAAGGAGCCCGTCTTCACCTGAATAAGAGCATCACACAGCGACAACACCTACATCCACTATGATCCTCCAATAGCTTTTTACTGGATATCACATGCTTCAATAATCCCTAAGCAGGAGGAGCAAGCTTCTGTGTTGCTGCCCCATCCCTTTGGAACTCATTACCTCCCATCATCAGAAACAAAAAATCCTACCCCATTTCTAAGAGACTGGTGAAATGCTGGTTATTTAACCAATATGACTAATGACACTACTATCCAGACGCTTACCACTGGCTTAATGGGTCCCCGCAGCCCCTGCGGTGCCGGGGGCCCCACCACCTCATGTCCTGGGAGTGGGCCCACATGGACTAAAAAAAAGAAAGGTTTTTTTGTCACTCTGCCTTCATAATGACATTATTTCTGTTACAGCAAAACCATTTCTTTTTGAAGTAATAGGGCTTCCCTCATCCCCATGACATGTGTTTGTGTGAGTGTTTGGCAACAGGGGTCACACTTAAATGTATAGGTGGCTGCCTGGGTGAGTGTATGTGAAAGGGTGCATTATTAAATGTATGCGTGGCTGGGTGTGCGTGTCGAGTGTATGGTGAAAGGATGCACACTTAAATGTATGGGTGGCTGCCTAGGTATGCCTGTATGGTGAAAGGGTGCACACTTAAATGTATAGGTGGCTGCCTGGGTGAGTGTATGTGAAAGGGTGCATTATTAAATGTATGCGTGGCTGGGTGTGCGTGTCGAGTGTATGGTGAAAGGATGCACACTTAAATGTATGGGTGGCTGCCTAGGTATGCCTGTATGGTGAAAGGGTGCACACTTAAATGTATAGGTGGCTGCCTGGGTGAGTGTATGTGAAAGGGTGCATTATTAAATGTATGCGTGGCTGGGTGTGCGTGTCGAGTGTATGGTGAAAGGATGCACACTTAAATGTATGGGTGGCTGCCTAGGTATGCCTGTATGGTGAAAGGGTGCACACTTAAATTTATAGGTGGCTGCCTGTGTGAGTGCATGGTGAAATGGTGTGCAATTAAATGTATGGGTGGCTGGGGGTGGGTTTCAAGTGTATGGTGAACGGGTGCAAACTTAAATGTATGGGTGGCTAGGTGTGCGTGTCAAGTGTATGGTGAAAGGGTACACACTTAAATGTATGGGTGGCTGCCTGGGTATGAGTGTATGGTGAAAGGGTGCACACTTAAATGTATGGGTGACTGCCTGTGTGAGTGTATGGTAAAATGGTGCACACTTAAATAAATTGGTGGCTTCCTATATGAGTATATGGTGAAAGGGTGCACACATAAATGTATGGGTGGCTGCCTGGGTGTGTGTGCCTGTATGGTGAAAGGGTGCCCACCTAAATGTATGGGTGGCTGCCTGGGTGTGCCTGTATGGTGAAAGGGTACACACGTAAATGTATGGGTGGCTGCCTGGGTGTAAGAACGGGGAGTAGGGTGGGCACTGCTTTGTCTTTAACAAATTCACTGTTTCAATTCTTTTTCACAGTTTTTTATGGGCGCTCACCCTTTAGCCTAGGCACAAGGTTATAGCAATATCCAAAAAGTAGGACTGGATTGCTTCCATTCCTGGATGAGCTCACTCACAAGACCCTATCCGGGGTTTCAACCAATGCTTGAAGCAATTAGCTCACTTTCTTACAGTATATATGATTTTTAATCATGAATTCACGATTCTATGTGTGATCCTTTAAGTATCATCATTTATTCCTGACTCCTCAGTGTCACATCTTTGGATAGATCGCCTTGACTCCCTGAGACCAGGGGGTATCAATAAGGAGATAAACTTCATGTGTTTCCTGTAATTTCAAACTGGAAATATGAGCAATAAACGCGACGTAATATCTACGTGGCATAGACATACCCACTGTGCCACCAGCGGATATCCGCGATATGTCCCGCAGGGAATCAACCCCCTGTGGGACGTAAGGCAGTGACATCACTGCCAATCTGTGGATCTTTGCTGATGGACGACTGAGATGAATATGCAAATGAGGATGTAAATATATGTATATATAGTGTGTATATATAATGTTTGGTAAGAAGTCATTGTAACACAACAAGAAAATGCCACTTTGATACTTGGAGGTTTTAGTACCATTAACCCCCATAGGATTGGGCTGGTGATTGAGAATATTTCAACTCTAGAGCTAATATGTGTATGTTAAACTACTTACTAGGATATGTTGAATGTTGCAATGGAACTCCCTATATACGTTTAAAAACAAAAATAGTACTTGTTCATGTGAGAAGGTATTCAGGCAGCCCTTGATTTAAATTATGAGAACTTATACATCGGTAATCATGAATACGCAGAGAAACACTACATTTTGGGTCCATGCGCACGCACGGGTGAAAAACTCTGTGTACAATGTAAACGCCTGCGCAGAAACAAATGTTCCGCATATCGCGCATAAACTTCTTTAATCTTTTCTTTCTAGAGATGTTGTTTTACATTTACAGCAAACGCGATTGCCGAAGATACATCACCATTGAACATATGTCCACCACGAAAGAATGGTGACATAATCAGTGGGATAGAATGCCATGCGCATGCGCAGAAAGATTAGCGTTTAAAAACGCTTCCAAAGACAGCGGCAGCACCTTTTGAGCAGCCAGCGTGAGTATACAGCACGGAATGTAAAAGGTAAGAAATTGGTCGAAATAGTGAGTTAGGGTGATAATACTATGTGCTAACTGGAACAAGGGAAACATAACAATAAGGGGACCTAATTGCAAGTTGTTGACTTCACAGGGAATGCAAGCTGCTCAGGAAATTCATGCAGAGTGAAACATAATAAATACTCTGGGAGATAGAAGTTGAACAGGTAGCGAATTTAAGTCACCAGTATATGGTTCAAAAACAGTGAAAATTAACATAACAATGTATTACAATGAATCTTCTTTTTGTTTTGTTTTTTTCAAAATTTCACCTTGCGCTACAACAATCATCGGGCATGTGCAATTATGATTGACTTTCTGCTGGATTTTATATAATGATGGTTAAACAGGGAATGAATTGTACAATTGAATAATTTTGTGATTATGGGATCTTTATTGTGGCAATAAGCCACGAGGTGGCGGGCCAATACCGCCCCAGGGGGCATTACCTTGGGCGGTATTGGCCCGCCACCTCGTGGCCCGTTAGACCGGGGTACTAATTGCTTTTTTTCTTTTCCAAACAGAAAAAAAAAAAACGGCAAAAAAATGGCTGCCGCCATGGAAAAAAAAAGAAGCAGAAGGTAAGCGGGGTTGGGAGGGTGGAAGGGAGGGAGGGGAAGAAAAAAAAATAAAACGTACCTGCGTCCCCGCTGGGGGACGATGGAAGCCTCCAGCCGTGTGGAGGCACGGAGCGGGGATGGCCCACTCTGAGTCTCCACATTGCTGGAGCCTGCTATCGTTCCCCAGCGGGGACGCAGGAGCAAAAAGGTAAGTGGGGTGGGAGGGAAGGAGGGAGTGAAGGAGGGAAGGGGAAAACAAAAAAAAAAGAAAAAACTTATCCGAGTCCTCGGTGGGGGGCGAAAGCAGCCTCTCAGCCGCGGGGACTGGGAGGCTCGGAGCGGGGATGGCCCCGCTTCAAGCCTCCTCATTGGCTGATAGGCTGTCACGCCCCCCGCCGGTGACAAGGCGGCTGGAATCCTGGCCGAGAATCAAAGGATTCTCGGCCGGGTAATGACCCGGCGAGAGCCAATCAGAATGCTTGTTGCATTCCGATTGTCTCTCGCCGGGTACTAATGATGAATAAGTAGCAGTTTTAATAGCCCTGATGATGGACGGAAGTCCGAAAAGCATCGGCTAAAAATTATGTGGCTGCCTGGGTGTGCCTATTTTCTGAAAGGGTACACACTGAAATGTATGAGTGGCTCAGTGTTTCCGTGTGTGTATGGAAAATGGTATTTGTGCTTGTGTTCAGGGGTGCAACAAAACCTACATTTCGAAGGGGGTGCTAACCCTTCGAATATTGGGAGAGGCGCTAACTTCACAGGCAGTGGGGGAGGGGCAACCCTATTTGCATGGGGCATATAACTTCTTTATGCATTATAATGAGACTTTTCTAGTGCAGCTTCAATGTTGGAAGCAGTTAACTCTCTCCTTTAAGTCTGAAAGCACCCACTTATGGACTGCTCTGAGAATAAGCGGTCCCCTGTCCCCTCTCTACCCTTCCAATCATTTCCCTTGCATGCAAGTACTAAACCCCTGTCAAGATTTCAGTTCCCTAAATAAATATGCATTTGAATGCAGGTACTAACAGTGAAATGCTTTACATTAGTAATTGCTGGGCCTGTGATAACAGCGAAACACAGGTGCTCTTTAGCATCTGTGTCCCGTTCTGTCCTGCAATGGCTCTGTAGGTCAGCCAGGTCCAGTCAACATAGCCCACAATTTCAAGGGGGAGGCTAAAGCCCAGTCAGCTCAATGGTGTAGCACAACTACTTGTGTTTCATCCTTTGGTTACTTATTGGTAATCTTCATTAATCATAGCCCTGTTCTTCCTCGTCCCTGCACTTGTGTATGCATCAAAGGTACAGGGACATGGAGGTAATGCCTGGCTTAGTTACATGTAATCATCATTACTTCTAGTTCCACTCTTCATCATTCCAGTACTTAGCTATGAGGCAGGAGCCTCAAAGGTAAGCACTGGGAGAAGAAACATGGACATGGAGGTGATTCTGGGCCGAGAAGCTGATTGTGGGGTTTGGGGCAAAGGGTGGGAGGGAGAGTGGATGTGTGGATGGGTGGGTAGGGATGGGAATTGTGTGATAAATTGTAATGGTCATCCATGTCCAGGCTAAGTGGGCATGATATGTGGTATTAGTGGTTAGAGAGGCATTTTGGTGCAGCCAGTCTAGTCATTTCTTAGTTTGGCTTGACTTTTATTTTTACTGGGCATCTCTCAATCCTGCTAATTGTAATTACATGGCTAGACTGGCATTTGGGTGCTGCCAGTCTAGCCGTTTCTTACTGTAGCAATGTATATTTTTCTGGGCATCTGTAATAAAATAACCATGATACGTGTTATGGCTTCGACTAGCATTTTGGTGAAAACAGTCTAGGTATGTCTAAATGTGGCCTGCCATGCTTTACTGTAATATGTTATTACGTGTCTAGACTGGTCTACATTCTGCAGCCAGTTGGACATGTTTTCATTGTGGCATGGCATTTTTAATAGCAAAGCATTATGTTAAGTACATCATTAATGTTCCTGTGCACTGTTGGTGACTTGCATGTATCAGATTTTTGGATTGGTGTGACCCTACAAAACAGGCCTTTTAGCCAATTATTCTCAAAGTGTGCTGTATAATGCATTAAAACACATGTTTACGTCTTTCTCCTAGTGCAGTGTGCGGTGTACCTCTGCCGCAGCATGTTTGTGCGTATTGTGCAAGTGTGGTATTCTAGGCCAGCCCAGTGTGTTGCGCGACCCGTGAATTTTTGCTGAGTTGGGGGGCCCACAGCATGGCTTGCAGGGGGGCCCCCAAATTTTGTGTTACGCCACTGACACTTAACACTGTATTTTCTTCACTATACACAAATGCTGTGATACCCTTGGGTCTGGCCATTCCCCAAATTCCAAAAATGAAATATATAGGCGGAACATTGCTAGGAGGGAGAATATTGTGAAGACTTTGTGCTTTAAATCTGTATCGACAGTAAAATAAAATGCTATTCAATATGATGTTCTCTGGATGAGCCATTATTTCTCACGACATGCACGGTTATGCTCCCCACCCATTCATTATCACACACCCCATTTGCACCGCTTAAGGAGTGGGAGTTAGGCACTAGTACCTGGGCTAACAGCCTTTAATGGCTCTTCTTGTAATGTTATGTTCCCCCATAGCAAGACCACGGAGGAGCAGATGGGCTTCGCTACAACTTGAAGGATCACATTAAAAAGTGAGACGTCCCAGTTGAGAGGATTTGGAGACCTTTTCCTCCGGCAGAGGAGCCAATCCAAATTGTGGCATTTACCTATCCCGGGTGTTCTGTGTGCAGTACACCAGACACAGCGCACTAAATCGAGACAGTCCCGCAAAATATAAGCTGGTTCGCCTCTTTAATTTAGTTTCTTCTGAACTTCAGCTATATTGGACATTTGGGGCCTGATGGAATGTTTAGTGCAGTGCAAAGGTACTTTGCACTGCAAAAATGCACCTTGCACAACTATGTGAATCAGGGTGTTAGTTGGCAGTACAAAGTCACTTTGCACTTTGTACCATGCTACAAATTCCATGAATCAGGCCCTTGCATACCCCTCTGCATTCACAGCACCCGTGGGTGGCATGGTGCTCGTGCTGCTGTGCCACTCTGCTCCATGCGTGCCTTTCATTTTGTGCACGCATAGATTTGCGAAGATGCGCACGTTGGGTGTGGAACACAGGGAGGGGTTGTGCGGAATGTATGGTGCAAATGGATTAGAGGTTATTGCAATTTCTCCTTTCCTTTGAATGGCTCATTAGTGCACTTCGAAATCTTAGTGCTTGTATGGGGTCTTCCTGACCAATGTCCTTCCAGTCTCACACGTTTTTTGTGACATGTGTCCTTCTTTACATTTTGTTGGTCATTACGAGTCAGACGTTGTGCTTCATCTCTGTACATGTTAGTGCTCTTGGGCGTGTGCATCTATATGTGTGTGCACTTTGGTAGGTGTGGCATCTGCTGTGGGTTGCCTCTGCATGTGGGGATGTTGATCCCTGACGGTTCTTCTTCTATTCTAGATTCAATGCTGTTGATGTATAGAAGGCTATTCTGGATAAGTTCCACATCCTGTAAAGAATGTCTCACTAGAACATGTTCTCTGTACCTGGAGCTATGCATTTGCATTTGTGGGGCAGTTGCACCTTCACTACAGGGACGTCATTTAGGAGTCGCCAGGGGTCGCAACTGCGACCCCTGAGGCCTCCCTTGCTACCCCTAAAAAAAGAAAATACTAAACATTTATTTTATTATTTTTTATTTTTATTTTTATGCAAGGTCCAGGGCTGTGGCCAGCGCCATGTGGCTCTTTGCTTCTGGAGTGTCTGGCTTTCTTTTTCAGGCCTCTTAAAAAAATGCTAAAAGATCAGGGGTTCCTCAAGTCTCAGCAGTCACACTAAATAACAAAGAATGGGAATACCAAATAATTTGTCTTTCTAGAATTCTATAAAATAATTGCTAGACTCATACAATTTTTATTTCAGGCACACTTCAGGGGGTGAGTCAGTGATTTAGTCTGTTCCTAAACACCTCAACTCAGCCTTTCATCCTTCTGAGGTCACGATAAATGAGTACCAACAAGGGTTGGGTGATATTGTATGTATATTTGTTCTACATAAAGCACTTAAGCGTAAGTGCTATATAATAGCATATTATTATCATTTGGCCATGGACGTCTGCTTGCATTCACAGTAATTTGGTAATATGGGCCTATACAAAATGATATTAATGATACATATGGTGATCCATTCTTATATGAAATATATATCACATTATAGTGATATTGTAACCATATTTTTCGTAGTGTGCTTAGAAACAATGTTATGTGATGCCAAGTCCTGTTTTTTCAGGGGGTGAAAGGTAGTGTTCCATCGCTTCCTGTGATATCAATTCGGGGTGGGATGAAATTAAATCACTTGCTGTGATGTCATCTGAGATCAAGGGTCATGTGATGTCACTTCCGCTACCCCTGGCATTTTGGTGAAATGACATCCCTGCTTCACTAGGTTTTCAACTCTCAAATATAGCCTCTTTGTGGTGTTGCATGTATTAGAATAGGCTGCTCTCAAAAAAATCTAGGGAAGAATTGGTACTTCATCCAGATGAGGATCTTTGTGGGCCAGCGTGGCGGCTCTGCCACATTTCCACAGTCCAGTAATGTGCATACACCCATTAAAAAGAAACAGGGAGATTATGGAGGACAGTGTGCAGAAGATTTCTTACCTCAATGTGGACTGCAGGGAAATGAGAGAACAAAATATGAACTGCATGGGGAATGGTGCAGACATCTTTTGCCATGAGTCTGGGGATGGAGATCATATAAGACCATGGGGCCCTGTCTCCTGTTGCTGATGTGAGCATTCAGGCAGCCCAGGAATGGAGCCATCAAAACGCATGGTGTGAGAGAAAGAGTGTATTAGGGAAGGATGTTTTCTGCAAAAATGCAGCCAGGTTCACATCATGGGAAAGGAAAAGAGAACATTCTATGTCACAAGGTAAATTGGGGATAGTCACCTGAGGCTGTGATGAGAAATGGGATGAACATTGAGGGGTGAAAGGGAATGCTGTGGGAAAGAGCCCTTTGTGTGTAAGCATACAAGGGATTGTAAGGTGGATAGTATAAAACTATAATAGGTGTAGACTAGGGAGAGGGTTGTGCGTTGGGAGAAAGACAAAGAAAGTTAGATCAAAAACAGAAATAAAATGTGGTTGAACGAATGAGTCTGGCAAAAGGATGAAATGTGTGGAGTAAATAACAGATCAGATGGACGGAGCAATGAATAATTTTAAAAGATATTTAAAGATAGCAGAGACTGGGGTGGAAGTTCGCTTTGTTCTATGTGATTGTTTAATTGTTTTCAGAAGGATTGTCAGAGGTAAAGTAAATCAGTGTTGTTGTAACATGTTTGTCCTGATTGTGTCCATATTCTGAGTGCACGATCACTTCAGTGCATTCAGCATTCTGGCATCAACATGCCATTGAAAACTCTGCCACACATAACCAAAAAGGGAATAACATCTGTTCTAGTTTTAATGGTGGCTCTGTAGCCAGCAATGGCATGATGTATGGTTTCATAGCTATCCAAACCTGAACGTCTAGCTAGTTAGAGTAATTCTTTGCAGAGTCTATATGATCTCTCTATTGTACATCACACATTGGGCGCTAATCAAGCACCCAATGTGTAATGTACAATAGAGAGATCATAGGACTGACCTATAGGGCAGTAGGGCAATTCCCAAACCAAAACCGCAAAATACTCTTGTGGGCCAGGTTTTTTGCTCAAAGTGTGTCACTTTTATGGCCAATGTGGGCTGTTTTATGAGTTACTTCACTATGCGGCTAGTAGTTTTGACCATTGTTGCTGTATAAATATCTTTAAAATGCACAATTTGCCTCACATTATATCTTTCCCCCTACCACCTCCCCCCTTGGGTACTATACAAACAGTCTGTCACAAAAGGAATTAATTGCCATTTGCAACTGTGGACCACTTTTTCATTGGTGCCCGAGACAATGTTATTGCCCCAGTTCGACCCTGGTGATATAGGGCATCTTTGAGATGCTTCACCCCCATTGCATGCAAGAAGTTCACCATAGGAGTGCATGTGAACTGTACTCTATTATCTGAACCCAGGTAAGGTCACCCTTGTCTTTCTGCTTCTGTTGCATCCTTCTCTTTCTCTTGCAAAAACTTCCAAAAGGAATGTAATTGTGCAGACAGTGGTGATTTCTTGCAAGAAGAGTTCTTCAATCCACTTAGATGTGAAGACTGTACGAACAATAGGGTAGCATAAATGTGTGTGCATAAAGTCCATGGACCCAATAAATTCAATTCCCACTTTCACCCAGACTGTTCTGAGCCTGAATCTGAAAAGGTACACAGAAATGTGTGGCATTTCTGCTAACCTTGGATTGGAAGGAATAGAGACTTTTGGTGTGGCTGGGCAAAACTGGCAGACTTTATTTGCTGGCGCTAATAGCCCTACCGGCAAACCTCCCGGCGCTATTAGCGCCGGATCACGGGTTTGGCGCAAGGGCTATTGCCCATTCCCCATTGGGCCCATTCGGGAATTCCTCATTCCCCATTGGGCCCAATGGGTAAAATTTGTGCTATTACCGCCGGCGGATTTCCCACCGGCGGTAATCGCGCCGAAAAGCAGCAATTTTGCTGCGGATTTCCCTCCAGCTAAGAGCTGGGGGGAATTCCGCCAAAGCCATGATCTGGCAGACCCTTAAATGCGGTGGTAATAGCGCTACCGCTGCATTTAAGTGTTACCGCCAGACTCGTGATGATGCCCACAGTCTAGGAACTCTGCAAGGGTCACGTTTGAGCTTCAAACATCTGGGAGTGGACAAAAATACAGTTTTTAACTGGCCAGGGGTACGGACACTGTCCGCGGATACTCCCGATGCGCAGCACGGCTGCGATCACAAGATGACATCTCGGGATGGCCACGGACAGGACGGCTGTCCTGCAGACACCTTTTGAATGGGACACCATGTGTGCATAGGACAGGGGTCGAGTCCCTGAAGTAAATAAAAGTTCGAACGTTCAAGCAGACATGTCCGGACAGGCGCAGTGTCCGCGGGCACAATGAGATCAGGTGTACATGTGTGCTAGTGTTCTTAGGACGGAGCTGAAGTCCCCGAAGTATTTAAAAGTGCGTCACAAGCGAGCAGACAGGCGGGATGTCTGGGGGCACCTCCATTTTAGTTATGGACAGACCAGACAGTAATGTATTCTGCAAACTCCAAATTGGGCTTTTAAAAAAAAACATGCACCAACAGTAAAAACACACATATTTATTAAAACAAAAACATACAATCAATTAGAAAAGAGATGGGGGAATCAGAATGGGAAACATATATGGGAGAATTTGGGTTTTCTATTCACTGTTCATGAGGGGAGGAAGGGATTGAGGTTTAATCGTAGCGTTTTTCGTTTAGGGAATTTGATGGGGATGATTGGTTGGGACAGGGTGAATGGGCACAGGTACAAGTTGGGCAGTGATATTGTACATTTTCCTTCACATTATTTTTAATAAACGTCACCTACTGTATAACATTATTATTTAGTTAATCCATTTTTGCAGATGTGTTTATCAGTTCAGTTTGTGCATTTGCAGTTAGGGGTTATCTATAGTCATTCGGGCCCACTGTCCTCGTTCCCACTATGTACTGTTAAAAAGGAAACCATGTTTTAGTAACATCTCAACAAATCACATCACTTTTTCTGCTTTAAAAAAAGTATTTTGTACAATTAAAGTTGTTTCCTTCACTTATTCCGTCATGGGGGGAATGGTCCTCCAACCATTCCAGTGTGCTTGCCATTTCTGTTGAAAGAAAATAATAATGCTATTTCTTAGAAGTTAAGTACACATAATACATTGTAATGTTACAGAAAGAAATACAATGTACTAACTATGTTTCTAAGGGTTTCTTCTAGAATAACTGCCAGGTGCTTGTCAGTGTGTAAGCAAGGTTACACTGTGGTAATACTGTTAGGTGTTCAGTTAAGCTTTGTGCTTGATGAATTCCATCATGTTGTGCAACCTATGAAAACATACTTCTGGTTTCTCAAGTACAGAATGTCTATGCATATTTATTTTTGGATGCGCTACATATATCTCTTATTGTTTCATCTACATGTCTTTGCCCGTTGCAGGATACAACAATGTAAGGTAACCCCTGTACATTTGGGCAGTGTGTATGCTGTCCGAAGTCTGTGGACATTCACGAAGTTCACGAACTCCGTGGCTATCACTTAGGAGGCAGGGAGATCAGAATGATGGAAGGGACATGTAGAAAATTAAGGGTATCCTGGTAAAAACCCATGAAATTCAGTGAAAACACTTTGTTAAAAGGATGTTATGGTTAAGTTGCACCAATAAAAACCTATCAAATGTAGTGAAAAAACTTTGTTAAAGGGATGTTATGGTTGTTGCACTGATAAAAATGTAACAAAAATTCAGTGGAAAAACATTGTTAAAGAGATGTTATTGTGACAAGTAAAACCGAAAACCCCCAGAAATGTGCCAGTTATTGTAAGATAAGCAACCATAACTCACGCCACCACCGTGCACTGCTAAGACTAACACCCAGGACATCAAAGATGGCATCACAATTATAAAGTCCTTACAAGGGGTTCTGTTTTAATGTTGGTGACAAGGTGTTAGGGGTGATTGGGAGATCTATGAGAAACTACTTAATGCATTAACACATATACTTATCTAAAAAAAACATTATACTACAGTGTTGTTGTTAATACAGGAACCTAATCATACATACACATAAGAAATGGCTGCTGCATACACTGTAGAAGTAGAATGTTTATATTCTGGTAATTTTGCCTTGTAAAATAATGAAAGATATCCTTGGAGAGTTTTCAGTGATGTTAAGAATGAAATACATAGCTAATAAATCAAGACTTATTACATAGGTTTGTTAGAACAAACAATACATATTAAGTCCCACAATGCATGCAAATTAGAGGCACATACGGGCAAACTACAGTATAGAAGACAGAGACAACATCAATACAAAATGTCAATAACATTACAGTTCATCATCAAGTACACAAATTAATTGTGTGTTTACGTCCTGCTTATTGGACCATATCTGTGTATAATGAGCTGACACCAAACCCTAAGGAAAGTACTTCTACAGTATACAATGTGGGATGTATTTACCCATGCATCCGAGCCCTACCTCAAAACTGTGCAGTACTGACATGGAAAACATCATAATGGCCAGAGCTTCCCAGAAAATGCCCAGGGAAGTGCATGAAGAATAGGCTGCCACCCATTTTTGCCGATGTTATGGGCACAGAAGGACACTGCCTAAAACCACCATTGGACTACCCATACAGTAGTCTGAAACCATTGGGAATGGCAATGCTGATTGCCAAAAGCAAACCCATAACTGTTGGGAATTCATTTTCTTAAATCCCAAAAAGGGGTGCAGTACCAGTACTCACCACTATCCAAAAGCCGGCGTTTTAAAACCACCAGATTTTACTTTTTGTAGAAAACTGAATAAATGAACCCAAAACAGGCCAAAGAAAGACTTACTGAGAGGTGGATACAATGTAAAGTTATATTCTGAAGTGACTTGAAGGTTTATGACAAGACTGGCTGCGCTGTGGATTTCAGCAGTTTAAGTAAATTTGAACTGAAAGACACTAAAAAAAATCTAAATGTTTAAATTGACTGAGTGACCTACTTTTGAGTGTCACATAGGTTGCAATTGTTTAAATGTCATAGTTTTAAACTTAGAATCAGCCTTCTAGCTGCATATGTGAAAATGTTTAGTTTTATTTGAATGCAGAAACTGGGGAACAGAAATGACAGCTTAAAGAGATTTCAATTTGCCTGGCAACTACCCCCATCAGGAGTGAAACTTGAGTCACAGCTGTGTTCCCAGGCCTAGCTGCCCTTTTGCTGCTCACACCAAAAGGGATATGACACTTCCCTGATTGAATTACCTGGGCTCTGCAGGAAATTGAACAAAGCCCTGTCCTGACTCAGGCAATTGTTTTATTGCAGATGTCGTAAAACAGCTTCCTCTTGGCAGAAGCTGGGAGTGGCAGGGTCTCTGAGCTTGGCAGAAACTGGAAAGACTGGTTTCTGTACCATGTGACCTGAAAAGACACACCTCTATAGCCAGAATATGGTTTTAGAAAAAGATGAATAACTCATAGTACGGACATGTGAACATTTTATAAATGATACCATAATTCTTGTGATTTTTCTGCCCACATTTTAAGAGGTTTTTAGAACCGGTGGCATGTTCAGGGGGGTTTTAGCGGAAAAGAGGATATTACTCAAAATGTGTGCATGTGAAAAATCTGACACTTCATCAATTAATGTCCATACTCCTTGCGCACATGTGTGTAAATTTGGGGTAATGTCCGGAATTGCAAACCAGTTAAAAAGTGCAAAATATTGCCATTTCTGAATGCAAGCTCCCAGGAAGAGCAGAGTTTGAACAGGAGATACCTCCTGTGATATGTGAGGGGTGCATATGATTTTAAAACAATATGTACCTCTGCAAATATGTATTTGGTTCAAATCTAGATTTGTGTGCAAGTTGACAGGAGGAGTGGACTTTCTGCAGGCTGTAAAATGACATCACTCTGACACAACTTAGCTCCCCCAATCAAGTGAGAAATGGAAGTTTGACCAATTAGAAGCTGAGAGAGGGGTAGGGTCTAGTGATGCTCACACACACCCATTTTAAAAACACATAAAAGCAGAGAGACAGGACAGATAGGGACTTTCAAATCCATTTGCAGCTGGAAGCTCTGCCGGGAAAATCCATACTTTACCTCCATCAATCTCCAGAGAAAGCTGTGCAGAAAGATCCAGACTTTAAATCCCTCAATCTTCAGAATCCAGAGAGAGGGCAGACCCAGATCGCTGTGAAGTGCAGAGACCAGAGTACCGTCTAAAACCTGACCAGATCCATGGCGAGGCCCATTTCACTCAAGAATATAGTGTGAGTACATAGCAAAACTGTGCAGAACCAATCTCTTAGTTAAGATAATATAATTCAATCCTATTTTAACCTAAGTAGAACTGTCTCCTGACTGTCACCTGTCATTTGTAAAGCTGTCACTTGTCATTTTCTAGTTGCAAGCTGCACTTGTCTTTTTGAACTTTAAAATTTCAAATCTGAAAAACGACCTTTATTTAATCGCTCATATCTCCGTGACCGTTTGTGCTAGAGACTTGCAGTAACTTTCATCTGGAAGCTGAGATCATAGGCTTTCTTAGGACCCCAAAACGATAGTGATAGTCCTTGTAGTTCCTCCGTAATCGCACCAGACGCATTCGCGAATTTTGCCGCGATTTGAAAATTTCTCCACTTGCAAAAAGATAGCTGCTTTTGCTTTCCTCTGAAAAAAAATCGTTTGCCTCATAAAAACAATCCCTGAATCATTGCAAGAGTGAGCCTGGACTAATATTAACTTGATTTCACTCACCCTGAACCTCCTAGAGGGAATTAAAAGCATTTTAGCATATTTTTCCTTCATTGCCAGCACATATCAAAGCATTTTGCCTGTGTTTTAAACTTCTGTAGTCTAAGTTGCTGGGTGAACTGAATTACATTTGAATTGCATTTCTGAGAATTGTGTGCCTTCCTTCCATTTCCTTGCATTGCATAAAAGGGGGGGGGGGTGAATTGTCCAAGAAAGTGATTACATCGTTTTGCTGAAATCATATTGAGTATTTTCTTTACTGCATTTCATTCCACATTGCATCCATTTGAAACCATAAAAGTATTGTTGCTATCTTATCCATTTCATGTCAACTCCTTAGTGATTATAAGGAAGTGTGCTAGTGCCAGACTATCCATTATTGATTACTGATCAGATTAAGTGTGATATTCAATTATTAATTTATTCTAAAGTGTGATATATATCTCTATTGTTTAAATTATCAAATAAACCTTTTAACTTGCAAAACAGAACTACTTCTTGGCTCAGTGGGGTCAGGAGGATTCCAAGAGAGGGGTGTTATATAGGGGTAGTCATCCAGAACGCATGAACTGGACATAAAGATATATCCATAAGGGTTTTCATTCAGTATTCTAGACTAGGCGTTGACTTAGCTGTAGTGTTGAATTGAATCCTCTTACAAATTGGGGGCTCGTGCCGGACGTTTGGGTTAGATCTACCATTTGTGCAGATTAATACAGCGTGCCAGCTGACCAGATACACATTTCCGGTCGGACCACACGCTGTGTTACGCTGTAAAGCACTCCTCAAAGGAACGCTCCAAGAAAAGTTCTGTTCTGCAAAAATAAAATACTAATTTCTGTAAGTCAGGACAGAGACCAATCTCTAGAATGACGACCTTGGTAGATATGAAAATAGCCAGAGAGCACTTCTTACATAAATTATTTGTGAGAGGTGAATGGGCTGAGCAGGGCCAGGAGGCCTGGTTGCAGGCCATCACGCGACAGGCCACTGAAACAGGGTCAGACTTATGGAGAGATCAGGGTCCATTACATGTGGCCCTGAGTGAACTATATATGGCTCCTAAGGCCAAAGATGAACACGACAAGATTGTTAGGATAGCAGCATATTTATATTTATATATGGGAGCCATACAGAATAAATGTGCTGAAGGCCATGATCTGGCAAAAAGGCAACAGATGGCGTTAGAGAAGGCCCAATCTGATCTGGACTCTTCTGAGCAAAGGCTGCACAGAAGCCAGGAGTCAGAAAATGAGACCAGGCAGTACATCACTAAAATAAAGGAGGATATGGATGTGCTGCAAAGGGAAAAGTCAGAACAGGATACCAGATTTCGGGCCTTGCAGAAGGAACACCAAGAAGGTTTGGACTCCCTACTGCAAAGCCAGAAAAAGCTGGAGCAACAACTGGACTTCAACAGGGTATGTGCTGAGCAGGTAGTCACCCTGCAAGGCCACCTAGATAGGGAAAAGGCAGAAAGCAATAAACTGATTCTGAAAGACCTGGATACCCAGGCAGAGTTTGATGAAGAGCGCCGGAAAGCTGGTGCCCTTCAAAGGCAGAGGGACGACCTGGCAGCACAGATGCAGGCTCTCAGTCAGGAAAGAGACACTTTAGGCCAGGAAGTCTGCCACTTAAAAAAGGAAATTGAAGAAAATCACCTGGCCCTCCAGGGGCTGGGATGACCTCCAAAAAGAAAACCAGAACTTGGTAGAGCACACCAGAAGGGTGGAAGATGCTCTGGCAAGAAAGGAGCAGGCCGGTAGGGATGGGACTCAGGAGGTAAACCTCCTGCAGCAAAGACTGGCCCAGTTCTCCAGGACCAACCAGGAAGCACAGAGGGAAAATGAGGCCCTCTGTCAACACAATGATCGGCTCCAACAACAGGTAGCGATGCAGGCGAGACTGATAGAGTCTAGTAAGGCCTTGACTGAGGAACTGAAAGCACAAATGCAGGCTCTTGCATTGCAACAGGGAGCAGGGGCGGATAGAGATGAGGTTCGCTGGGAAAGGGAAACTCCGGAGCATAACCTCAGGAGCCCCAGTACCAGAGGCCCTCATACCTCTCAGTCCCTGGACTCTGCCACCCCCATGTTCCCCGGCGCACATGAGCACCGGGCCACCGGGATGGCAGACTACTATCCAGACAAAAGTATGGGGCTCATAGGCCAGTACCACCCAGGTATGGAGGGGCGGGCATCCGGGTATGGGCACCCAAGCGCAGTGCAATTTAGTGGGGAACCCCAGGAGAGTAGGCCCCTTAAGGGCATCCTGAAAACCTCTGCCCAGTTAGGTCAGTGGAGGGGGTACCCATTAAATCCTGGCAGCAAGGAGGAATCTGAAGACTCCTCTGAACTGCGCAGGACACGGGAGACCAGGTCCCCACATTCTGCCAGCCATTCCCAGGCTCGCAGAATCCGGGAAAACCTGGAAGAACAGACGGGAACCTCTGGGAGCAGTGCCTCTGAGTCCGAGGACGAATGGACAAGGGTTACCCGAACCAAAAAGGCCAATAAGGCAAAAAGGGCCTTGCTTAAGGACCCCTTAAAGCAGATTAAGGCGATCAGGAGCGTCATCACGCCTTACCATAAGAACGCTAAGTATTCTGTTTGGGAGCACTTAGAGTTGTTTGAACAAATGATGGAGACTTTCCATTTGAAGGACAGCCAAAGCTGTATTCAATATGTAAAGTGGACCTTCTCCCCGGAATACTCCAGTTTCTTTGCGGGGCTGGAGGACCAAAATCATTTAAGATGGTCCACCTATAAGGCGACCATCTTGAAACATTTTTCTGTTCACAGAAATCCTCAAGAGGCTCGCAAGGCAGCCTACAATTTGCAATGTGGGGAGGATCAGGCCCCACAAGAATTTGTGCAGGAGTTAAAGTGTGCTTTTGCACAGACCACAAGAAGGGTGCGCACGGATAGCAGAGAATTTATTAATACATTTTTCCATGCCTTGCCCAAATATATCATGACCCAGCTCGTGAGGGGTTTTCACGAGAAAAGATCTTTAGACTGGGTCCTTGAACAGGCTACCTGGATCTATGAGGTGCAGAAACCGATAGATAGCAAAAGTAATGCCCAGAAAAACCCCAAAGCCAAAGCACCCCTGCTGCTGCCAAGGTGGCAGAGGTAAAGGTCACCCCCGGTTTGGATTTGGAGATGGGGGGGCCTAAAAACCTACCTGCACCTAATAATGCTAGGCCCAGGAGGTCCTCGGGTCAGTCACAGACAGGGAGCCAGGGAGGCAGCCCCACAAATGGGGTCCCTCGCTCTCCTGATTATGTAAGTCCCCGTTACAAGGGAAATCGACCCATCCTGGGTTATGTGTGGACTCCTCCAGCCCAAGGGGGGGGATCCAGCCAAGCACCTAACCCAGGGAACTTCCCTCCCAACTTCCCACAGGAGGGCAGAAATTCTCCAAATCCTGGGCAGAACTTTTTCCCCAGGTATCCACCCAATTTCCAACCCCAAAATCATCCATCCTTCTTTCCCCAATTCCCTGAGCCCAGACAACCTAATCCGGGAGAGGGGAGGCCAAGGGTGGAGGGGTACCCAAATCTTCCCAACCAGGGGTACTACCAAAGAAGGGACAGCTACCCTTCCCGGGATCAGCCCAGGGGAGAAAACAGGGCCCCGTATCAGCCTGAGCGGGTTTCCCAGTTAGAGCGCCAGGTTCAAAACATGGCGCGGGATCTGGGTCAAATACTGAGGGCTCAGCAGAACCCTCAGATCGGCATGCCGGCGCAGAACGCACCCAACTCTGGACCTGGTGCCCCAGAACAATGACGGGGGCAGCACCCCGATAACTCACCGGTTCCCAGGGAGAAGGCACAAGGGGAAGGGGGGTGTAAAGCCTTGGAGGAAGCTTCCTTCCTCACTTGTAAACAGCCCCTGGAAACCCAGGAACCGGAAACAAAATCTCTTGCCCCTGAAAGTCTGCCTCCTAAGGAGCAGAGGGGTGGTAGGAGAAACAAAAGACCCAAATAGACTCAGTTTGAGGAGGAGGTACAGATCTTCCAATTTGAGGGAGAGGGATCCTCAGAGGATCCTGGGAAAAGGATCTTCTCCTTCAGAGAGGGGGGAACTCCTCCCAAAGAAAAATGGGTCCCTAGGGATGCAAATCCAGACTGGGGAGATGTGGAGACTGAGCTACTGCCGCCCACCATCTCATCCCAGAACCAACAGCAAGAAACTCCCCTGGTTCAAACCCATCCTGGTGACTGCCTCCAAAAAGGGGGGGCGGCCCAGAACCGGAGCCAGGGGAACCCACAATGGCTCTGATCTCCAGTTGCCAAATTGTTCTTTCAGATTCCCAAGGCTCTCCACAGAATTCTGACCAAATTTCTTCTCTCGCAATGTCCAAAACCAGAAAGTTAGCCCACCAGTTGTCCAAAAATGTGCATTATCTGTGCCCCCTTGAGGAGAAGGAGGGAAGATACTATGCCCCGGTACAAGTACAGGGGCAGGGTACGATTTCAGCGCTGGTGGACACGGGATCTCAAGCCACCCTTCTGTCCAGAAGGGCCTTTGATGAACTGAATGCAGGAAGGGGAGAGAATTACCAAATTCCTCTCACCTCTCTTCCTGGACAACTGCAGAACTTTGACGGGAAGGAAATTCCCGTTGAGGGGACTGCAGACTTGGACATTAAGATCGGGCGACACAAGTTGAAACACCCGGTCATAGTAGTGTCTCCAGAGGGCACCCCTTGTTTACTAGGGAATGACCTCCTGAGAAGGTTGTCACCCCTAATAGATTGCGTAAACAGGGTCCTCTGGACCCAGACTAGCCGACCAATAAAATTAAAACAGAGTGTCAACCATGTTAGTTTAAACGGCACCTGCCACATGGTTGAACAAAAACCTGACCAAGTAGAATTTCACTTCCAGAATAGCCAAATTCCAGACGTGACAGTAATAGCAGTAGGACAACAGACTGGTGATGGGGGGTCCTCTTTATTTCTGAAAATCAACCTTCCTTCCAGTCTAAAGTGGTACTCCACGCTGGAAGGAAACACTCTGAAATTCTATACTAATCCACAATCAGAAACTCCCACTCCTATAGTCCAGAAAGATGTGAATCAGCTCAGAGCCTGGCTGATATTCAGCAAATTGGAGAGCAGTTGTTCATCCCTGTTCAGTTAAACGATGGGAAGGACTCTGTTCTCGCTCGAGTGTGTGTGAACAACGGTAAGAGCTTCATCAGCGAAGCCATGTTCCGCCAACTCCCAAAAGATCCAGCCATTCCCACATTCAAACTGATAGACAAATGGGAAATGGACCTGGAAGCACCTAATTCCAAACATCTCCTGCCAAGCAGGTGTATGCTCAAAATCTCCACTGGCAACAAGAGCATAGTCCACAATTTTTGGGTCGTGCGAGACGTCCCTGCCGCCTTTTACTTAGGCAGTGACATTCTCAATCGCTTTGCCATTAGTTTGGACCTAATAAACTTCAAAGCTTGGTCCCGATTAGCGGATAATCCCATGGGCTTTGATGATCCAGAAAAAGCATTTAGGTCAGCTCAATTGCTACCTTATGCAGTTGAAATTCAGATCAAAGAGGAAGTCACCATCCCAGAAAGGACCCGACAATTCTCCCTGGAAGTGAAAGTTAAAAGGGGACAAGAGTTGAAAAACCCTGATGCTTACATACATCTAAATGCTTCTCTCCAACTGCAAGGGTTAGGGGTAAACCCAACTCCATTAGTCAACATAGAACATGACACCATTCCAATAGAGGTGGATAACAGCGACTTGAAGAGTATTACTCTAGCCGCAGGCACCATTATTGGAATGGCGGTTGATGACCGACATTTTTCCATAGATTTAGGAAATGAACTGTTAGGGCCAATCCCCAAGGACTGCTTTGACAGTGACAGTGATGACAATACAACACCAGACAGGATTTTTACCCGGCATGGGGGTAACTTCCTGGTGTACACTTCTTGCCCTTATGGTAAGGAAGATGTGACTTGTGACTTCAGGAGGGATGAGGTGATTTTCCAGGTCCATGAGGGCTGCCTTTCCCACCTGAAGCCTCCAGTCCAAATCAGCACTCTGACCAGGGACTTCTCCACCCAGCTGGAGGAGGCCGCTGAAATAGCCAAACCAGAAGTCTTTCCAGGCTTCAGGCAGATGGTGGAAGAGAGAGTCAACCTAGCTGATGCCTGTGTGACTCTGGAACAAAAGCAAAAGTTGAAACAAGTTTTCTTGGATTTCCAAGATCTCTTTGCGGTAGACTCATATGACTGTGGTTGCACCGACATCCGCACCACGACAATCCCCACGGACCCTGGCATGACTCCTGTGTTTGTGAAGCAATATCGCTTGCCTCTCGCATCAATGGAGTCCCTTACTGAAATAATTAAGAACCTTGAGTCCCGGGGAATAATACGTCCAGTACACAGCACCTTCAATAATCCGGTGCTGGGAATATTAAAGCCAAACGGCCAGTGGAGACTCTGCGCTGACCTTAGGGAGCTCAACAAACGGGTCCATACTTCCCGATGGCCTCTGCCCTACATTGACCAAGGGCTGGCCCAGATCCAGGGGTCACAGGTATTCACAGCAATAGACCTGACCAATGGATACTGGACCGTGCCTGTCAGCAGGGAGGACCAATACAAACTGGCTTTTACCTTTGGGGGCCAGCAGTACACATGGGCCCGGACTCCCTTCGGATACCTCAACTCCGGCAATGAATTCAACATTTTCCTACATAAGGCCATGCCCGACTTGGGTGCGAGGGGCAACCTGGCTTATGTAGATGATGTCCTCATCAAAAGTTCATCTGTGGAGGAACACATACCGGAGATCCGTTATGTTCTGACGCAGTTGAGGGCCGCCGGAGCAAAACTTTCCTTTCAGAAAGCACAGTGGTGTAGAACCCGTGTTAATTTCTTGGGGCATGAGATTACTGCTCAGGGTCTCTGTCTCCAGGAAAAGAAAGTGGAAGCACTTCAGAAACTGAAAGACCCCACAACTCTGCGGGAACTAAGGAGCCTCCTTGGACTGACTAATTACAGCAGAAAGTTCATTGAGGGCTACGCAGAGATCACCAGACCCCTTATTCATCTCCTGAAGGGGGGGGTCAAGTGGGAATGGGGTCCAGAACAAGCCGAGGCAGTAAGACAACTCAAGAGAAGCCTCTCACAAGCGCCTTGCCTAGCTTACCCTGTCAGAAACAAGGAGTTCTTCCTGGAGACGGGGTTCTCTAATACGTGCTTGACGGCGGTATTATACCAAAAGCATGACAAGGTCAAAAAGTAATCTCCTATGCGAGCAAAACTTTATCCTCTGTGGAGGAAAAATTCAACGATTGTGAGAAGGCACTCCTGGCAATGGTGTGGGCATTGAAGAATTACCGCCCGTTTATCCAGGGGGAACACATCATAGTGGAGACTCCACACCAGCCTCTGCAATATCTCCAAAGTGACAGAATCCGGGCCGGAAATGTGAGTAATTCCCGAATTACTTCCTGGATTTTGTCAATGCAAGGCTTTCCTGTGGAGGTCAGATATGGCCAAAACAAGAAGAGTCCCCTCCCGCAAGGTCTGGCTGACTTGCATGATTGTGCCAGAGAAAACTGTCTCGAGGACGAAAGTCTAAAAATCAAGGACAACATGGAGGCATACCTTAATTCCCCACACAAAGTCTTTGAAGAAGACAAGTGTGAGGGAATGCCCACTGTCTATGTGGATGGATGCTCTTACCATGTTGACAACAACGGGGAGAAAGAACTGGTGGCTGGCGTAGGGAATGCATGGGTGAAGGAGTTCCCAGAACCCTCCGCTGGATACAAAATTGGTCCCCGAAGTAGTCAGGTGGCAGAATTGATGGCTGTGCATCAGGCCATCCTCACTGCTGTCCAGCATCAACTCCACGAACTGGTCATAATCACAGATTCGGATTATGTACGGAATGGGTTCGTGGAGCACCTGGTTAATTGGAAAACCAAAGGCATGTTGTGTGCTAACAACAAACCCTTGAAACATGGGAAGTTGATCCAAAACATTGATCACCTGGTCACCTCGAATGAGATGACCATCTATTGGAAGAAGATCAAGGGTCATTCCAAAGTAGAGGGACCAGACAAAACAGGAAATGACTTAGCTGATCAGCTGGCCAAAACCGGGGCCATCCAAGGGGATCTAATTGAGATTGAGCCCCTGTTGGGGGAAATCCAGGTCACTGCTATCACTAGGTCCCAGACAAATGCTCACAACGACCTTTCAATTGCACAATGGAGTAAGGAGACCCCTGATGCTGATTTGATTACCGCTCAGAAGGGGGATCCAATTATTGGTAAGTTTTACCAGCACCTTGAGGACCCTGAGAACTTTCCCCTGACGGATACCGATTACATTGGGAAAGAGGACCTAAGAGTGTTGATGAAATGTCCAAAAATGTTCCGGATCCAAGACGGTTTGTTGGTAAGGAAATCCAAAGCTGGCCACGATCAGTGGGTGGTTCCTACCTCATTCCGAAGCCTGATGTTAAGTCACGCCCATGATGCGGCCACCGCCGGTCATAGGGGGTTTCACACAACACTGGAAATCTTAAGAGAGGTTGCATACTGGCCACACATGGGGCAGGACCTCAACCAATACTTGAAGGGGTGTCTTGTGTGTGCACAATTTCAGCCATCATCCCTCACGCACCGCGCGCCTCTCCAAAAGCGGGGGATGACACTGCCATGGTCAGATTTACAAATCGACTTTGTAGGCCCCGTGATTCGCTCTGCTAGGGGGAATAAGTACATGTTGACTGTGACATGCTTGTTTACCAAGTGGGTGGAATGTCTCCCAGCCCCAAATTGCAAGGCAGAAACCGCAGCCGCCTTGATGATTAACCACATCTTTTCCCGTTTTGGTCTACCTCAAAGGATTGAGTCAGACAGGGGTAGCCACTTCACCAGTGAAGTAATGACAAAGATGTGGGAGATACTGGGGGTCAAGAGAAAGCTACACATTGCTTACAGGCCAGCTTCTTCTGGGGCAGTAGAGAGATATAACCGAACCATTGTGAGCATATTAAAGAAGTTTGTGGCAGATTCTGGGCCAAGTTGGGATATCCGATTACCTCTGGTCCTAATGGCTATCAGATCTACCCCTTCATCTGCAACCAAAATGTCACCATTTGAGTTGATGACTGGACGCAAGATGGTGCTTCCTCAGCATTTGCTCTACAGGACCCAAGAGCAGACACTGATAAATGCCTCCACTACTCATGAGTATGTGGAGAATTTAAGGAAACACCTTCAACATGCTTTTGCTTATGCTCAGCGGAATCTAGAAAGATCGGCTGATAGCATGAAGACCCATTATGACCTGAAAACTTCCAGGAAGGAATATCAGGTGGGAGACCGGGTCTATCTATACAACTTCCAAAGAAACCAGGCCAAGCAGCGCAAATTTTTGCCTACATGGAAGGGACCCTTTGAGATCATCGACAAGATCTCCCCTGTGGCCTACAAAATCCACATCCCCAAAGGTCCTTTGGCAGCGGGGCAAGACAAGTGGGTCCACATAAACCAGTTGAAATGTTACCATCCCAGGCACACTCTGCAACAACTGGAGGAATCCTCTGGAATCCTAGCGGGTACTGTCTCAGACTAATTCAGTTCCAACCATAAAACATACCACATCTAGTCTCTAAAATATTGTGATTTGCATGAAACTGTATCTTAGTTATACTGTTTTTTTTTTTCAAAATAAGAATGTAATGTTTCGTTATGATGAAATGCATATGCTGCCCCACTATCTCAACCGTGGTGGAAAAATGTCTATGAATAAGTATTGCCGCTCTTCCTTTGTCGTCCTAGGAGAGATGAAACCATGGAGAATGACCAAGGAGGACGATCCGGAGACCTGGAGCAGAGACGCAACGGGCCCGGGGTACCGCCCAATATTCCCATCAGGACCGCCGAGGAGAACCGATCGATCCGACCGGATGGAGAAAAAGATGCTGAACTGTGCCATCTATTGGAAGAAGATGAGGAAACATCCCAGGTCTTGCGAGTCCCATCAGTGAAACCGAATGGCCATCGCAAGAGGGGGGCTTGTGGGATGTATTTACCCATGCATCCGAGCCCTACCTCAAAACTGTGCAGTACTGACATGGAAAACATCATAATGGCCAGAGCTTCCCAGAAAATGCCCAGGGAAGTGCATGGAGAATAGGCTGCCACCCATTTTTGCCGATGTTATGGGCACAGAAGGACACTGCCTAAAACCACCATTGGACTACCCATACAGTAGTCTGAAACCATTGGGAATGGCAATGCTGATTGCCAAAAGCAAACCCATAACTGTTGGGAATTCATTTTCTTAAATCCCAAAAAGGGGTGCAGTACCAGTACTCACCACTATCCAAAAGCCGGCGTTTTAAAACCACCAGATTTTACTTTTTGTAGAAAACTGAATAAATGAACCCAAAACAGGCCAAAGAAAGACTTACTGAGAGGTGGATACAATGTAAAGTTATATTCTGAAGTGACTTGAAGGTTTATAACAAGACTGGCTGCGCTGTGGATTTCAGCAGTTTAAGTAAATTTGGACTGAAAGACACTAAAAAAAATCTAAATGTTTAAATTGACTGAGTGACCTACTTTTGAGTGTCACATAGGTTGCAATTGTTTAAATGTCATAGTTTTAAACTTAGAATCAGCCTTCTAGCTGCATATGTGAAAATGTTTAGTTTTATTTGAATGCAGAAACTGGGGAACAGAAATGACAGCTTAAAGAGATTCCAATTTGCCTGGCAACTACCCCCATCAGGAGTGAAACTTGAGTCACAGCTGTGTTCCCAGGCCTAGCTGCCCTTTTGCTGCTCACACCAAAAGGGATATGACACTTCCCTGATTGAATTACCTGGGCTCTGCAGGAAATTGAACAAAGCCCTGTCCTGACTCAGGCAAATGTTTTATTGCAGATGTCGTAAAACAGCTTCCTCTTGGCAGAAGCTGGGAGTGGCAGGGTCTCTGAGCTTGGCAGAAACTGGAAAGACTGGTTTCTGTACCATGTGACCTGAAAAGACACACCTCTATAGCCAGAATATGGTTTTAGAAAAAGATGAATAACTCATAGTACGGACATGTGAAAATTTTATAAATGATACCATAATTCTTGTGATTTTTCTGCCCACATTTTAAGAGGTTTTTAGAACCGGTGGCATGTTCAGGGGGGTTTTAGCGGAAAAGAGGATATTACTCAAAATGTGTGCATGTGAAAAATCTGACACTTCATCAATTAATGTCCATACTCCTTGCGCACATGTGTGTAAATTTGGGGTAATGTCCGGAATTGCAAACCAGTTAAAAAGTGCAAAATATTGCCATTTCTGAATGCAAGCTCCCAGGAAGAGCAGAGTTTGAACAGGAGATACCTCCTGTGATATGTGAGGGGTGCATATGATTTTAAAACAATTTGTACCTCTGCAAATATGTATTTGGTACAAATCTAGATTTGTGTGCAAGTTGACAGGAGGAGTGGACTTTCTGCAGGCTGTAAAATGACATCACTCTGACACAACTTAGCTCCCCCAATCAAGTGAGAAATGGAAGTTTGACCAATTAGAAGCTGAGAGAGGGGTAGGGTCTAGTGATGCTCACACACACCCATTTTAAAAACACATAAAAGCAGAGAGACAGGACAGATAGGGACTTTCAAATCCATTTGCAGCTGGAAGCTCTGCCGGGAAAATCCATACTTTACCTCCATCAATCTCCAGAGAAAGCTGTGCAGAAAGATCCAGACTTTAAATCCCTCAATCTTCAGAATCCAGAGAGAGGGCAGACCCAGATCACTGTGAAGTGCAGAGACCAGAGTCCCGTCTAAAACCTGACCAGATCCATGGCGAGGCCCATTTTACTCAAGAATATAGTGTGAGTACATAGCAAAACTGTGCAGAACCAATCTCTTAGTTAAGATAATATAATTCAATCCTATTTTAACCTAAGTAGAACTGTCTCCTGACTGTCACCTGTCATTTGTAAAGCTGTCACTTGTCATTTTCTAGTTGCAAGCTGCACTTGTCTTTTTGAACTTTAAAATTTCAAATCTGAAAAACGACCTTTATTTAATCGCTCATATCTCCGTGACCGTTTGTGCTAGAGAATTGCAGTAACTTTCATCTGGAAGCTGAGATCCTAGGCTTTCTTAGGACCCCAAAACGATAGTAATAGTCCTTGTAGTTCCTCCGTAATCGCACCAGACGCATTCGCGAATTTTGCCGCGATTTGAAAATTTCTCCACTTGCAAAAAGATAGCTGCTTTTGCTTTCCTCTGAAAAAAAAAAAATCGTATGCCTCATAAAAACTATCCCTGAATCATTGCAAGAGTGATCCTGGACTAATATTAACTTGATTTCACTCACCCTGAACCTCCTAGAGGGAATTAAAAGCATTTTAGCATATTTTTCCTTCATTGCCAGCACATATCAAAGCATTTTGCCTGTGTTTTAAACTTCTGTAGTCTAAGTTGCTGGGTGAACTGAATTACATTTGAATTGCATTTCTGAGAATTGTGTGCCTTCCTTCCATTTCCTTGCATTGCATAAAAGGGGGGGGGTGAATTGTCCAAGAAAGTGATTACATCGTTTTGCTGAAATCATATTGAGTATGTTCTTTACTGCATTTCATTCCACATTGCATCCATTTGAAACCATAAAAGTATTGTTGCTATCTTATTCATTTCATGTCAACTCCTTAGTGATTATAAGGAAGTGTGCTAGTGCCAGACTATCCATTATTGATTACTGATCAGATTAAGTGTGATATTCAATTATTAATTTATTCTAAAGTGTGATATATATCTCTATTGTTTAAATTATCAAATAAACCTTTTAACTTGCAAAACAGAACTACTTCTTGGCTCAGTGGGGTCAGGAGGATTCCAAGAGAGGGGTGTTATATAGGGGTAGTCATCCAGAATGCATGAACTGGACATAAAGATATATCCATAAGGGTTTTCATTCAGTATTCTAGACTAGGCGTTGACTTAGCTGTAGTGTTGAATTGAATCCTCTTACAACAAGAAGGTTAACGTTTCTACATATATAGCAACTTTTCCATTTAAACTTTCTTAATGTCAGTGAAGAAAACCGGTAGACTTTCATATGTCAGTGTACAAAACCAAGTGGCCCAGATTTCTGATGTCATCAGCGGTGTCATCAATGAAAATTCTGATGTCATCTTTGATGTCCTGGGTGTTAGTCTTAGCAGTGCATGGTGGTAGTGCGAGTTATGGTTGCTTACCTTACCATAACTGGTGAATCTCTGGGGGGTTTTCGGTTTTACTTGTAACAATAACATCCCTATAAAATAGTTTTTTCACTGAATTTAATAGGTTTCTATTAGTACAACTTAACCATAATGTCCCTTTAACAAAGTGTTTTCACTGAATATATATATATATATATATATATATATATATATATATATATATATATATATATATATATATTAAAGCTATATCTGGTTTCATACAGGGGCCTTTTTGGAAATAAAGTTATACCTTGCCAAACCGTCTAATGAAACTTTGTTATTGAGTCAGACAGATGTCGGAGCATTTTGTGTGTAACTGTCTGGGGCAGAGATTCACCCACAAAAGTATGCAGGCTCCAGCCCTGAGAGCTCACTTTGTTCTCCTCCTGCAAAGGCATGACACCTTCCAAGAGAAATAGGACTAAACCTCAGTGGGGGTAGTGTGGGAGTCAGTTCTTCAAAGGAAGCTCTGCCAACACAATGGGAAAATCACACCACAGGGATAATGATTGAAGTCTCTTTGATCATGGAGGCATTGGAGGGAGTTGAGTATACAGGACCTTAGGAGGGACCCTATCAATGGAAAAATGGTTCCACCAGCAGATATCGGATGGCACAAACTTCTGTTACAACTGCTGAATTTGGCCCCTTACAGAAGGCTTTAAATGGACATATCTGAGGTGGTAAATTACTATATAAGGGGGTGACCACCACGACCCTAGGTGAATCATCTTGAAAACACATTTTGAACCAATTTGAAGTGAACTTTGGGCACACTTGCATATAAGTGTTCCCCTGTAGCCTGTTTTCCTTTTCTTTTCTTTTCTTTCATGTTTCCTTCTTTCTCTTCTGTTTTCGTGCTCCTGTGCCTTCTTTCCCTCTTCTGGCCTCCCTCCCTGCTTTCACCGCCCACATACCCTTGCCAATTGGCTGCTGTTGGTGGTGTGATATGAATTCGCACTTAAGTGGATTGTTGGGGGTGGGAAATGTATCACACTTAGGGGATTGTTGGGGGTTGAGCGTGTAGATGGGTGGTTGGTGGTAGGAAATGTGTTGCTCCTAACTAACCATACTAAAACCTCACCATTCTGCATACTCACCCTCAATCTCTGATACAAACACAACCATAGCTCTAACGCACCACCAACCACATGCTTTTCACAACACCCAACATGAAACCAAATCATGCTCGACCATACCGCAACACGACATGTTGGCTACCACCTGAAAACGCACCTATGTTCAGGGACCAGTTTCTCCGAACTGAAGCGGCCAACCAACAGCACATCAAAGCTCTCTTGCTCTTCTCCCTCACAATCCCACTATCAACCCCCCCACAACCCCATTTCCATTACAGATCCACCAGAGCATCAAGAGACCACGCAAGTGGCAACAGTGCGCGGTACAAGACCCATTAAAATGAACATGCTTGCTTGCTGGAACTCCTCTTGAAGACTATAGTCTACTGCTATACCATACTACCTTAAAGAGGTGAAGGAGTGAAGGAGGTGCACCATACTTCTTGTGACTGTGGGGCTGAGTGGGCATTTATAAACCACTATTCATCCCCATACTCCTGGAAACCAGTAGTAACAATGTCACTCTTTCTTCATGCTGTTGGCAAACAAAATGTTTGCCATGGGCATAGGATTGGTGCAAAGGTGGAATCTTCTGCCCACGCATAGGTACGGGAGTGTTTTGCAGCCCAAATACTGGGTGTCCATGATGGAAAAAGAAAATGTCGGGTTCGGTCAGCGATCTATAGGCAAACCCAACTGTGTGTTTTTCACTGTTGGTTTTCTTTCACATTACTAGCCATAAACAAATTGAGCTGACATCAACAGCAAGAATGGTAGGTACCTTCAGGTGGAAAGGTATGACGCAGAAGGGGTAACCGCCGGCACCGATCTAAGTTGTATCATACTGTTAGTTGTGTATGATTTATTATTCATCAAGGATATTGATAGTGTTCAAAACGTCACCGGAGACCCATACTTATGAACAAAGGGAAAGGTGCAGTGGCAAAAAAGACAGTTTGTAAACAAATTACACAATTGCTGTTAGTCTTATTTATAGGGCTTAAGCACAGGATTTATTTCATGTTAATCATCAATCTGGTAGTAAAACAATAAAGGTGATGCATACCAGTTTGCCGTAGAACAACAAGTGGATCAGAGCATGAGACTCCGATTTAGTATGAACCAGGCATTCTTAAACAAACAACAATTACAAGCTCCACATTGAATTCAAACACAGTGCGAGTGGAGGCAGGTGCATCACATGATTGAGAGTCAATATAAGTATAAACACATATACAATAGGCATATTGGTATAGGTGTACATATAATTCAAGGAGCGATGATGAAAAGATGTTTGGGACAGGGGGAAAACAAAACAAGAGAATTTGTCATCAAAGATGAAGAACCCCACTGAGTGTGGGTCTTGCTGCAGTTGGGCTGTCCCTCCTGTTACAACACCTTCGGGTGGAATGGCTGTAGATATGGGATGTGGATTATGTATTTTTTCAATTTTTGGAATGCACATTAGGCTGCATGAGTCCAGTATTATAAGATGTATTTCTTCTGCATTGCACAAAGTGACAGGATATCACTCAGAAGTTGCTGTGAGCCACAAAAAGGAGCAACATTGGTCTTTTGGAAACTGGTGCGGACTCATCCTGAATCGCACAGACGAGGGTCATTTGTGGATGTACACCACTAGCCGACTGATAATAGATCAGATACTCAACCATGTCTTTCAGGAATTCATATGTTTGCCCAAAGGGTCATGCCAATGGATTGCATCTTCTGCGAAATATATCAAGGTTATAGTGTTCTCATCTTCATTGTCTCCATACAGTAAGATGTTGTTCTGGGAAAAGAATTGACATTAGGAATCCCTGCAAGCAGGCACGAGACATGTCTTTGAAAGACCAATGCAGTCAAGCAGAGACCAAACGGCTTCCTTGTGTAAAGGGGTTATGCCGTCCGGAGCAACAAACACTGTTGGTGCTTTGGACTCAGGATGCAGCCTAATTTGATGCTACCACTTTTTAAAACAAGCTTCATGATAATGTGTGCATTATGTAACATCAGGATCAATTCAGTGATGTCCAGGAGGGAAAAGTTGTCCGCTACCATATTGCGAAGTGTCATGCTTAATCAGAGGCCTTTGCCATTTGGTTTGCAAATCAGGAAGATTGGGCTAAACCAATTAATGACTTCAACCATTTGGACAATGTGGTCTCTGGCAAGGGTGCGGAACAATTCTCAGTGCTCACTTCTCACAGTGACAGAAACAGAAAGTATTCCATGTTTCACCCTGGACGCAGTGTAATTCTGAGTACATCATGTTTTATGCTACCCGGATGTTAATGGAAAACTGCAGCATATTTCTCATGGAAGGTTTCAGAGGTGAGCGGTAGACCACCAATATCCAACCAGGTGAATATGGGGGAAGTATGTTCTGTAATGCGTGTTGTTCATCCCAGCGTAGGTCTGCTGGACCCCTCTCAACTACATAGACTATTCCTCTGGCTTTGCGATTTTTCAACATGATTTTCCTGTGTTTGATCCGAATGACGGGAATTCTTAATCCTCTGTATGCTCCCGGGGCAACATCGGGCATTAACAGATGCTTGTCTTCAGGCGGAAACGTGGCATTACAGAAGAGTTGGTGAGAAAATAGTGTGGTTTGATGTATAGTCGGCAAGTGTGCTTTGACTGCATATCCATGAGGAGTGAGTGTTGGACGGAGGGCTTGGCACCCATTTCTAGAGTTGTTCTGCGCAATCCATGTCAGGTCCATGGCAACTGCTGCCACTGTCTTGGAATGGATAAATTTACATACCTTGGGGACGTGACCAACCTTGTTGCACAAGGGCCATTCTACACTTCTCGCATTGGTTTGCCACATGGGACTTGCCAGCAGTGCACTCTCTTATCCCAAGACCAACGTTCATGTTTGCATTGCACGATGTGGAGACGTTGACGTTGAGTGCGTCTGTGTATGTCTGCCCGAGAGGTAGGCTGGTTTCATGGGGCATGCGTCACTCTTCTGATCAGCCTTTGCAGCTTCCTCCATGCAGCGCGCCATTGCTCAATGGTTTTTACTGTGATTTTTGTTTCTTCTAATGGTGGACCTTTATGCATCCAGAATGTTTTCTGTGCTTTAGGATTATAGCTGTGAAGTTCCAATTGATCTCAAATACGTTGTGCAGTTATTGTGCCAACAGCACACGCGCTGAAAGGTTTGGTAAGTGCTATAACAAACTCCTCTATGGATATGGGTGAGGCTTACAAACTTTTTATGGAAGCACTATGGGCCTCATTACGAGTCTGGCGGTAACCCTGCTGGTGTTACCGGCGGGTTGCCACTGGACTTGTAATATTTTACCGGCACCTGACTTCCCGGCGTGCCACTGGAACATTACAAGTCCGGTGGCCCGGGAAGTCAGGCGACGGTAAAATGTTAGTCCCCATTCCTATAGAGTCCAATAAGACTCTATGGGAGTGGGGTATCGGACGCGCTGGCACCGTTGCTAATGGTGCCGGCGCTCCCGTGAAGAGTGTGCCTACTGTAGTCGCTGCGCCCGGCAGGGACAGACCTGACGGGCGCAGCGGCCCTGGCAGGTAAACTTGTAGTTTGCCTGTCCGGAAACAAGGGTGCCGGTGAGCTTAACGTCACCCTTGTTTCTGGACCGGCAAACTTGTAATGAGCCCCTAATGTGTTTCTGTTTCCCAAGATTACGTTCTAGGTAGGGAAGAGTTTCTTCGAAAGCATCTGGGAACACTATGCTATTAGACTTCACTGCAGCAGGTGCTAGGGCAAGCACTCAACCTTTGGCTCCAATGATTCGAAGAGCAGTGCTCACAGTCGATTTAAGTAACATTCAATTCCTTGTGTGGCTTCAATATATGTGGTAATGGACTCCTTCTATTGAGACCACAGAATGTGGAGAGCACCAGCGTTTGATAGAAATGCTGCCAGTGGAGACACAGGTTGAATGTCATGTGAATATGGTGAGAATAGGTGCTGCAACGAGTACTGGATTTTGGGGAAAAATCTTCTACGATCGTCACCACTATGATAATTCATAAATGGATAATCACTTCTGATTCTGAACTTGAGCTTCATCGAACATGTACACAAGAACCTGTATTTGCAATACATATGGGTAGTGTGGTGAACGCGCCGCGGGGCCTCGCCGCTTCATCCATGGCTCTCATCTCTAATATGCGTAGATCTCCACTATTGGGTGCCATGCGTGTGATATGGCAGTGAGGAGACATGCGGAATAGTGCAGTGCCGCACTAACATGATTGGGGACACTGATGTGAAGGCCATCATGGGATGTGGTAGGGGGCTGAAAAGGAAAGCAGCTCAGCCTACATAGACTCTGGGGCTGAGCAGTGGGCAATGGGAGGATCCCCGTGCAGTCAGGACCGCAATGAAAGCATGTGCTTGTCCACGTAAATATCAATTGGCATAATCATAGTAAAAACAACCACTCATATGCAAGTGCCAGGCTATTATGCAAGTCTTTGCAAAAAGGTGGAGCATACGCGTCCTTGGCACTTAAGACTGAAAGTGATCAACAAATAACAAAATGCGCTTTGTCATATTCATGCCAGATCATTACCACTTACCATGTCAAACAGAGATCCGACTTCTCAACACCCTTTCTTCTTCTCTCCCTTTTCTCTTAGCAATGCTTTGGCCACATGCCCGCTAACGCCACAAAGGAGCCAAAAACAAAAAGAATACAGTTTTTAAAACACTTTACCAGGGATAGCCCCCCTCCCCCTAACTGTGAATGGTTCATGCTCAAAGACTGCACATACTTGCTCGGGCAAATTCGGGTACAATATATATGCCCCTCGACTTGAAAAACTCAACAGCAGCCTTTGCTCCCCAGTTATTTCTGTAAAAAGTGACCCTGTTCTGTGTCCTTCACATACAGGGTTTAGCCAGAGGTGAATCCCTTCTCCTTGTCACTTGTTGATGTGATGCAAAGTTGCAAAGATCAAGTGCAGTGTTTGTTTTGCTTTCTAGGTTCCTAAAAGTAAAGTGTGCCAAAAACGTCTCATCGAACTCCGTGACCCTCCCAGTTACTCTGTACAAAGGGTGTGTATGCTTAGAGGGATGCACTGAAGAGAGTGGGGTCAAACGTGTGACTGCTAGACCATTCCAGTTTCTAAGATATAGGCATGACTTTCTATGTTCCCATTGGTCACTGAGTTAATTACTGTTTTGACAATGGAGTCCTGCTATCAGACACGTCCTTCCCCGTTGGCCATAGTTCTTAAATGCATGCTTGGAATCCCACCCTTCCAAACCTTTTAAGATTAGTGATTAAAGGTACTATAGCCATTGGGGACGATGAACACACTCACCATGGAGCAAATATACAGCAAAATAGGTCATGAAAAAGGCTTACGAGCAAATAACGGCAGCAGGAAGATTTGAGGCATGGTGACTGAAAGAGCACGCATGAGACTCTGCATTGATCTTTTCAATTTAAAAAATAGATACGTTTGTGAACTGAGAATTGCCAATCTCTGTTTACCATTGCTGTACTATTTTATACTGCTGTATTTCATAAAGTGCCACTACACCACCTTCGGTTCATTGCCGCTGACCGCTACATAGTCCCTGTTTCCAGGAGTTTTTATGGCCTCTTTAGATAAGACAGCAGTCAGCTTATCCATAATCTGGACCTACTGTTCCTTCAGCCAATTAAGTTGAACAAGCTATTTTGTTTTTCTTCCTTTTGGGAATAAATTGCATTCTGTCTTCCTGTGTGCAAATCATTTCACACTGCACCATCTGACGAAGAGGTCTGTGGGATTTCGCTAGCTAATGCTGTGTTCCATCTCCGCATAGTATGTTGCATTAGTCCAATGAAAGTTATCAAAGCCTGCATCTCATGTGAGCAAAGGCTGGCTAAAGCGATTGTCACATTTCCGAAAGGACACATTGTTCTCTGACTCCCTGAACGAGTACCAGAGAGTGGGTGCTTGGTATGGGAGGCCTACTCACCAGGAACGTCATTTGGAGTTTTCTAGGGGTTGCAACTGCGACCCCTTGTGATCCCTGTGTGACCCCTGGCACTGCATCAGCGACCCTCGAGGGCTCAGATTTCAAAAAGAATTTCCTTTTGAAGTCACACTGACTTCAAAAAGAAATTATTTCCATTGTGGGTTTCGTAACGGAAATTATTTCTTTTTAAATTCAGTCATAGTGACTTCAAAAAGAAATGATTTCCATTTTGAAATCCAAGACCTCCCCTCTCCCAGGACATGGATGCCTCTGGTACATAACACGTGTGTGCTGGAGCATGGGAGTCAGAGTCATGCCTGCAGTGGAGGAGCAATGGATTGTGGAAGGAAAGGACATTCATTGTTGAAATGTAAGAGAGAGAGACAGAGAGAGTGAGAGAGAGGGTGTGTGTGTAGGTGTGTGCCGTGTGTGTGTGTGTGGGAATGATGTTTGGGTGGCTGGGCGTGATTGTTCGAATGAACAAGTGGTATGTGAATGTGTGTGCTAGTGTTAAATAATTATTTACAGGTAATCTTTATTACTCCTAGTCCCATTCTTCCTCGTCCCTGTACTTGCCTATGAAGCACTTTGCCTCATACATAAGTACTGTGATGAAGAAGAGGGACGGTGAGGTAATACTGTGCCAAGGAGTTGATTTTGGCAGTTGGAGGAGGGGAATGTACAGCCAGTCTAGTCATTTCCTACTGTGGCATGACAATTTCACTGGGCATCTATAATACAGTACGCATGATAAGTGTTATTACCTGTCTAGACTGGCATTCGGGTGCAGCCAGTATAGCCTTTTTTTAATGTGTCATGGCATATTTTCTGTGCATATATAATAAAGCATCATAACTGTTATCACTTGGCTAGATTTTTATTTTGGTGCAGCTAGTCTAGCAATTTCTTACTTTGGCTTGACATTTTGTACTGGGCGTCCCTGCTAAGCAATCATGATAAGTGTAATTTCCTGGCTAGACTGGCATTTGGTTGCAGTCAGTCTAGGCTTTCTCTACTGTGGTATGGGATATTGTATGGGCATCTATGATAAGGTAAACATGTCTAATACATGGTTAGACTGGCATTTTGGTTCAACCCATCTAGTTATGTCTTACTGTGGTATTACATTTCTTACTGTGCATCATCAAGGCTAAAGCAAACATGATAAATGTTATTACGTTGTGCAGCCAGTTTTGACATGTTTTCTTATAGTAGCATTGCATTTTTAATAGCAAAGGCAGCCCCCTCAAATCGAGACACCACTCACCGGCTCCCCTTACCTCTGACAACCCCCACTAGCAGCCCCCTCAAGGCTAGACACCACCCACCAGTCACCAGCCCCCCTCACATCTGGCACTACCCCAGCCAGCCCCCGGACAGTACACTCCCCTCCCCACACTGCCCCCACCTCCAACACTAGCCCCAGGCAACCCCTCATGTTCAGACATCACCCAACAACCCCCTCACCTTCAACACTACCCCAAGCAGCCCCCTAACAGTACACTCCCCTCCCCACACTGCCCTCACCTCCGACACAAACCCGAGGCAGACCCCTGAAGCCCAGACACCACTCACCTGCCCCCATCGCCTCCAACACTATCCGCAGACATCCCCCTCAAGTCCAGACACCACCCACCAGCTCCTCTCACCTCCAACACTACCCCAGGCAGCCCCCTAACAGTACAGTCCCCTCCCCACACTGCCCCCACCTCTGCACTACCCTCAGGCAGCCCCTTAAATCCAGACACCACCCAACAGCCCCCCTCACCTCCGATAATACCCCAAGCAGCCCCCTAACACTCACTCCACTCCCCATACTGGCCTCAGCTCTGACACAAACCCCAGGCAGTCCCCACAAGCCCAGACACCAGCCTCCTACCCCATCACCTCCAACAGTACCCCCAGGCAGTCCCCTCAAGTCCAGACACCACTCACCAGCTCCCTTCGCCTCTGACACTAACCCAGGCAGCCCCCTAACTGTACACTCCCCTCCCCACAGCACCCTCACCTCCGACACTATCCCCAGGCAGCCCCCTCAAGTCCAGACATCACCCACCAGCCCCCCTCACCTGCAACACTACCCCCAGGCAGCCCCCTGAAAGCGCACTCCCCTACCCACACTGCGTTCACCTCTGACACACCCTCAGGAAGCGCCTCAGGTCCAGACACCACCCACCAGCCCCCTCACCTCTGACTGTACTCCAGGCAGCCCCCTAAAGTCCAGGCACAAACACCAGCCCCCTCACCTCCAACACTACCGCAGCCAGCCTCCTGACAGTACACCCCCCCACACTGCCCTCACCCCTGAGCCTAACCACAGGCAGCACCCTTATAGTTCCCAACACAATCAGTCAAAGGCATGGCTTCAACTCACATGATCCTCTTTGTCCTGGCCCTAGCATCAAGAACCCCTTCAATATCTCCACCACCAACACGATCACCTTGAAGAAATGCAGATCAATCTTGGACTGGAGCATCCGCTGTCATTCCCTGGCAGAGATGAATCTGCAGCACTACATCCGTACAGCACTATATTGCACACACCACAATATGGCCACCCCATCCCCATGTGACAAGTGAATGCAATGGAAAGTGGCATTTGCATATTGGCTATGGGTTGTTGAAAAGGCATCAAAGCACAGCCACTGAATGTGTGCTGAATACAGAAGTAAATTAAATCAAACATTGGCCTGATCCACAAATAATGACCAGACGCGTCACAGCTTGAGCATAATAGTCCCGGGTGGAAGGGGGTGTCAAACTCACGGTCAGGGACAACAACATAACAAGCCTGCGCATGTGTGATGGGTCAGCAGTCAGAGAGTGCATGACTCACTGACACAGGAAATGTGGGCTGGCACACAGAAAGAGCAAATATGGCACACAACTGCATTACACTGGCAAGACATGATAGCAGGCTTTGGGTGACTGTGCATGCTGTTGGGCGCAATGAAAAATAAAACTGCAAGTGATGTGACCAGGCCACCTATACTCAGTGAGCCCACCACCCACCACAGCACCCATAATGCCAAATAGAATATACAGCCAATAGTGTGTTCACACACGCAATCACAAGCATGTGCAATGGGAACATATGACCAATATTGGACTTTCAATCCAAAAAATGTGAAAGTCTGCAAAATACATGAACAAGTGGCATCATATCCACCATCACAGTCAAACAAATAATGGCAAACATATGCACACATCACTGCAAACTGACATGGATGTACAGCATCTCTCACACACCAGAACGCTCACCCGCAACCACACTGACTTTAAACACACCGTTATGCAGCATGTGTAAATGCAAATTGAACCATCCAGTGCAGCCTCCAGTCGTCTGATGGCCCTACCCCCTCATGTCAGGCACATCTGCATCCCTCCACACACAAACATCACAATAACAGCATCTCACACACAGGCATGTGTGAAATGCCGACAATCAAATATGCAGACAGACAAATTAACTGCCTGAAGCGTGGAATGAAAACATTTCAAATCTGTATTAAATTAAACTATATACAAAAAAAACTGGGAATGAAGGTCCAAGTAGTCCGGAGAAAATGAGGAGAAATTAAATGAAACTTAAACATAAATAACCATATACATAAAAAACAGGAAATTAAAGTATAGGGTAAAATAAAATATACCTAAAGAACTATTTACAAAGGTAGCGGGCTAGTCCTCATCAATGATGTCGATCAACCTGTTGACCAGAGCTGAGTCGCACGCCACGTCCTCCTCCAGCAGCTCAGTCTCCGGTGATTACTGGAGGGCTTGCAGAGTGGAAAGCATATGCAGTTTGGTGTCCCGCACTGCCCTGCAAGTGGCCTGCAGCATGGCACCTCTCCTCCTCGTCCGACACAGCGCAACCTCAGCCCTGGCCACCAGCACCGGTGCCCGCTGCCTCTCTGCCAACAGCTGCCTCTCGTACCCATGGAACACGGAAGATATTGCATTCAACGCTGCCACATGGTCCTCCTGCCACAAAGTTGCCACCTGCCTCCTTGTGGTGGACTGCCCTTTAACACTTAGCCTCCTGTAGAGGAGGAGCCAAGTACCCCCACCTCAGCCACTTCACCTATATTGCCTATATTGCCTCTACTGCCTATATTGCATTTATACCGAAATATGAGACATACATGGAGCAGTTGATCCGACAAAGGGCAGAGTATGGACAATCCTAGAGGCAAGATTCCCTTTAAGAAAACCATATTTGCATTTGAGGAAGTATGACAGTCGTTTAAATGAGATTCCTGAAGAAGCCGAGCACATAAACGGCAAAGGTGAATGATGACATCACACAGAGTTCAATTGACGGGTATAAAAGATGCAGAGATGTAAGAGAACAAAGATATTGTATAAGACATCAAGAAAGAACTGAGGATAAGTGACATCTTGGGATCAAGGTGAAGAAGCTTATGCCATAGAACTGATGAAGATGTTTAGTCATTTTACACGTACAAATGCAAGAAATGCAAGCAGACAAAGTAATCATGAGGCTAGCTTTATAGTGAAAAGATTGCGGCAAGCGTCAATATATACATATATGCAAGATGATTAAGTAAAGGATGGATGTATCCACTACGCATTATGGCAGTACTGGACCCTAACAAGAAGGCCTCATTTCAGTGTGTCGTAGTTAAAAAGCAGCTTGAATTAACAAGTGAATTTTGGAAAGGCTATGTTGGATGAACCAAAGAAGCCAAGGTCTTATCAAACCGGAGAAAACTAACATTGGATATAAATCATGTGAAAGAACATAACTCCTGTTCCAAAGGCATGAACAAAATAACAGAGACGTCAGAGGTCTAGAGGAAAATTGTGTTTTAAATGCACCAGAAGCTCGATTCCATGGTCTCTAGTCACGTGGAAGGATGAAGCTGGACAGACAAGACAGTGACACCTACACATGAGTGCCGACTGTACCTTCACTCCCTGAATTTCTCAGAGCTAAGAAAAAACTCAACGCCGTGCTTCAAAGCCCTAATTGACAGTGGACCATTGAGGTGTTGATGGATTGATATGCTAATTGGTGGGAAGCAATGGCTAAGGCGAGCTCACCAGCACCTGGATGTTCAGACTGCATGCTGCAAGGCGTGGGTGGAAAAGTACTGATGAGGGTTAGAAGCCAACCAATTGTAGAGGACTGCGTAATTAAGGCTCCTATAGTTAGTGTAACCAAAGGGACGTTGTACATTTAGTGACGTTCATAGTGGTCATATTTCAGGGAGGGCTTAGTTGCCCCACCTGATGTTAAGTAGCCAATCATTTCCACTCCCTGTCCCAGACTAATATAGATCATATACTTAAATGATTCACTGAGAGCCAACCACTTTCCTTAGAAGGTTTTTGTAGTTTGCCACGTAGGATGATGATTGGTAGCACGCAGGTTAAAGTTGTACTTTCTGTATAAGAGTTAATTTTTTTCTAAATGCATTGAGAAAGAGGATCGAGCAAGTTCGTTGAGGTTCGTTATGCTCCCTGTTTTAGACAATTGAAAATAAAACTGTTATTCTTTTGCCAAACTAGTTATTTCGATTAATGATGTATGAATAAAATCTGCATCCCCATCCATCTCTAGGGTACTGCTACTTGGTTTAAAAGGCTGGCAAGTCCAGTTCACGTGGTAGCAGAGAGATGATGGTTCTTTAAAAATTCCATCACCATAAGTAAACTTTGGAGTCCCAGCAATATTGCATGGCCTTTGCCATTCAGCTGGTAGGACGTAAAGCTCCCTGTAGATAGTGGTTAGTGTAATTTGCAAGTCTTGCAAGTCGAGTACGACAGGTCCCCTGATTTTAGACAGAATCCCCTCCCACCTCTACGAGCAGCTAATTGGACGAAAGTTGAAGAGACAGTTAAAGAGGCGTATGATACCGAGAATCGGAAGAAGAAAAAATCAAAATGGTGAGTAAAACTAAGGAGAGTGTCAAAATGATGTATGGACAGTGAATGAGAAGTAAGATAAGGGAAAAGGAGAGTAACGGAGCAAGGCGGGATAAACATAACGTGAGAATAAGAGTGTTAAATATTGAGTAGAACTTGACTTGAGTGTGGTGAGCAAGTAAAAGGTATTGTGAGAGAGGCCACAATAAAAAAGAATAAACCCTGTGCCTAGGTTTTAAAGAACGTTAGAAGAAATCTTAAACAAGTCTGATTAAAGGAAGACTTAAAGAGATTGATTTAAGTTCCGTTTGGAGCAATTTTTAGAGGGCAAGACAGACTCCAGAGAAGTGCTATAGAGGAGACTATATGTGACCGGTCGAGTGTGTTTGTTCGTCTGTTCATTTTATGTATTCATGCATTGGTGATGATGTCATAATTGAGAAAGAATTGGTGACAAATAGAGAAGCGCGAAGTTGAAAAAGAAGTTAACTGTTTTTAAATTGAACTTGATGGTTGTTTTTTAGCAAGATTACAGTACAAATTGTGATCAAAGGGATTGGAGCTGTGACAATTGGTGCACACTCATGTTGTGTTCATTTTTCTGAAAGGAAGTTTTAAACCTGTGATAAAAGTAAATAAGTGCTAAGAGTCAAAGAGTGACGAGGTTAAGAATGGAGGAGATTACTCCACTTATGCATCTCTGTAAGCAATTGCCAAAACATGCACCTAAGCTTAGACAGTACAGTGCAGAATGGGTTAAAGGAACCGCAGACAAAATGTTTATGCCATGGCTGCAAGGAGGGTCACTTTCGTAGACACTTTTGCAGCATATGACGACTTATTTGCATGCAGCATATACTGGGAAGAAGATGGGCAAGTGACTTGCGAGCTTAGAGCTTTGGAAGATGTACCAACAGTAGAAAGATGAGCAGCCTCCGTTAGATTGGATACTTAATGTATGCAAAGACGGGGGTGAAGAGCCTTCTGCTCAGCCCACCCCAGCTGAAATGAAAGACGAGAATAAGAAAGACGATGAGTTATACCCATCGAGGGAGCAACATGGCCTATGATTCACCGGCGCAAACCAGTGAGCAGGGTCCGGAGAAAAATACTGAGAGAGATGTAATCTCTAAGGACAAGGAGAGACACAATAAGGAGAGAAGCGATCGAGCAAGCACATCTCTAGACGTAGGAAGAAAAATCAAGAGATGATTGGAAGAAAGAGATAGAACTGATGAGTTAGCACTTCTACAGAACGAATAGATGGGTGGTCAGATTTTTCTTAAACTCGATGGTAAAAGGATCGAAGATGTGAGGCAAAGGGAAGATCGAGACGAGCAGGATAAACAGGATAAAGAAAGGGAGGAATGATTGAAAGATGAAGGCGCAAAAGGAAAGATAGACAGAGACGAGAACAGTTATATCAAGACAAGCAAGTGAAAAAACAAGAAAGAGCAGAGGAGCAAAGAAAATATGATAACAAACAGAGAGCAATTGAAAAGCAAGAGAGGCTAGAAAGAAAGAGGCTAGAAGAGGAAGAACAAAAGATAAGAGATAAGAGAATACAAAGGTGTGAAGAGATACGAAGGGCAAATGAAAGAAGCGATATGAAGAAAAGAGAAGAAGACAGGGTGAGGGAGGAAGCAAGAAAGAGAAGAGAATTTGACGATGATATAGAACACAAAGGAAGACAAAGGGCATGTGATCTTGATCACCTGGAGAAGGAAGTAAGAAATCCCAATCCAGAAGTAGCATGGGAGATATAGAGAAATTCTTTCCAGATTACAAGTCAATACCAGGCCCGTCTAGAATAAATCTGGAAGACGAGTTGTACTCTAGGAGCATTGGGGAAGCGATCGATAAAGTTTATCATGAAATACGAGACCATAAAGAATTGAAGGGGAAGGGAAAAAATGATCGACTTGAGAGCACACAACTGTATGAAATAGAGGGAACCTCATGTAGTATGAGGCCTAAGGAGCTGTCTTTAGATAGACCGACTCTGGATAGAGATGAAGAGGAGAGAAGTTGACCAAGTTGGGCACAGGAAATGTCAGACGAAGACAGAGATACCTTCCATGGGGAGGAGAGGGGTGACGCATGTGGCCCGGAGGGATATTTTTCTATGGAAAAGGAAGTTTGATGGTCAGATTTAAATGCACCTGTACCCAGGGCATTGGAACCATTGACACAGTCAGACCGACCTAAGGGGCAACTACTTGGTGAGAGGGGGGGAATCGCCACCATATGTGATCAGGCTAAGGTCATTGCCAAGTAGAAGGCAATGTGGGATTATCGTCCCTTCGGTGGATAGATAAATGATGAGAAATGAGAGTAAGTTTGGGGCTTCGCAGTTTCCTTTGCTAGAGAAAGGGGGAGCCAGACCTCTGTATATACTGTGGCCACAGATGGACAAAGATAATTTTAAGTGCAAACTCCTGGGGTTGACTTCTAGTGCAGGAAAATGGATACATGAGTTAGAGAAAATGACGGGAGGAACACATTGGCTATAGGGGACATAAAGGGTCTCCTAATCACCATACTTGGTGAGAGAGCTGATGACATTTGGTCGAGGGCAGGATACCCTGGTGTTTTACGAAAGTCAACAATGCTCATGATGGAGCACCATTCAATAACTGCAGAGCTGCAGTATGGAAAGCGCTTAGAGTGCTGTATCCGGACACGTCCGATATGGGAGCTATAATCACAAAATAGATGAAGGAAAAAGATGATCCACTTGTTTACATTCAAAATTTTCAGGAGGCTTGGGCATTCGAGACACGTGAGCCGTGGGGAAAATATATACTGGTATTCTATCATATATTATGCCAAGGGCTGCCAGAACCAGTACAGAAGCAGCTCAAGAAATTAGTGGGTATGGAGGCCAAACCATGGTCAGAGATTCAGCTGACCAATGCTCATTATTGCAGACTCCTGCGGGAAAAGAATTGACAAAAAGATGATGTCAGGAAAGGTGAAAAGGCACAGCTAGTGCAGAAAAAACTGTCGAAGTATGCCATTGAAGGGGCAATGCTGACTAGTGTAGATGGATCGAATTCACAGCGGACTACAAACATGACGCTGATGAACATTAAAAGACAGTTCGACCAAGGTAATAAAGGATTTGCTCCACAGGGAAGAGGAACACGAGGAATAGGCTGGAAGAGTTACCAAGGTAATTAGGCTGCTAGCCAGGGGAGGGTCTAGCGTATAAAGCTACCCTGGAATGTTGGAGGTCAGAAACTTAGTAGGCTTTCTATGGGTATGTATACTCGTCCTTGGAGCAGAGTTCTTGGGTTTTTCCTGGGCTATTGGCTTTGGGCGATTTAATGAGTTTTTAAGGGGTAAAGGTGTTTGAGGGTTAATTTTCAGTCGTGGGTTATTACTGTCTAATCTGTTAATTTTGGGTATCCTTTCTCCCAGTGCAACTAATGTCGCGTGTTTAGCCTGAAACATAATGGTTCCATTATTGTATGTGTTTATGGGCAGTTTAACTTTTCTATGCAGCCAGATGGTTGTGTCCCAGTTTAGTCCAGCATTTATAGGGGTATCCGGAAGTTCACTGGCTAGGGTGTTTAGGGTCATCTACCAGAGATGTAGGAGATCAGTAAGAATGAGAATGCCAGTGCACAATTCTTTAATTTGGTGACCACAATATCAGTCAATATAAGGAGTGTATAGGTTATAATGGAGGCAATACTTTTTTTAATTTTTTGCGTCCATCTAGTTGTAATTTCAGATGGGAAGTTTATGTAATTACAGTTCTGGAGGGAATTGTGGTGAATATTATCCATTTCATCTAATGGTTGTTCCAGAAATGGTTCAATCAGAGTGTGTGTGGGGGAGTGGTGAGGTGTCAGCGATAATACAGGGCCTTAGTTTTCAAATTCCGGCCAGATGCGGTTTAAATGCACTCACAGTAATACATTTGGGTCAATTTCAATTATTTTGCATGCACGCCATATCCAATTTAAATGCATAAGCAATAGAAATACAGGATACAGGGCCATAGGTGCCAGATTCATGTTTTAAATGCAGATCGGTTGCAGTATAAATGCACAAGCAAACATAATACTGGGCCTTAGGGCCTTATCCAATGTTTAAATGCTCAGGAAAATACAGAAATGTTCATGAAATGTGCAAGAAGATACAAGGTCTTATGTTTTAAAGTACATGAAGCACAGATCACAATATATTATTTACCTGCACCAGGCATTGTACAGCCTTAGACCTACATCAGGAACATGTAATCAGAACACAACAAAGTGGTCTGTAATGGGTAAAAAGAAATGCAATTTAGGCTTTGGAGATTTTAACTCAAAAATGCAGTTCAGTGTCGCTGTCTTGGTCAATATAGAGTTGGTCTAGGGAGGGCCTGAGGTCTTCCCAAACCCTAACAGACAGAACGAATGCTGCCCTTTTCTGTGGACATCTGACAGTGGGGGGCCCTGGAATGGGATTTATTGGATACACAGTGGTTAAAAGGGTCAATCAGAGAACAACCTGCTTCGAAAAAAAGGCCACTTAGGCACAAAGGCCTGGCAAAACAGTGGTCCAAATGCAGGGATCTTATTCAGCTGAGATCCAACTCCACCGGAGAGTGTGTGGGTGCTGTTGATCCTGACTGCAGGCTTCTGGCATCTGGGGCGCACAGAGAAGGTGACAGCTTCACAATGGAATGTTGGACAAATCCAGATCTGTAACCTTGCAAATATCCATGGGCTGGAAGGCCAAATCAGGGAGCTGCCTTCTTCCAAAATGGCCTCTCATGGACAAAGGCCTGAGAAATGTGTTGATTTTATGCTGCATGCGAGCCCATGAATAGCATAGGACTGCTGTAGCTGGCCATATGATGGTGAACTAGCATATAAGGCCAGTGCCCCTAGCCTATTATGGTGTGCCTCTGGTCTACCATGACTGCATCAAAGGCTTAACAATGCAATCACCCTGTTAATTCATGGTTTTTAGTTTGGGCTACTTGGTATGGCTTGAGACTCCTATAGGACAAGACAAAACTATTGCATTAGAGTACAGATAGCGAGGATTGGCATAGTAGGAAGGACACATGGCCTGTAGGTGTTGTTTGGTTATGTGCCCATTCTCCTTGTGGCCATGTCTCTATGGCCATTCCCACACAGTGCCCGCCCCTCCCCGCCCAAAAACACCCCTCATGGGAACTCTTTGAGCTAGCTTTAATCAACACTACCATCAAACTTGGTACTCAAAGGACCTGAAAGCGTTTTTTCAAAGCAGTTTTCTGGAAGTCAATGACTTAAATGGAGTTGTAAACCTGCTACTGGTGTAATAAAAATGTCTTGCCAGGTCTGGCTTCAGCCACTCTATTTATAAGCACTATGTGTGTGCTTCACTGAAGTTATGTTAAAAACAAGCATTGGCAAAATCAACAATTTGAGCTTGTGCATAAGTAATGGGCATCTGCCAGACACTGCTATTAGATGCCCAGGTACTAGCACCATATTGCATCTACTATCAATGGCCACTTAAAACCACTAGCGCTGTCCCTGGCAAGTGCCATTTGCATGCCTACACAAAAGCCCAAATAGTTTTGGCATTGACAATACTTGTCAACGGAAGTAGATGTATGATTGCTTTTGCAACTATTTGTTATTTTATTGATCTCAATCACAGCTTTTTTAATCCGGGATGTCACTGCCTGTCGTCATGGCCAGCAGTCATGTGGCATCACTTCCTTGGACATCAATGGGTCAAACATCATGTGATGGCACTTACTGAGATGACATCGGGAATTTGATGTCCCTCCTGCTATTTATGTCATTTTAGTTATTTAACCTCCCTGCTTAAAACCACATATTTAATGAATATAATGAATGTACGTGTGTCTCTGATTATTGTTTAGTATCAAAATGGCAGCAGGTGGGTCGGGAGAGGCGCTTTGTTGCATTGGGTTGAATAAAAGAAATCCCAGAAGGAAACATGCATATTACACTTTTAAATCACAGTGCGAGAATGACTCTTTCTTTAATAATAGTGAAAACATGTTATGCATCAACAGTTTTTATTCAAAGCGATTTACAGCAATAATTTGTAATACGATTCCTTATTAACATAGCTCCAGGGAGTGCTGAACCATGTGAGCTTTTTTTATAAACATTAATGCAGGGTTTGACAGGTCAAAACTAACAAATACAAGGCATGAAGATAAAATAGTCTATGAAACGTATAAAACATATTGGTACCTAGGTGAACACATAGAAAATGCTGCTTAAGTGACATCACGGAATACTAGTGTAATGTCATGAGTCTCGTAATTGTGATCTTTCAGAAGTTAAAAGGTTTAACCTTCATACGGAAGGCAGGTATAGTTTGTCTCCCTCAAAGGCTCTCAAGAAATAATGTTAGCGCAGTAAGGGTTTTGAGAAACCCAGTTTAGCAATTTATTAAAGGTTGAATCTTTTTTGTTTTATATTTTATTCATAATGATGATAATGATTTGTTATTCATAAAGTGCTTACAACTAAGCGCCTTCCATAGAACATATATAAAACGATATCATCAAACAGAGTTGGTACTCATTTATCAACCTAGGAAGGAGGAAAGGCTTAGTTCGCCTCGCCTGGATACAAGCCTGCAACCTGAATATCACACAAAGATCACAGCAGCAAGCGCTTATCCCGCTGAGTTATTTTACAGGTTATTCATACTAAAGTGCCTGCAAGCATTTTTTTTAAAGCTGGCAAAGGTTCTTTGGACTCTATCACAGCCCAACACAATTTGCGCTACCGATACCCGGTCTGGCACAATTTGCAGTGGATTACAAGTAGTGGTAAGGTGCTAAGCCCCCATTTCCCAATGGGGATGGGTGGCATTATAACTGCCAGTGCAAATACCACTGGCGATAATAGCACCGAAAATGGACGCACCGCCGGTGCATTCACCTCCAGTTCTGAGCTGGAGATGAATGCGTCTAGTTATGGTAATCCTCATGATTGGACCAATCTTTAAATGTGACAGTAATACCGTTACCACCAAATTTAAGGGCTAAGGCCCAACTCAAGATGAGGCCCTGTGTTATTTCATACCCCAGATTTTCTGGTGCATTTTTTGATGCCAAAGTTTTCTTCAAAAAGACATGGAAATTTTGGGGGGGCATTACCCCAACTACCCTTGCCAGATATTTATAATCTAGTCCCCACTCACCCGTAAACTGTATTTCCCTTATCCCCCATATTTTTCAATTCATTCTTGCAACAAAAAAATGAAAGGCAAAAAATGCACCACAAACTATTCCCAGCAACTTTCTAGTAGAATTACTGGAGATAGCATTGACAAAAAATGTCTTTAGATTTTACTCTTCATATTATAAACAGATTAAAGGAACAGCGATGGGGGGAGTTTTTGCCCTTAATTTGCCACCTTCTATATGTGGAAATTTGAGCAACTGAACCTTTTGACTGACACTAATCCATATAGAGTTGCGCTTAAGTTTTACAAGCACTATATTGATGATATTCTGATCATTTGGGACAGCAAAAAGGGAGACCATAACCTTTTTTTTGCAATGGATTAATGCACGTAATCCTAATCTGCACTTTACCATGCAGTCAAATAAAAACAAATACCCTCATTGGATTTATTAATCAAAGAGGAGTGCAGGCATATACTAGTTGATCTATACTGCAAGGAATTCAATAGAAAGGCTGTCATACATTATGATCATTTCCACTCTCTAGCGCTATACACAAATATACCTTATGGTCAATTCCTGAGGGGAAGATGAAACTGTTCCAAAATAGAAGATTTCGCTCGTCAGTCTAATGTAATACAGAGAAGGCCATTGGAAAGAGGCTTTCTGTATTCTCTATTGGTATCCTTTTCTGTGTGCCAGCTATATTTTGATTGTTAGAGAGATTGCATTTTCAACAGTAATCACAATTATCCAATCATCATTTTAGATCTTGCTTGTTTTATTTTTTTCGACTTTCTACACTTTTTGTTTATTACACACACTTCATTTTTCTCTCTCTTATTTCACACACTTAATTACTTCTTTCTACACGTGTTTTAGCATGGTCTTTTTCATGGCTCATCAGGAGAGAATATGTCAAAAATCAAATCATTAAACAAACCTTTAGCATCACACATAATTTCCTTCCAAATGTTCTTGATACACAGTCTCATACTTCTTAGTGCTTATTTACTGCTTTGTTAGTTACTCACCCTAATTGTTATCTGCAGTTCCTTTTGCAGTTTTGAAACTGATTCTCAGTTTTCTTTTCCTTTTTGACTATTGTTTGTGTTTTTCTGGTCTCTATCGAATCATCTTTGAGAAAGGGAAATTTTGTTTATGTAATAAAGTATTATTCTTAAACTGACTAATTTCATGAGTTTAGTTCTATACAGTTTTAAGGTTATATCCAGCACAGTAATTGCTGAGTCAATATGTTAGTTTTCCCCCTTATTCATTAATCCCCATATTTTGGGAATCAAACCTTATGGCCTTTTAGTCTCTAATGTTTGGGTAATTTTGGAATAATGAGCCCAGGTTTAGGGAAATCAAAATAGTGGAGGAGAAGTTCAGGTTCATTCATCTTACCTTGTTGTTCTTAGTATTAGGATGTGATTGTCCCTGCCGATTCGTGCTGTGTTTGTGGCTCTTTCTGAGCCTCTTTTTATATTCGTCAGTGCCATGACATCATCATGTGTTTCTATGTGATGACATCATTGTCCCGCAGCTATTTTGAATGCTGCTTTGCTTGCTTTTCTTCAAGGGAGCCTTATTTTCTATTCTGGACACTCTTTTTGTTTTAGAGTATTATGAGCTTGTTCATACCTGAAAGTGTTGAAGATATATGCCTCAGGTGTGTTTGTTGAAACTACTCTTCGGTGGCTAATTTATTATTCAATATGAAAGCAAACAATTATGTTTATGGAATTGCAGCTGGAGCTATGTTAGTATACATTCAGGGTTCTCATGTTAATGACATTTTAGATTACATTTTTGTTCCTCTCTAATTATAAGTTTGTTGTGTAATTCATTACAATACAATTTTTCTCATTGTCATATCATCATGCATTGCTTAACACATCCTGATGCTACATTATAACATATAGTTCAATAACATCGTTGCCTATCTAGATAAATGTACATATACATTGATTTTACAGCTGAATAACGGTTCTTGGTATGAAATCCAGTTCATGTGCCACATGTATTAAAGGCAGTGTGACATTTCCTGTTCCGAGTTCAAACCTGTGTTCAAGTGTCCAGGGGACAAATCCATTTTGCTTCCCTTTACATCAATAATAACTCTCTATTTCCTCCTATTGCTGGAACATTCACTTTTTCTATTCCAAAGAGTTGAATTTGGTCAATTTCTGTATCTTGATGTTCCATACAGAAGTGTGCTGCTAAGGGGTACCTGAAGTCCTTGTTTGTAATGACTCATGTGTCCAAATAATCTTAATTTGAGAGCCCTAATAGTGCTTCCAATAATCAATGTTTGGCAAATGCATTTAATGCCGTCAGTCACAAATTTGCTATTGCAATTTATGTGTTGCACGATTGTCTTGCTTTTTCCATTTGGCAGTGCCAGACTTTTCTTTCCATTAGGTATTTGTGAACATAGTTTGCAATTTCCACACGGATACATTCCTGTTGGTGATGGTAGATTAAGGGAGTTGCTGAGATACTTTGGCGTCTCTGGTTTTAGGAAGCTCTGGCTTATCTGTTCTTTAATGATTGGTGCTCTGCGAAAGATGATGGTTGGATTGACATTCAAGTGTTTCCTTAGAGTTTCATCTGTTTGATATATATTCCAATGTTTTGTTAGTATTCCTTTTGTGATGCGTGCATCACTGCTGTAGGTTGTAATGAAATTTAATTTGGACATTGCATTGTGCATTTTTGGTTTGTCGGTTAGCAGGTAGCTTCTTGGAATTTTCTTTGCTTTGTTTAGTGCTTTTTTTCAAAATTATGGGCTGGTAGCCTCTTTGACTGAATTTTTCCTTTGTCCTTTTGACATGTTTTGGAGTGTTTCCGTTGTGCTACAATTACTTTTTATTCTGAATATTTCTCCATATAGAATATTATTGATTGTATGGTGTGGGTGGTTGCTGTGTGAATGTAAAATGCCATTCACTGCTGTAGGTTCAATGTATAGATCCACATTATTTTTTTCTCCAAAGGTGTACGATTCTAGGTCCAGAAATTCTACCCTTTCTTTGCTATCTTTCATTGTGAATTTAATGTTGTAATTGTTGTCATTAAGATATTTCATGTAGTCAAGAAGACCTGATCTTTCTCCATCCCAGATCATTAGCACATCGTCTATGAAACCTCCCCAATAGATGACATTATTGTCTTCATTTAATGCTCTGTGTTGCCATGGATGTTTTAATTTGTAGTAGCCCATGAATAAATGTGCGTATGACGGGGCAAATTTAGCACTCATGGCCTTACTTTGTAACTGGCGGTAAATCTGATCATCAAAGATGAAGATGTTGTTCCTTACTGAGAATGTAAGCATTTCTACTATCATTTTGTTTTGATTGTTATAAGAGATGGACGTTGTTTTTAGGAAGTACTCTGTACTTTCTATTCCTTTTAAGTGCTCAATGCTTGTGAACAGAGAAACAACATCAATGTCACAAATATGTAAAAAAATAATTCCCACGGGATCTTTTCTAACTGTTGTATGACATGTTTTGGGTCTCTTAGAAAGGAGGCTGGAGCAGTGGCCAGGGGTTGCAAATGAATATCTATGAATTGGGAAATCCTTTCTGTTATTGATTCTATGCTGTTTATTATTGGACGACAGGGTGGAAATGTTCCATATGTTTTATGTATTTTTGGCAAGAAGTATATTGCTGCCATCACTGGATGTGCCACACCCATATATCGGAATTCTTCTTCATTTAGAAGATCTTCACAGTACCAATTTTTGCTTGTTTCTTTCCATTCTTTCTGTAAAGTTTTAAGTGGGTTATTGATAATGTTTGGTAGCAGTCAATATTGCTTAGGTGTAGTTTTCCTTCTCTTACATACTCTGCCCTATTCATCAAGACAATGTTGCCTCCTTTGTCTACCATATTTGTTACAATATTCTTATTGTTTCATAGTTTCTCTATAACCTGTTTTTCCATTCGAAAGAGGCTATCCATCTAAATTACTGAAACAGGCCACAAAAAAAGCTAGCTATCAACACAGAGACAACTTGTTGAGCAAAAAGATCGATACAGACATCATCAATGATCGGTTAGTATACGCCATGACATACAATACCCACCACAATGAAATTAAAAAAGCAATATTGAAACATTGGCATTTATTACACTTGAACAAGAATGGATTTTCGAAGCGATAGAGGCTCTATGAATGAAAAACAACCTACGAGTACTTAACATGGGGGTTGGCGTCTGTCATCAGTCATTTTCCATGTGGAGGCTGCTGTCATTGTAACTCCACTTCAGCATGCACTTCTATTGTCATTAATCTGTTATGAAAAATCATAACACCTGCAACAGCAGAAATGTTACATATGCAATAACTTGTCCTTGTGACAAAACATATATAAGCAAAACTTTTAAATTAAGAATCATGGAGCACAAATCTAAAATCCATAACAAAAACATCAATGCACTATTGGTAGACCATAACATTGAGAAAAATCACAATTTTGATTAATTAAAAGGTGGGCCATAGATAAGATATGGCAAAATGATGGACCCAGCACTGCTGCAATGTTGTCTCAGAGACAAAATTGGTGGCTATATCATACGCATAGCTTCCACAATGGCCTGAATCTACAGGATGATTGGACTCAATAACTCTAGCGATATTATTATCTGCATTTAGGTATGAGTTGACATGTAGATGGAGGTAACATGGTATGGTGAATAAATCGTTGGCTACCTTTGTGGATTGTTCCAACCATTTATAAATTAGTATAATGATGCATTCTTTGCCCCTCCAAAGAAAATATGGAGTGTCCCTTCATAAATTGTTAGTTACGACAAGGGTTAATCTACAGCACTTCAGATTTTTGAATTTAGGGACGGACGAGTAATGGTCCGTTTTTCATTGTTGACTAGAATGCCTTGGTTTTACACAGAGTCAAAGCGTAATGCAAATGACCCATGGTTACTATTTACAATCTGAGAAAGGGACACCTGTCCGCATTCTATGAGCATGCTTATGGTTAGTTCTCTATGTTGATCATTATGCCTCGATTGCGGGTTGACCCGTGGTGATGTGACTAGCCACTCCATGAGGAAGCAATACTAGTCTGCTTTCTACAAACTTTACTAGCATTTAGCTACCGTGACATGCAGGCAACTAGTTGATATTGCCGACAAATACGCATCTTTTTTTGCGTTTGTTTTCTCGCATTCTTTGCTGATGCCAGGAACTACTACAGTGCGAATATGACCGGGCTACATAAAAGAAGGAAAGAAGTGAAAGAATTTTAAAAGGTGTGCACGCTTTGTAATGGCACAGAATGTGTACTTATGGAGACATATTCATACTGGGCAGTCTGTGGATCCAATCTGCAGACACAACCAAATGATATTTGCACACTGCAACAGCAAGGAATCGCTATTTCAATTGATTTCTTTACTCATTGATGCCGCCCTCCCGGTACAACTTAACACAAAAGGAAGCAAGAAACTTATTCCCACTTTCTTGTTTGCTTTGCAGATAAACTTGATTAATTTGGCATACATAGTTGCCAATGAAGAAGTGCTGCCCATTAGAGTTGAACAAAATGGGTGAATGTTCCTCTTAACTAAAGAAATAGGAGCTCAAAAGACAATATGAAGATTTACTGAAGTATCAGTGTTTAGTTTGAAATTGTATTTTTATATGTTTTTACGTCTAGTATTGTCAAGTCACACCATGGGATGGTGAGAACAATAACAAGAGGCAACATCTCACCACTTTACAAGTCCTGAGGAAGATGGGCATCAGTTCCCACTGGGGCACTAGATGTTTTTTCGTCTAAACTATTGATAAGGGAAATTTAGAAATTTAAGATAGAGGGGCTTGTTCACATCTATATACCTCTGCGATACCTTTAGTCATTTACTTAAATGGTCCACACATGTTCAAGTCTTAAAATGGCGTGTAAAAATGTTTTTAAACCTTTGGAAGGGTTTCTGCCACATTCTCTTCAGAGTTGAATGTACTAGATTTGCTCAGTGAATTTGATAATTGTATGCATATTTGCACATGTGAATTTGCACTTTACCTGGAGAATATTTTTCCACCTTAAATCAAACAAATGTCTTTTTTGATGTATGTATTATCCTGTTTTAGGCATCCATAGTATGCTACAGAATGTATTTAAATTTATTTAGTGGTGTTTAAAAATTGGTTTTATAAAGTATGTATAATCTAAAATAAAGAATATGAATTTTAATAAATGAGTAGTTTACACTGATCCTTGGCTTATCTCTTGTCGTCTAGAGCCTTTTTAAATGAAGTCAATTTAAATAATTCCATTAAGAAGGGGACACCCTATCTGTTGTTTTGGCCATACCAATGATTGCGCCAACCCTTAATGTGACAGTAATAGCGTTACCACCGCATTTAAGGGATAAGGCCCAACTCGTGATGAGGCCTTGTTATTCCATCGCCCATTTTTTTCGATGCATTTTTTGCCGCCAATTTTTTCTGCAAAAAACAAATGGATTTTTTTTGGGGGGGCCATTACCCTTGTCAGCTATTTCCAACCTAGTCCCCACACACCCATAATTTACCCCCCCTTATTTTTCATTTAATTCTTGCAACAAAAAATCAGTGGCAGAAAATGCAGCAACAAAAAAAAAAACTCTGATGAATGAACGTTGTACCCTGGCCAGATTTCCACTAATACAAGAGGCACATCTTTTATCTGCATAAGGATACGTGTGGGTGTGTGTTCTTCTGAGACGAGAGCAAAATTGAATGCGTGTCACGTGCATGCATGTCTTCCTGTTGCCCTCGCACACCTACAAAGTAATTTGTATGAAGTCCCTGGCCTCATTCTTCCGTCTAAAATGAAGGTCTTCAAACCGAGCGAAGAGTTGGTACGAAATCTCAGTTGGTTGAGTGCAGAGATTTAACGAAAAGGCCACAGGTTAGTTGCCCTGCCGGTGTGACGCAGCATTTCTGAACAGCAGCAGATGCTCTGATCAGGGCCACGTGCGCAACATAATTACATGGTGGATTAAGAGCCTTCTTTATTAGTTCACACCCATATTTACGATTCCACCTTTTATGAACCTGCTATGTAACTTGTGCTGTTGCAGCATCGGGTTCGACTTTCACAACTGGGTCTTGTTTGCAGCTGTTTCAGGGCTGCGCAGATAAATCTGCCAACGTTCACCCACCTGCCATTCCAAAATACTTTTCTTTTTAAACTCAAACATGTTTTCAAAAGGGAGAATTAGGGGGAGATGTGGTGCTTCTGAGGGTGAGATGTGGTGCTTCTCCTCAAATAAAGGGGAAATGATTAAGCCTCAGACGGCAGAGCAAGAAAGCAGGCAGGTATGAATGGGCCAATCAAAGAGGCACATTGCCAGTGTGAAAAGGTATGTTGATGAAAAACGAGTTATATTGCTACGGATCAGAAAGAACAGCTCATGCAAACAAATGGAGCCGCTGATGTCTAGATACGCTTGCCTACAAATCATTGCCACAGGTCTGGGCAATGCCGCAGGACCGCCCAAAGCGAGGCAGGGTAACTGATGTTACCATTCAGAAGGCCAGGAGAGGAGCAGCCCCAACCCATGCCTGCTCCTCTCCCCCACAGGGTCAGAAACACACAGTCTCGGTCTGACAAAGCCAAGTAAGGGTGAAGTGTGAACAATCGCCTCACCCTTCCTCTAAGCAACAAGGTGCTAAGCACCCAAGAGAAACCAACAGTCAGGCAGGACACAGGTTCAAAGACCTGCTCCCCCTCAGGGGGTGAGACCATCGGCTACAGCGACCTGGGGGCTGAATCACAGACCCCACCACTATGCACTTCAAAGACCCAGGACTCCCCTGGGTCTTAAAAATAAGAGCTGCATGCTCTACGAAAGCACAATCTGTTTGTGGACCCTGAACGGGGACCCAAACAAACAGGAGGTTCGCTGTTCACTCAACGTCTTCCATTCTTTGCTTCTGTACAGGATTGCATGCCCCTGGGACTCCATGCCCCTCAGGGATTACATAATATCCCCAATAGGACTGGTCCCTAAAAAAGAACCTGGGAAAATGAGGCTAATTCATCACTTATCCTACCCCAAGGGCCAATCTCTGAATGACGGCATTCCACACACGGCATCTGCGGTATCCTACACACACTTCCAAGAGGCGGTAAGACTCATACAGGAATGTGGCAGGAATGCCCTGATGGCCAAACTGGACATCAAATCAGCTTTCACATTATTGCCAGTCCACCCAGACTCTCAACAATGGCTAGGTTTCACTTTTAAAAACAAATTCTATGTAGACAGATGCCTCCCCATGGGATGCGCAGTATTGTGCGCCCTATTTGAGCAATTCAACTCCTTTATCAATGGGCATTCCAAAAACATAGACCAGGGACCAAAATAGTACACTACCTTGATGATTTCATGGTGATGGGACCAGCAAAATCTGAAGAATGCAGTAGAGCCCTGGGGAATTTTGAAGGAATGGCCGCACAGTGGGGCATCCCCCTGGCAACAGAAAAAACGACCAAACCTGCCACCAATCTTTCTGGGGATTGAGATAGACTCTGCTAGGGCCTATGCAGAATCCCAAAAACAAAGATAGCAGAACTCCTGCAAAAAATACAAGGCCTGACAACAAAAGACAAGGGCACGGTAAAAGAAATTCAGTCACTGGCAGGAAGTCTCAACTTTGCAGCCAGAATCATCCCTCAAGGAAGGGTATTCTCCAGAAGTCTGGAACTAAAAACCAAATCATGCACCAAACCCCACCTGCACATCCGGCTAGGCACCACGGACGTGAAATAAGATCTGGAAATGTGGGGGAATTTCCCTCAAAAAATTCAATGGGACCTCACTTTGGCACATGCCATTGAATACATGGGCTAAAAGGGTCCTTTTCACGGATGCAGCCGGATGCAGGGGGTTTGGAGCCATACTAGACTCAGAATGGGTGGCAGGACACTGGCCCGAATCATGGCAATCGGCAGGGTGGACGAAAAACATCACTCTCCTAGAAATATTTCCCATCTGGCTAAAATTACACATCTGGGGCAGCTAGCTAACACAGAACTCTTGGTCTGATGCAACAACATGGCCGTGGTAGGCTCCATAATCAGAAGATCTACCAAATGCCATTTAGTGCTGAAAGTTCAACGAGCCATTACAACAGTCACACTACAAGAAAACATTGTGGTCAAAGCAAAGCACATCTCAGGAGCAGGTAATAACATTGCAGATGCTTTATCTCACTTTCAGTGGCCAAGATTCCGGGAGCTAGCACCTCACGCCCAAGAACAGATGACACCGATACCAGCAGAATGCTGCTCAATAATGGGAATACAAAAATAACGGCATCAACGCCAGTGCCAGAGAGCCCAGGCCGGGATGCCCAACAAGAACCAGGCACCTCAAAAACGGGTGCCAACAACATAACGGCATCAACGCCAGTGCCAGAGAGCTCAGGCTGGGATGCCCAACAAGAACCAGGCACCTCAAAAACAGGTGCCAGCAGCACGCTGCCCACAGACAACACAAACCCTGCCTCGAGGTTCCTAACAGAAATGGCAGGAAAAGCACTGGCAAACACCACCGCAGCTCAGCACAGTAAATGCTTGCAAACAGTATTTAAAGCCACAGGTTTAAACCATGTAGAATTAATAACGATTAAAGACATAGAAATAGTTTTAAAATAGGTGGATGAGCAGGGTTTTAAGAGAGATTGGGCAAAAAGACACCTAGTAGCAATTTCCTATTTCTCGAAAATACCGGGTGACTCATATTCCACACAGAACGCCCTTATCTCCTACGCCATGAAAGGCTGGGCCAAAATAGAGGGACCCCAAGTAGACACCCGCCGCCCCCTAGTTTTCAGCGAACTAGTAAAAATTGCGGACCAACTGGAGGCCATATGCTGGCACCCATCTGAGATCATACTATTCAAAACAGCATTTTTCCAGGCCTACTTCGGAGCGTTCCGGGTGGGAGAACTCATCACCCCTAGCACCAAGGCCAACAACGGGTTAGGCATTATGGAGGTCAGGGTCAGACAGGACAGCGTCAGCATAGACATCCAACAGTCCAAAACAGGTGCCAAAAGAACTATCAACATTTGTTGCATTGACAATGCAACAAACTGCCCAGTGTGCATCACCAACCTTTATTACGCGCAAAGGCCCAGAGTGGGTGGGAGGTTCTTAATCCACAAGGATGCCTTGGCACTATGCCGCTACCAATTTAAAGGGGTGTGGATGAAAGCAAACAGCAAAGCAGGATGGGACCCCAAGGGTTTCGGCACCCACTCCTTTAGAATAGTTGCTGCCACCTCAGCATGGCAAGGAGGCCTGGCAGCACAACAGCTAAAAAACATAGGGGGATGGAAGTCAGATTGCTACAAAAGATATCAGACCACAGCTAATATAGCCATCTCCCCCCCTCTTTCTTTCCCCTCCCGGTGCAGAAACAACAGACGAAGGGAGGACCCCACTCCGATCAGCATGGATAGTCGGGCACTCATTTGTCTTCAGGACAGGTCGATGGGCAGAAGAAACCAAAGAAGGGCCACCCTTCAGGAGCACCATTGCTTCCTGGTGGGCATACAGAGACCTTCACTGGGCCGACATCCACAAAACACTAGCAGAGGTGGTGGCATACAGAGATCCGCCAGAATTCTTGATAATACACCTAGGGGGCAATGCCATGGTAACCACAGGAAGGAGAACTTTATTCAAGGAAATTTGCTTCTCCCTAGCGGGCATTTCACACAACTGGAGGGAAACAGAAATATATTTCTCGGCCATCCTACCCAGAAAGAAATGGCAGGGGGCCACCTGTTACAAAGCAGTAGACATTTCCAGAATGAAACTCAACAGGGGTCTAGAGAAATTCTGTATAGCAAGAGGCCTGGGTTTCATAAAGCATCCGGCCATTACCCTGGGTAACCCGGACCTTTTCCTCAAAGACGGCACTCACTTATCAAACCAGGGCATGGAACATTTCTTTCGAGAAATTTCAGCAACCCTAGCCTCCAGGGGTTATCACTAAGAGATACTTTTGGGGGAACACGGTCAGCCGGCAACCTGTCCGTGTGTGACGGCATGGGCCCGAGGGGGTAACCTCAGGACCCGGTGCCCAAAAGTATGATACTATTATCTGATATGTGATTATGTGATTATTGTTATTCCCATAACCATATCTGCACAATAAAATCCTATGGCCTTTTATTGCCAACACTTGACAAAATTTGTGTGAGTCAAATTATTTACGGGTGAGGGTAAGGGGTCGGCCAACACAAGTTGCATGCATATTGGTTCAGCAGTTATGGGTAATGCCGCAGGGCCGCCAAAGGCGACGCAGGGTAACTGATGTTACCATTCAGCAGGCCAGGAGAGGGGCAGCCCCCACGCCCATGCCTTCTCCTCTCCCCCACAGGGTCAGAGATACACAGTCTCGGTCTGACAAAGCCAAGGAAGGGTGAAGTGTGAACAATCGCCTCGCCCTTCCTCTAAGCAACAAGGTGCTAAGCACCTAAGAGAAACCAACAGTCAGGCAGGACACAGGTTCAAAGACCTGCTCCCCCTCAGGGGGCCAGACAGTCGGCTACACTGGCCTGGGGGCTGGATCACAGCCCCCACCACTATGCACGTCAAAGACCTAGGGCTCCCCTGGGTCTTATAAATAAGAGCTGCATGCTCTAAGAAAGCAAAGTCTGTGTGTGGACCCTGAACGGGGACCCAAACAAACAGGAGGTTCGCTGTTCACTCAGCGTCTTCCATTCTTTGCTTCTTTACCACAAAACCCTCCCACCCTACATAAAAGGGAGAAGAACACAGGAAAGAGGTACAGGGCACTGTACGGTGTCCACAACAAGTCATGGGACAAGAAAGGCGGCATGGGCCCGAGGGGGTAACCTCAGGACCCGGTGCCCAAAAGAATGATACTATTATACTACTATTATCTGATATGTGATTATTGTTATTCCCATAACCATATCTGCACAATAGAATCCTACTGCCTTGCATGCATATGGGTTCAGCAGTTATACAGATAAGGGTAATGTTTACCCAATGCTTAGTCATCTCTAATTGATACGTTTTCCAGGAGCGCGGGCCATTACTACTTCTTCAATGCTACATAAACCTACTGGAAGACAACCCTAAAGTACATCACAGCAATGGGTGGTAGGTACTACCTCCTGCGCACCCCGGATTGCACACACCTTTTGAAAGTGTTCTTAATAGTTCGGCACAACTCCTAAAGACGTTCTAAGCTAGTTCTGCATAGTATCCTAAAGAGCTTTGAATTCAACCATTTCTAAGAGAGTTCTGAATTCTCTCAAGAACAGTTCTAATCAAAGTTGCAAAAGAGCTCTGCAAGACTTCTAAATGAGTTCTGCCACAGTTCTAAATATAGTCTGAAAGTGCAAGGGTGCATGAGTGGGAAAGCATGGCCCTCAATCAGAATCCCAACTAGTCCAGGAGGACAAAGTGGCCGGGTACTAAAGGGTGCGTTCCCTTACTTTTTGGGTAAAACAGTCATCATTCCCTTACCTCATCCAATACAGAACACTGCTGCAGGACAGCACTTAAGGACACCTTTATTTATTTACCTTCTCCACTACTGGGGATTTGACCCATCCAGATGCCTGGCATCCCTGCAGGGATGGGCCCTGCCAACCCTGCATTTATTATCTTTATTATTTACTGTTTATCCTATGCACTAAACTGTCCCCTCTCACTTACCCCCGCACGTTTCCCCTTTCCCCTCCCCTGCACTTGCGCGATCTCAATGTCACCTGGCCTAGTAAGTTTATTCTCTCTGTCTTCCCTCTGTTCCCCCTCCATTATGTCGTCACGCCTTGGAACACTCGTGTTTAGGCGCGTTATAAATGCCATATCATATCATCCTATGTTTATTCTCATTCTCACAGAGATTAACTCCTCAACATTAATCACTAGAGTAAAGACTACCTTCTCTGAGGAGGGGGAGGTTGCCAGCTTGACTAGAATCATAGAGGGGTTAGATGTTCTACTCTGGCACAGATGGACCATGGATTGGAACCTTCCATCTTTTGCATGCCCACTCTTTTTACTGCTTGGGAGAAAAACACAAATTAGGAAGCATTAATACATTGGGGCAGGATCCTATTGGTAGTGTGTGTTGGCTGGGCTAGACTTTATTGGATCAAAGGCTGCAATTCCACTTGTAACACCACATGATACAGCAGCGATTAACCAACAAGTCAAAGTCAAGTGTGGATTCACTTGCTCCTTTTATTTTAAAGCAAATAACACGGGTGATTAGGTCTTAATTGAGTCCATGGGATGGGGTTTTGCATGTTCACAGATCAGTGAAGGCTACCTGTAGGACAGTGGTGCTTCATCCTTCCCTCTCTTCTCCCAAATAAGTGCAGCTTTAGAAGACATACAGTCATTCACTGTCACTGGGATTTAATGTCCACGACTTCTCTCTTGTCCATCACTGGGTCTTTCTTGGTTGTTTATAGGCTTATTAGGATGTCACCGTTTTGCTCCACCACTAGTAGTTTATCTGCCACCACAATCTGGGCCCACGGCTGTCTTGACAGAGGCCAGGTGTCACACCTTTTCAGTTGTTGGTCTTTATGGGTGATCAGATCTCTATCCTGGTGGCAACAGCCAACCTCAACAGACAGGCCTTCAGGATCTGTGGCTGCCACATTAGGCCTCTCCACAACTTGGAAATATTTCCCAATACCTGTCACGGGCACCCTACCCTCTCCTCCTACCTTATCTCCTCAGCATCACCATCACCTTTTCCCTTCTTCCCTGCTCTCTTCCTTGCTTGTCGATGTCACATTCCCTTCTTTTTATCTCTCCAATTTCCCCTCTCCTTCAGCCTATCTCTTTCACTTCTCGATCTTTCCCCTGGTCTCTACTTTTCCTTTATTCTTTGATCTTTCCTCTTTTCTCCCAGGCTTTGCTCTCTTCTGATACCCATGGGATCACCATGAAAGACAACATGTCGCTTTGATGTTCTTTGTAAGAGTGATGCTCATTAACCCTCTAATTTCTGATCCAAGTTTCTATAACAATGGCATTGATCCCGTAGACCGGGTCCTTTAAGATGAGGTAACAGTATCTGAGATGGATGGTGATGCAGATCTTACACATACATCAACAATCAGACCGACTCAGGAAGTTTGACTAAAGTCAAAGCTGTTTTAAAAACAAGTCTTTAAAGCAGGGGGGAGTACAACGGACATCAACCGACGCCGCACAGAATTCTCAATGCATTTCATGAAAAACATCATTCATATAGCAAAAATGTGTCATAAGTGACGTCAAACTATGTGGCAAATAAGAAAACCTATGGGAGATTGTGGTTGGTCAAAGGGGGACATCTACATATACTTGCTATGGGATACAGGGATGTGATTGGGTCTCTAAGATCAGGTGGACGATTAATCCCTTCCCAAGTGCAAGTCATCTTCTGTGTCAGTCTAATACTTGACATACTATTGGCTCCTCAAACTATAGGCATCCTAAATACGTGGCCCTCTATTATTGGTTGGCATGCTTGCACCCTTCTGGAATATTAAACTTGCTAGCAGCATGCAAGCTGGTACCACAGGTGCCGGGGGTTTAGCCTGGTCAAGCCTCCCCACCCAATTAGCCCAACATCCATCATCACTCCTGCGGTCTGCCATTCAATTTACTCCTTTGAACTCGGCCTTGCAGAGGTTCACTATGCCTGAGAATAAAAGGGAGTGAGGCATGGCCTTATCTTTTGGTCTTGGTGTAGCTTGCCCCAAGTCTATTTTCATCTGACCATGTGACTGGAGACCACGGTTTTGAGCTCTTCATTGTATTAAATACTATTAAATGAAGAAATCTTGGCACACGCAGTGACTTTGTTCCACCTCAAACAGGAAATCAGCTTGCATTTTCTTCAGTGCTTCTACACACGTGTAATCTTCATTTCACTCCCGAAATGTTGCTTAGTTCACTACTTCGTCATCAGCTTCTATAAGATCTATATTCTTACTTTATTTGCATATCTTCTGGGTACGTCACCTCTACTTCACGTGATGTCACCAGTCTTTTCTATCATTCGTTTTCACACTTCTTCCAGTATTTTCTTCAGAAGATCATCATTACTCCGTGGATACATATAGGGTTTTTGCAATGGATGCCTTGTTTCAAGTAACCTTTCGCGATATAGTCACCATTATTGACTTTGCGCATGTCGAATCTCTGGTTGCCAACATATAGGCAGAATATGGATGGAACTTCTGGTAGAGGTACTTGGCTCCTCCTCTACACCTCATGGCTCTCTGTTTCCCATAGTGGCAGTCTCAAGCAGCTTGCTGATTATCCCAACCCTCTACACCTTTTCCACCATACGTGGGGCATTCAGGCAGCCCTAGAGCTCCATGCAATATGACTAATCCTACATACAATGCTATGGATGGTCAGCTGAGCATGGGGGACTCAACATATGCCACCTATGGATCCTGTATGACAGCACGGGTGCTGGTCCTGGCACCCTAGGCCCCATAAAACCCATCCCCTAGCCTCCACCATGTGACTTTGTTGCAGAAGGTAGATGAGAAACTTGCATCTTCTGTGTGTCTACAAATCTCCACCCCAACTCTTTCAGCTGCTTTTAAAACAATGAGTCCAGATTACAGAATTAGCATTGAGAGATAGAGAGAGAGAGAGAGAGAGAGAGAGAGAAAGAGAGAGAAGAGAAGAGAAAGGGAGAGAGAGAGAAAAAGAGAGAGGGAAAGAGAGAATCAGAGAGAGAGAGAGAGAGAGAGAGAGAGAGAGAGAGAGAGAGAGAGAGCAAGAGAGCGAGAGAGAGAGATTATGCCTTTGTGCTCGCGCAAGGCATGGTTAAGGTTAAGATGAGGTCTCTATGGCATTTCAGGAAATGACTTTTCCAAGCATCCGAACGCTTGCATGAAAAAATCTGAAAATAATGTTTCGAGGCAGCCGCCTGTGATTGCAAAATTGCAGATTTCTACATTAACAGCTTCTTAGGTTAGAACATGTTTACTTTGATTGCGTTTTCAACAGATTTTAACACAGGGTTTTCAGATAGGAAAGAAAAATAATATTTCAACACAAATATCTCAAAATTGGCAACTTGTATTTGCAAAACATTTTACAGGTGTCTAGATTTTATCTGCAATTGGTGCACTGAAAAATACATTTGAAAATCATCAAAGCCAATTTTAAGAAATAAACATTTGAAATGCATCTATATATGCCAAATGCACAAAATGAATGTGCATATTTCATACGAAATGGAAACAGTCTATGGGTTTAACAGTTTATACAAAGCAAGAGAAGAATGGAGTTACTTTTTATATTAAAACCCTGCACATATATTTGTGATATTAACATTGCGTACATAAATATTAATAATGTGCTCTTATGACACACTCACCTAATACACATGTGGTTACTGCACATAACACATCAGATGTAGGACAAGTGCTCTCACATGCACTTATGACTTATGCAAATATGACACGTGCACTTACAACACGTGAACCTACAACACTTGCACCTATGACACTTGCACCTATGACCCTTCACCTATGACACATGCTCCTATGACACATGCTCCTATGACACATGCTCCTACGACATGCTTCTACCACACACACTCTAACGACACTCCCTTACCCCACACCCTTACGACAAAGACTCTAATGAGACACACTCCTACAACACGAGCTCATATGACACATGCTGCTATAACATGCGCTCCTATGACACGCACTCCTAGAATACATGCTCCAATGAAAATCACCCCTAATACACATGTACCTGATACACATAACATGTGGATGTACGACACATGTTCCAACCACACATTATTACAACACACACTCATACAACACATGCTCCTGTGACATGTGCAGAAACTACACATGTTTCTACTAAACACACACACGCTCCTATGACACATGCACCTACAACATGTGCTCCTACTGCATGCATTCCTGAAAAACATGGTCGTATGACATACATTCTTACAACAAATACTCCTACCACACAGGCACCTACAACATATTCTGCAATCACATACACAAAGCATACAAGTTCTACAGTTGGTAGATTACATAATTAACATCTCCTGAAAACTCACATTAAAGGCAAGTCATAAGTCCTGTACACAAAGCGTATGAGCTTTGCTGTTCATACATTATACAATTAACATCTCCTAAAGACTCACATGAAAGGCAAGTAATAGCTGACAGTGATGTCAGTTTTACAGTAATGGAATACATGTACACTTCACAAACAAACTGTACACAGAGAGTATGAGTTTTCCAGTGTATACATTACACAACATCTAAATACTCAAATCAAAGGCAAGTGACAGATGATGTTGATGTCAGTTTTAAAGTGATGTCATAGATGTACACTTTCAATATGAAAATGTACACTCTAGGAGCTGTAAAATGCATGAGCAGAATGGAGGTATATTTTACATTAAAACCGTAAATTTGTGATATTAACATTCTGTTTATTAACACTAATAATGTGCTCCTACAACATGCTCACCTAAAACACAGGTACTTCCAACACATAACATGCAGACATAAGAAAAGTTCTCATTCATGCATCTAAGACACATGCACCTACCATACGTGCACATATGACACATGACCCTACAATGCACACTTACTATACACTCTTACAACACATACTCCTACAACATGCACTCCTGCAACACGTGCTCCTATGACACATGAAGCTACTACACATGCTCCTACTCAACACACACATGCTCCTACAACCCTTGCTCTTACGACATGCACTCTTACAACACATGGTCCTACACATTATTACACATACTCCTACCACACTGGCACCTACAACATGGGCTGCAATCATGTACGCAGGTTGTAGGAGTTTCACTGTTTGTATAATATACAATTAACATCTCCTAAAAACTCACATCAAAGGCAAGTGACAGCTGACTTTGATGTCAGTTTTAAAGTGATGGAATACATGTACAGTTTTAATAAGAAAATGAACACTTTCATATGAAAATGTACACTTTTCATACGAAAGTATACACCTCTGGATGCATACAACACATGAGCAGAATAGAGGTACATTTTATATTAAAACCCTAAATGTACATTTGTGATATTAACATTGTGTATAGAAACATTAGTAACATGCTTTTATGATGCACTCACCTAATACACAGTTGCTTACTACGCATAGCATGTAGACATACAATAAGGCATGTAGACATACAATAAGTGCTCTTACATGCACCTAGGACACATGCACCTATGACATGTTCACAAATCCAGAGAGAGTGAAGGAGGATTTGAAAAGAAATGACTCGATTAACACTCTTGAGGCTAGAACGCAATATAAATCTCTGAGGAACATGGTCCAAGATCATTGACTAAGAAATACTATCCCTCAGTATCTCCAAAAAATCCCAAGTAAACACCATTGTGACAAATAGCTTTGGATAAGATTAGACATTTATCCAATGAATGAATATCTGCACTTGAGGGGGAAACCCGGAAATAAACAATAGGATATGTAGGTTTTGCAACATCAGAGGAAATTTGGAAACAGTTAAACATGTGTTAACCCTATGTCTAGCAGTGAAAGAAGATAGATCACTCTTCTTAGCCAAATATATCGAGGAGGCCAATTCCCTGACAGCTGATGAATGGTGGAAGTTGTTCCTGGAGGGAAGAAAACAGGCACTCATGTGCATAGGAATTAACTTCATAGAAAACATTCTGAGAGAACTAGACATAACTGAGAACAATAACACTAGGATATGAAAACAATAATAGAATGGCATGGACTTTAAAAAGGAACATTCAGTGTAAATGGGTGTTCCGAGAGTGCAGCTGCATCTGGTCTTGTCAAAGGAACAATGCCCGTAAACTGGACAATAAAAAGAAAGATGCAGGCAGTCATTTCGGTTGGTAATGTGTAAAAAGTGTGTTAATAAAGTAAATCACAATAATAAAATAAATTCAAAAACAGTTAAGGTTAAACTAACAAAAACAAAGTCTACAAACATCAGAAAGCATTACGTTAAAGTAAAAACATAATAAATGTGATTAAATATTTAATCATATTAAAATCAAATATCATGGTAACCTTAATTCAACCATATACTTACAAGCATACAATGTTACCATTACATTGTGGCAATTTCAAACATAAACAAGTTATCCTATACAATTTTAAATCCTTCAAAAGTCAGTTAAATGTAGACCTATAACATATGTTAAAGGAAAGCATGATATATTTGTGTAATACAACATTACTACATAATACAAAACGAAAAAAGGATATACACAAGCATCATTCCTCCATAAAATTGAAATTTAAACAATACACACAATATTTTAAAAAAAATCTACAATATAAATATACATAAGCATTCAAATGCCATACGTTAAATATACAAGAATATCAATCAATAGAGTACATGCCATCATTGTAAATACATGCAATTTACAAAACAATAAACACAATATTATGAAAAAAGATATACACTAAACAACTAAATAAGTATGAACATATATAGAGTAAAAGCTTAGTAACATTTACTTCTACAAATAACAATATATTCACAACATTTATAGTCATTTCAGTATGCATAAAAATGCAAACGGAATATAAGTGCTAAATTAAATTGAGCAAATCATGCAAACTGTAAATATTAAGAAAAGCAGCACAAATCTAATACACATTACAAATAAATAAATGATAACAGTTTCACATTTTTATTAAACCAAATATTCAAACATCATATTACATTACATTCGCTATAAAGCATTTTATTGCAAAAACACAATATTGCAAAACAAAAACAGGGTAAGTTAAGGTTAACATGGTATTTGATTTCAATATGATACATTCATTAATTAATGTTTATTATGTTGTTGCATTAACCTTATTATGTCTGATGTGTGTAGAGTTTAAGTTTTAGTAGGTTTAACCTTAACTATTTTGTAAAAAATATTTTTTCCAAATAACATATGGAGATGATAAGTCCAATAATACGTGTTAACCCACAACATTCTCCATAGCCGACAGTCACTGCAAGGAACTGACTCAATGACAGCGTGTTCTCTTACATGGCCCCAAGCAACACTCTCTGATCTTCCTATGTTTCTTCTTTTGTACCTTTTCAGGATTACCTGGGAGGATTGGCAATTCTAAGGTGGGAAGTAATGTATAGCTGAGTTGGTCAGGTAGTTTGTGCCTTTACCCAAACAGTCATGCATGTTAATGTGCATAGGACATTACAATTTCTCTACTCTACTGGCAAACAATAGCAAGCTTTCAAGTCTAGGGTGTTATATTGGTGCTTTTTTTGTAAAGACATGCAGCATTTTAGATTCTTTGCTCTTTTTGGATTTGGAGTTGTGTTATACCCGAGTACAAAAAGTTATAGTGATATTTGCCTCGATAAGGTCAGTGATCTGGCGAGTTTTATTCACAGGTTTGTGTGCTTTAGAGGGGTTGCCATCTTATAAATATTCTCCAGATAATTAACATCATAATTCATTTTCTATTCTCTATTTACCTGGAAAGTACCTTTCGCACATAAGACCCAGGTTCCTAACATTTCTTCTCAAGTGTGTGGCATTACTGAACAGCTGTGACTGCCTGGGGAGTAGCATGTCAATGTTGCAGTTACCTATTGTTGAAACTGCTGTTGTTTTAACCCATTCAGTGATAGGCAGTTTCCATCATTGATAGATAAAGATGCCTCAAGAATTCCGAGACATTGCTCCAGATCCTTTAACCACCCTCCAATCTGAAATGGATTTGGGTGTCATCAGCCTGCACTTGCAATTGTAGATGGTGGCTTGTAGACACATGTACACATTGTAGAGCAGTGGGGGCACTGACGATCACTCAGGGACCCTACAAGTGAGCCCTAATGTTTAACAGCATGCAGAAGCAATCCTAAAGGACATCTGTCCATTTGGTAAGAAAGAATTAAACCCATTCCAGCACTGACCAAGCGCTTCCTCTACAGCCTGATGGCCGTTTTTGGTTAGATGTAATTGGATCTCAAGCACTCTGTTGCTTCCAGAAGCAAGGTTCAAGCTCAATAAATATCCTAATAATAATATGAATAAGCAATGTCGTAGACAACGGACAGGTCAAAAAGAACTAGAACTGCTGGTTTGTCTTCTCCGGTGGTCAGTGATGATCCTGAGCTCAAAACAGAAGCACCTTCATAAAGATTGAAGAGACTTATAGACCTGCAGAAGGTCCCTTAGCTTCTACTGGACCATGATAAGACTTCCCAGTCCTTCCATCAAGTGATGGAACCATTTGCTGACTTTGTTATCTCAACCAATAAACATTGCTTTAGTGCCAACACATGCTCCCTCGGAGGGACAGATGGACACCTCAGAGGATATCCTAGGAGACGACAGGTGAAATTGGGTGATTTCTACACTTCCTATCTCTCCCATCCATGCCCGTGGCTGAAAGTCCACTCAGGAATAATGAGCATGCATGTCAGGCTTTACACAGGGATGTCAATAGGAGGTTGTCAGGAGTCACAACTCGGTCATTCTGACTTCAGAAATAAGTAGTTCTGTTACGGTTTTACATAACGGAAATAATGTATTTTTCAAGTAGTCAGAATGATTTCAAAAAGAACACTCTCCTTCCCTGCTCTGTCCATTACAGGAACTAGAGCTGGTTCCATGTGTGGGTGGAGCACAGGAGCCAGAGAGGCCTGCCTGAAGAGGAGTTCCTTGAAGCAACAATGGATTCAGGAAAAGGTAGGAATATGGGATTCCTTTGTAAGTGTGTTTAAGTGTGTGTGTGTGTGTGTGTGTGTGTGTGTGTGTTTTGTGTGTGTGTGTGTGTGTGTGTGTGTGTGTGTGTGTTGGGTTTGCATGTCTGATTGAATGGTGGATGGGTGCAAATGTAAATGATCACATGAATGGTGTGCGAATGTGTGAACTTGTGTTTAATGCCTTGAGTACTTACCAGTAATCTTGATTACTCCTAGTCCTACTCTTCTTCATCCCAGTACTTGCCTATGAAGCACCTTGCCTTATATATAAGTACTGGGATGAGGAAGAGTGATGTGGCGATAATGCTGGGTCAAGAAGCTGATTTCAGGGGCTGGAGAAGGAGAGTGAAAGGGAGAGTGGACTTGTCCGGAGGATGGGGCAGAAGAGGGAGCGCTATAATGCAATATGCATCCATGCTAAAGCAGCCATGATGTGTGTTATTAGTGGCTACATTCACATTTTGGTACAGCCAGTGTAGTCATTTCTTACTGTGGCATAACATTTTTACATGGAATCTATAATAAAGTATAGCATGACAAGTGTCATTACCTGTCTAGGCCGGCATTTGGGTGAAGTAATTCTAGCCATTTCTTACTGCGTCGTGGCATATTTTTCTGGGCATCTATAATTAAATAAGCATTATACGTGTTATAAGCCTAGACTGGCGTTTTGTTGCAGCTAGACTGGCCATTTCTTGCTATGGCTTCACATTTTGTATTGAGCATCTCTGATAAAGCAATAATGGTAAGTGTAAATACCTGGCTAGACTGGCATTTGGGTGCAGCTAGTCCTTATTGTGGCAGTGTGTATTTCTGTGGGCAGCTATGATAAAATAAGCATGATAAGTGCTATTACATGGTTAGATTTGCATTTTGATGCTGCCAGTCTAGGTGTATCTTACTGTGGCATGACATTTTTTTACTGAGCATCATCAAGGCTTCAGCAAACATGAGAAGTCTTATTACGTGCCTGGCCTATATTGTGCAGCCAGTTTGAGCATGTTTTCATATGGTGGCATTGCATTTTTAATAGCAAAGCAGTGAGATAGCTCATCAAGTTGTGCAATCACTGCTGCTATCTGAGTGTGATCAGCAGGTCGCAGGTTCAAATCCTGGCTCGGCCAACTCAGCCTTTCATTCTTCTGAGATTGATAAATGAGTACCAACTTCGGTTGAGATAATTGTATGTAAATATGTGCTATGTACAGTGCTTTTGCAAAAGCACTATATAAATAACAAACCATTATTATTAATTAAAGCATTAATGCTCCGGTTCACTGACAGTGACTTGCATGTATTGGATTTTTTGATTACTGTATTATCACAGCAACTGGTGATGTAGTGGATCTACTTTTCGTATAATGACAATACTGGATATTGAGCTATAGGGCCCGATTAATCAAAATGTGCACAGAAATCCTGCAGGGCCACGCACCGAGAAGGACACTGTGCAAACCGGCACACAGATAAAAAAGTACACGCCCCACGTATTCATAGAATGTACTGCGCAAAGTAACCGTAACCATAAGTTGCGCCCGGAACTCACCCACACGCCCCAAGCAAACAAAAAACAGCCAGAACAGCTATCTTTGCGTGCTCCCTGGAGAGCGAATACACACCCCCTTTAAACAGTGCATTGGGTTCCCCATCAGCAGGCCTGCATTTCAGGGACCCTGCGCAGGATCCCCCGTAATGGCATCCTGGCAATATGTGTATGAAAAATCGTAACTCGGTTGAAATCTCTAAGTCTGCATGCGAACCTGCATAAACCATCCCTGCACCCCTCTACACTGCGTACGTGCACCCCATAGTTGTATCAGAAACCGGTTGCATGCACACACCCCTAAATCTGACATGCAAACCCACCTCTGCGCTGACATTCCTATGCGCAAGTCTACTTACGCCTGCTTTTGGGTGACGGGTTGTAGGAAGGACACAATTGTGGGTGTGCGAGGGACTGCCTACAGGCCGTCCCTCAGAATGCCTATTATTTTGCAAATTCTTCCCCTTTTCTGGTGTTCTGCCCCCTTCGCAGCCTTCTGTGCAAGCCATGGCCACGCTCTGCATGGAGTCTTGGGCAAGCCCTGGACCGCTCGCAGAGATGTGCCGAGCCTGTACGAACTCCACGCAAGTCCAGGAAAAGTACCATGCAATCGATTCCATGGATCGACAAACACGGATTTGCGCACACGTAGGCGCGCAAGTACCTTTTTTTTCCATGAATTGGATCCATAATTGGCACATAATATGGAAGTTACTCGCCATGCAATGCTGAAGAGGCATATTGTTAGAGAGAATTCTCAAGAATGTGCTAATTTCCCTTACCTTTTGAGGCCCCCAGCAACTTTGCTGGATTTCTAGGATTTTAATTTTTACATGGTAAGAGTTTGACCCTTTTTTTCCCCACTCTTTCATGTATTTTTTGGTGTGTTTTACTTTTGTGTTCTTTGGTTATGGAGTTTTAAAACAACTCCATAGGCATGATCTTTTTCTTGTGTGTCACACAGCACCTTTAGTGAAGTGGCACAGGGGTGTCTTTTAGACTCCCCAAGGTTTAAATACCTTGTCTGGGACTGACTACTGTCTCCCAGAGCATGTAAAGTTAAATTGACTTTGCTAGTGCTTTTAAATTTACAGACCCAGCACACACTATCTTGCTATAGAGTGCTGGAGCTGTTGCCTAGCATCCCCTGAGTCAAAACACTAATGTAACAGTCAAATGTTACCCTTTCCTACTTTAAATGGCTGGTGGCAGTGGTTTAGATCAAACTACCATGATTTTTCCCGACCGCGAACAACGGTATTTAAAAATCGGGTCAGCCATGTTTTTCAATATGGCGTCCAAGACCTATCTGTAAAAACAGACTCAGGTCGACTTTTCTCGCGATTTCTTTTAGGAAAGGTCCTTCTTGTATTTAACTCTGCGCGCCAAACCAGGTTTGGTCCCTTTGTTCGCTGGCCTTTGGCGGGCTTCAATGCTGGGCCCTCCTCTGGCTTCTGAGTGTCTGGGGTGTACAGGATGTGAGGGAGGGGAGACCCAAATGCACACTGGCGTGATTGGCCGGCTGGCTGTCCGGCAAGGACAGCCACCCTGCTGTTTGAGGGACAGCCAGGCTGGAATGAATGGGGGAAACTGTTTAAAAGCAGGTCTCTGGGACTTGGAAAGCAAAGTCAACCACTGGAACGAAAGAACCGAAGACAAGCTGAAGGCAGACGACTGCTGCAACTCCTGGACCACCATTGAAGCCCTGCTGCAGGTCCGAATTGCCTGAAACTCCATCGACAGAGAAGCACTTCAAGGTTAACTTCTTCCCTTGAGTTTGGTGCGAACAACCAACTCACAAGCCACCTGGACACCGTCCCTGCTCTGGTCGAATTTTCTTCAGAGTGCTGTTGAAAACCACATAGCCAGAGGGAAGGAAACCAGTTTGTAGACTTTAAGGCACTCACACCTTAAACCAATGTTTTGCCAAGCTTGTGGCCTCTTCTCTGGGCAGTGCAGGAACCTCCCAACATCCTTCTTCTTGTCCCCTAGACTGAAGCTCAGGAACAGCAAGATCTGCAGGAACTGCCAGGAACAACGGCCACAGCTACAACTTTTCTTCACTCACAAGGTATTGTGCAAGTGCAGTAAAGAACTCTGTTCGGCCGCGGTGAAAACTTGTGAAACATACCAACTTTGAAGGCTTTTCCTTCCCTAAACCAACATCTAACTTTTCAACTGACCAAATTCTTCTAAGATCTGTGGCAAAGACTTAACCGTTTACCACCAGAACTGTGCTATCCTATACAAGACTCTGAACCATTGACTTTGGCCCAGGTCTATTGAATTGAATTGCTGGCTGTAGTGAACTGAAACCCTTTACCCTTCCTATGAAAGTATTTGTGCTGTTGATTCTTATAACCTTGTCTTTTTACCCCTTTTAAAAGTAACTGAAGTGCCATTTTGCTCCCACTTCACGGGATCTGAACTTGTTCAGAAACTTTTTGGTTGTGTATTGTAGTGTATTAGATTTTGATATTGAGCTGCTCTTACTAGTGGAATGTTTTCCAACTGACTGTGTAAATAAATGTATATTCTTTTACCAAGAAACCTTGAGTAAGTGTTTGTTTCAATCACTGTGGTTGCTAGTCCTTTGTGTAACCTCTTATACTGCTCACTCTACTCTTGAGATAAGTCTGGCTGCTCAGCCACTGCTACCACAATACTGTTAGTACAGGCTTGTACCAAAGGTGAAATTGTACTGACACTTGTAGTCTTAATTGTGTGCAGTGTTCTCAAACGGTACTGTATCTATGGCAGTGACTCAGCCTATTTTTATTTTTGTGTGTTTATAGTTTATTAAAAACTTTAACACATTTTTAATCATATACTTCAAAACTCTTAGTTCATTACAAATGGCAATACATTACATCAGACACAACATTCTAAAACAAACATTGCAGACATTAATTCATTCAACACAATACAATAGAATACCATATACAACATACCCATCAGGGCCTCCCTTTCTAATCCCCTTGCATATATCTTTCATGCCCCAGCTCGGGGGCAGACATGGGGCTAAACGGCCCGCCAGCATGAGCTTTGGTAGGCTGGAACAAAGCGAGAGCCTCAGCTCGAGCTGCAGGCCGTTAAACCCCATTTCCGCCCTCCAGCTGTGGCGTGAAAGATATTTGTACCATAGGATTTACCAGGGTGCAGATCATTTTTCTTTTTTTTTTTTGTGCAACGGGAGATGAGCTAAGCCAGAACTCATCTCCTGTCGTAGAGAAAAAAAAGAAAAAAAATGTCTGCCGCCATTAAAGTTGAAAAGGGACTAGGTCCCATTTCGGAGGACTGTGGCCATGGAAAACAAGTTTCAAAATGGCCGCTGTCATCCAAAAACGAACCTAGTCCCTTTTCTGCTTTAATGGGCGCAGCAAATTTTTTAACTTTTTTATTTTTTTCTGCAGGCAGTAACTGCTCAATCATGCCTGGGGATGGAAGATTGTGATTGGTCGGGTGTGAATATGTTTTCCACCCTTTCGACAAATTACTCCCTTTGCTACTTCATTATGGTGGACTAATCGAAAACAAATATATTCCCCAACTTTTTGTGTATCACTATTAAAATATTCACTAAACCAATGGTTTTTGAGGTACAGTAACGCTGCAGTGTTTCGGAAAAGGAAAAAAATAATTGTAGTCTGTTTTCCCTTTCCATTGCAGCTATCGGGAGCGGACACGCTGGGGACAGAAATGTTCCCAGCGTGTTTGCTCCCAAAAAAGGAGAACAAAGAAGGTAAGTGGGATTGGGTGGGTCGGGAGGGGATTGTTTGCAGGGGAGGGGGAGGAATAAAGAAAACACTTACCTGAATCCCCGGCAGGGAGGATGGCAGCCTCCATCCGTGTGGAGGCTCAGAGCGTGGATTGCCCCGTTTTGAGCCTCCTCATTGGCTGAGGGGCTGCCACGCTCCCCTGCCGGGGATGAATATTCGAGGGATTCTGCATAGTGTATGGACTGGGCGAGAGCCAATCAGATTGCATCTAACAATCTGATTGTCTCTTGCCGGGTACAAATTCTTTATATTTCCTCTTGTGTGTGGTTAGCTCCATTTGTAGTTTATACAATGACATTCTCTTTATATCTTTCCCTCATTGCACATTTTTCATGTTGTTGAATATCTTCACCAGTCTTTCCATCAATGTAGTCCATTCCAGCAGGAATCAGGTCACAGCACTCCCCAAAATTGTTCAATACTTTATCAGAACTATTTTGTAAAGATATATTCAAATTTTCAAATAGCGAACTCGATGGTGGAACCAATATTGGCTTGGCCCATGATGTAGTATTGGGTGTAACCCTAATATATCATGACCCCGTCCACGGCACATGAAGGCCGCACCCTTGTTAAAATGTGGTTGGTATCTAAAATATTTTCTGTTTCAGTACATATTTGGTATTTTTTTTAATGTTTACGTTTATGTACTTTTTTTATGATCACAAGTCCAGTGATTTCACCCGGGTTAAAGAGGAACTGATGCCATTCGGTTCGAAATTCAAGTGATATCACCGTCATCAGGTCTGTGATGTCACTTCCGCTACCTCAGGCATTTTGGTGAATAGATGCCCCTAGCTTTACAAAACTAACACATAACCAAAATAGATGCAAATGCTTCCGAAAAGAGGCGTTGATGCTATGCAAACAAACTTCTAAAACGTTCTTAAAGAGTTCTGTAAGATTTCTCAACATGAACATTTTCTAAAAGAGGCGCTGTGCACCGAGGGTGATTGAATTCACTTTGAGTGATTTAAATCAGACGTATTCATGATTACTTTTGTGAATCAGTCAAATCAGAGTTACTCAGAGTAACCATTTAACGCGTATGCACACTATTACTAAAACAGTCGATCTCACATTATTATATAGGTCTCCAAACGTTCTTAAATATAAACGCAATTTCAAAAAACAAACCGGACTGTTTCAAATGTGTCTGCACGTCACACGTGAAGGCTTCCCTCTTGAGGAGATGATTTGAAAAGAAACCCGCATGGGTATTTCTTCCAAAACATTCCTGCAGACTTTTCTGTAATGCCCTTGCTAAAATAATTCTGCACACTTTATACATATTCCGTCAACGGAATTTTCAAACTTAAAGAAATATTCATACACTCCTTTGATGATACCGGACTTGTGCTTCATCGCCATTGAGTTCAAACTGTGGGGGAAGAGGACCACCTTGTGGACGGAACTGGAAAATATACCAAACCTACACGCAAAGCACGTAGGCAGACGGCACTGAATCAGGCTGGATTTGTAAAATGCACACGTTGTGTTATGTTGTGAAGTTTCATGTAGCACAGAAATCACCGAAGGCCTGCTGACGCTATAGAGATGCATGACTCATTCGGCATCGGCTGATTAGACAATGAGTTGCTGGACTTAAAAAGGTAGGGGTTTTATAGGTTCTTGAGTTGTAATAAGTTGCTCTTCAGTGTCCGATTCAAAAGCAGACAATTCCACGTTTTTGACGCTGGAAATGTAAATGACCTCATGCCAGTGCGGATTTGAGAGATCCTTGGAATACTAATTTAACGGGCCCACTTGAGCTCAATAGATATTTTGGAAAGCGGCGGGTTAAAGCGCTCTTTTTAGCTTAATAAATGGCTTTGTGTACGCCAGGCACATAGCTTTAAACAAATCGGTTTACTGATTGTAAACCTATGTAGTGGTGGGAGGCCAAGAGGTATGTGAGCCTGTTGCAGTCTAGAGGGAAGTCTCCCTGGTAACCGTTACTGTAGCCCAGGCGTCAGAAAACAAACGCATTTAGGACGGGTATCTTGAGGTGAAAGGAAAGAAGTTGGAATACGCCTTTCACAGTGGTGGAAGGGTAACAAAAGAAGCAGTGCAACTGTGCGACTGACAGGCATGGGTATTGACAGGAGCGGGGCAGGTGGCCATTTAAATGTTTTTTTCATTTTCTGCCCTCATATGAGACGCTGTATTGTTGTGCAAAATGTCGACACTCCTGCGCATGCTCCCTCGCTATCGTTAAGCAAAGGTTCTTGTACAGGCAACGCAGCGGCGTGAATCTCGCCTTGCATTATGCTTAAATTTGCTGCTAATTCTTATTCTTTCATTTTAAAACGAGAGCATTCTAGAACATTTTATTTCCAAAATAAAAGTATAGGAATGGCGAAAGTGCACAAAAAAGTATAGGAGCACCGTTCCCGCTCACTTCGACCACGTGTGTTTCAATTTCTTCAAATGAAATAAACTCAATTTGACCACTGGAATGCGTGGCTCCATAGACAATTGTTCATCCCTGGGCACCCCCAGATTATGTACTACTGGGATAAGAGTTAGGCATGCTATGAAGGATGAAGGCTAGAACATAGAGCTAAAAGGTTCAAACTGGCATTCATTTTCTGGTAATGTACATTCATGCATGTCTTAATTTGTAATAGGTAATTAATGTGCCTGCTTTATGTGCCAGAAGGTTGAACATAATTAGGCTGTCTTCTGCGTAGTTACAAAATAATAAACTTGATCATCCGATCATCCCGGCCAACAGACTCGTGCAGAGATTGAACTGACAGGTGTGACTCTTGGGGCACCCCCCGCATTTAATAGCTTTTGGCAACGACCGGAAGTGGCTGATCTGAATGGTTTGCAAGCCCCTGGTAAGAGATGATGCCAGCCAGTCCAACACTGGTCCAGTAACACCATTCAATGTCAACCTTGATGCCAGAATGTTGTGGCCTACAGTACTGAACGCCATTGACAAATCCCGAAGGACGTCCACAGTCGACATCTCCTCTCATCTGATCCAGTAGATTGTCATTGCGACTTCTGTGATTTCCTATGGGATAAGAGCCAGTTGGGACTGGTCGACTAAATGATGTGTTTCAATGTAAGTATTTAGCTGTTTGGTCACTGTATGTTCCAAATATTTCACCACATAATGCAGTTGAGATGTTGCATGATAATGACTTGGTTCATTTTGGTCAAAGGATGTTTTTAGAAGATGGTGAAAAACCACCCTGCTCCACTGTTTCAGAGCCAGACTATTGGACAGACATGTTGAGACATTCTGTGACCTCAATGATGAACAAAGGTAGAATAATGTTTGCTAACATCGCAGGGGTGGGTGGGACCGGGGGGTGTGGGCTTCGACGCTGGGAACCCAGACTTTCCCCTGACTGCAGAAGATGCTTGACCTCATTTTGAGTTAAAAGATGTAATAAGCTCAGGCTCGAAGTCTCACTATTTTTCTCTAAATGTAGATGGCATGTGCCATCTCTAGGTATATTTGCTCAGATGTTTTGGATTTTAGCCTTAAAATAATCTGTGAGTTATGATATGATATGGCATTTATAACGTGCCTATACACAAGTGTTTCTCAAGGTGCGACAAGGCCTGGGAGGGGAAACAGAGGGAAGACAAAGACAGCGATCCTACTAGGCGAGGTGACATTGCGATTGCGCAAGTGCAGGGAAGAGGGGAAGGGGAAAAGAGCAGAGGGTAAGGGGAGGAGACAGTGCAGTACATAGGATAACAGTAAGATAAATAAAGATAATAAATAAATAAAAGTGCGGCCAGCAGGTGGCAAGTGCAAGGATAAGCGTAGCCATCAGGTGTCAAGTGCTAGTCGGGGCTGTAGGGATACAGAACAGTCTCTGAGTGCAAGGGTTGCCTGGGGGCAGTGCAGGTGTGCAACTGGCAGGGAGGGGACCTGGGCCCGGGAGTTTGTCAACTAATAACTGTGAGGGAATTATGGTAGTAGATATGGCCACAATATTGTGTAATGTGTTGATAAAAGAGAAAACGTCTTTTGTTTCTTTGAACATACAAGTAACACATGTTTATCTTGAAGAATGGCTTTCTGTGGCCTTTCCTGGATTTTATGCCAATATCTCTCCACATTTCTAACTTTCTGCCATTCTGGCCAAGCACCTCTGAGAACCACCCTTTAACACTGTCTTCTTTTCAAACATGCCAACTTGCCCCAATTCATTAGGGAAATCATACTCCAATTCCTGGTTCACCTTTGCATCTCTGGATTTGAACACCTGGTTTTATAATGAGGAAATCCAGGACTAAAAATCCCCAAATCAGTGGCACACTGATTGGGGTGAGGAGAAGAGGCAGCTTGCCACTGCACCAAAGACACAGTGGAAACAGGGAATTTTGGAGCAGTTCAAAAGCACACAGGCCCAGACGGTGGTAGAAAGTGTCCAAGCCACTCTCTCCATCAGACCTCATGGGCGGAATACCCTTTTTTCACTATTGTCTTTCTTTCCAACAATTCCCCTTTTTTCTAAAATTAATGGCTGCAGCAGACATGAAAGACATGAAAAATAATGTAGGTGAGGCCATTTCCCCTCATAATCCGAGCTCTTGTTAAGTTTTACATAGCTGATTGTTTGATGTGCAAATCTTGTGTATATTTTGCATAAGAAGAAGACACATATCTTTCACAAATGCTGACTCCAAGCATATGGGTTCATCAAAAAAGTAGGGCCTTAAATTCCATACCTCTCAAGTTTTCCAATGTCAGGTGTGAAATAATAAAACATATGTCTTTTGGTCTCATAAAAATGAAAAAAATAGCGTTTAAAAGAAATAAATGTGTTGCCTGTTTTTCGTCGTGAATGTCTGAGGGCGCATGTGTGTGCGTGCGTGTGTTTGTGCACATATGTGTTGTAATGGAATACTTAGATATGGGCACATCCATTTAGCGCTCCAAATCTGCAAGAACTTATACATTACAGAAGCCACTGTGAAGAATCAGGATTCATACTTCAATTAGGCCACAATACACATACACATGCATAGCCATGAAGCAAAGTAGCTAATTTAAGAGTAAATCATTGCATGTGGGCCTCATTTAGCCTGGCAAATGCCTTTATTATGCAAACACCCATGTACTTTTAACCTAAACCTGCTATAGTTTGCACCAGTTTCAGAAATATGCAAGAGGGTTTCAGAATTATAGAATGCAGGAGTGCTGCCAGTTCACATTAACTAAGGACATTACATGAGAGCTCCTAATGTAATCAGTCTTTCTCAGAGAGAAAGGCTCCCCCACTTCTGAGCATGAAATAGCAAGCAGGCGTTTATGGAAACAAACACATACATTATATACATTATGTATTGCATACAAAAATAATCATGTGTTCTTTAGCTCAATTAGCATCATGCCATTTTAGTTAGAAAAGTCTATAGGCATTATTTCTATAGCTAAATGCGACACACACACACACAGGCCAGCTTTGGTTCCGTTTCTCTCGAAGCACAGATTCATCTCTCAGAGCAAGATATCAGACAGTTTAATTCCCGAGTTCGCAACATTGCATGAAGCTGCCATTTATGTCATTTTTTACACCATCCAATCACGAAGATGCATTGTTTAAAATGGTTGCTTTTGATTTCTGTAAAACGAAATATAAGCCTATACTCACACCATTACAAGTTGAATGTGTGTGGATAATTCCCTGCTTACGCAGATTTTGCAATAAATATTTTTTTTAATTTTTCCTGTATCCTGTGCATTGCATTTTTTGTGTGGCTTTTCGGCGTACCTTTATTGGCAGACGAAAATGACCATGCCATACATGTTGGTTGGGCCAGTAGAGGCAACCAGATTCTCCTGGAAAGTCTCCTAGCTCCTCCGTCGTACTTTGGGGACAAGTTAAGCCCACCTGGAGCTGGACAGAACACTGCCCAGTACCTGAGAAGGAATTGCAGGTATTTGTTTTAGCAAAAGGCATGTGTCGGGGTGATCTCCCGGGGGTCGGCAGGGCCGTCCGCAGACCTCCGCGGGTAGGGAGGCCCCAACTCCTCCCGCAGTCCCCAATGAGTATGAGACGCACGCAAGAGCAAGGTGTTACTGCTGTTTATTAGAAAACGGCAGGGACAGGTTCTGGGATCCTAGGTCATCCGGGAACACATCTCACAAGAGTGGGCTTGCAGACCCCTTTTCAGCATGTGTGACGCTTCAACATGCGTCACCTGGGAAACTTCCCCCAACCTCTAACGCCACCTAGGGTTGGCTCCCAGAGTATTAGGGTCAGTATAGGCACATATAGGGAGGTTATTGTTTGGTAGAGAAGAAGTCAGGTGGTACGCTTAGGTCGTCCCTAGAAATGGTTACACCAAAAATGCTACATGGAACAAGTTAGTGATTGGCTAGGTTGTAGTGCCGTCAATGGTTAGCCTCCGTGCCCTGATTGGTTCATCCACGAGCCCCCAAGCCTGGGACCATCGTTGTTCCCAGCTCGCAGTGTACCTGATGTTAGAAACAATGTGTGACTATGTGTCAGCAGAGAACAATGGATAGGTCTGCCATTAGCTACAGGAGCGCTTATTCTCACCACCGTCAGTGTCCAATATGGCACTTCATTGTTGCAGTCTGTGTCCCAAACGGGAGACCCCAGAGTTTCCCTGGACCTTGGTACTTGGCACCGCATCAGGTCGGCTTGGTCATGTGTGGTGAGACCGTGGCTGGAACAGAATTATGAGCATTTGATTTGTATTTTGGCTCTGAGGGGCGGTTAGCCGCAGCAGGTGTAACCTTGGCTCGGGGCGCGCAGTGTCTAAGTTGCAACTTCGTGGCCTTGGCTGTGAGGCCCTCGTCAGGGTTTGTTCTGCATGATCAGCACTTTGCAGCTTCATCTGAGCTGCTCTGGGCCTGTGGTCTTTGAGTATGCGGCCCACTCTGGTGCTGAGGCCTACATTGGCCTGATCCATGAGAGGCGGCATATGGTTCACAACACGGGGGTCGCGGTGAGCGGCAGGGCTCCTTATACATGAGTGTCTTATGTTGTCGTGGTTATAGTAGCGATGAAGCATTTGCAAGCATGTACACAAGCTCTTCTTGCATCTTGAGTTTCTGCGGTGCTGTAGCTTAGCCTATGTGAAAAATAACAACGATGCATCAGTGTGTGTAAACGGTCCGTTACGTCATGGTAGTGAGTATGTTCTTCGTGTGAGATTGGTGTGGGTCGACCAGTTTTGCATGGTGGCACGTGTGTTACCGTCTGTCGGCTATGTCGTCATGGCATCTCTAACGATGGTGACTTTCCTTGCTGCTGCGTTAGTCGAGTTGATCCATATGGTCTATGTCAGCTTCGCCAGAGGTCCCAGCATGTGGCTTAACTGACGGGCAGTTTCCCTAGCCACGTGGGGCATGGCCACGGTAGATGTTGACATCTGGGGCATCTGTGAGCGGGTCGAATTCCTCTCGTGGTGGGTGCTTAGGCCGCGACGATCTAGGCCATGGTCTGGCTGAGAATCGGGGGAAGGGAACGTCCCATTTTCCCTCTTCAGTCCCCGCTCTGGTCGACTTGTCAACCACAAAATGATCTACTCTCTTGTCTTCTCTTACTCCCCATACCTTCGTTATTCCCGCCAAGTGTCTGTATCTGTCCACATGGTCTCCAAAAGACAAATACATATAAAAACATCCACGGCCGGGTTTGCAGTAAGCCCACTTCCCAACGTAGTTCTTCGGGTTCCTTGGATTTTCAGCATTAATTGATGGGGGGTAGAAGTCTGCTTCCACTATTTGGTGACGCAGACGCTCACGTTCCTTGATGATAATGTCTGCATTCTTGTCATCTTCAGCTGGCATTAGGACGTACATACCTATCATTTCCTCAGCAGTGTGTTTAGATCTTATCTTCCATACCTTCATCCCCATTATAGCAGCCATTCCTAAAATCACACATCCTGCTACTATTTTGAGGCCGTCTGATAACCAAGATGTAATCCAGGACCAGATGTATGAAAACCAGCTACCGTCTTTCTTCACTCCTTTTGCTTCATCTTCCATCTTGGCGTGCATCTGGGCAAGCTGTGATACTGCCTCCGATAATGTACCGTTATCTTCATCATTGGCAGGGGGAAATGTGCAACATGAACTTCCTATTTTTACACAAACACCTCCTTCCATTGCTGCTAGGAGGTCCAGTATATATCTATTTTGTAGGGCCACCATTCGTATTGCTCTCAGTTCTTATTTTTATGCGTTGAATCCGTTCACTGTGGGGTTGATTGTCAGCATGAGCTCCCACCTGGTTATCTGCAACCATTTGACATTGGCGTATGCTTGTACTCCGGGACATATGATGGAAGAGAAGAACATTGCTGCTCTGCTGAATAACCTGTGTGCTGGTGGAATGTCACTCAGGGCTGTCTCTGATTTACCCCACAGGTAGTTTCCTGTCAGTGGTTCTCCTTGTCTCTTCACTCTGGAAAGGTGTACCGTGTTGTTCCCTTGTTTCCCTCCTACCATCCTCAGTGATCTTCTCCTTCTTTTATTTCCTTCATCCATTTTCTGGAAATTTTCCAAGTTAACTTGGTTCTTTGGTACCACCAGTGATGGTACGTTGATGTGTACCATAGTGCATACTCCATCCCACATTGGCGGCAGGCTGTGGTATGCTCTTGCTCCACAGGTCCAGTAGTGATTCATTAGTACAGCTGTTCCTTCACCCCCCTCAGGAATCTTCACTATTCTCTTGCATCCTTCATTTGTTCCAAGGTCTATCTCTCCGTCATGCTGGTAACACAGTGTCGGTGCTGTCAGTGGGAGTATTGTTATTGGTTCCTCTTCTTTATCTAACCACGTCATCAGTGCAGCACTCTTCGTCCATTCTTTATAGCACTTGTCATTTTCTTCTTGCACTTTCACCACGGGTGACTTTGCCAATGTCAGCATCTTGCTTCCCGCAACTCCGTCCACCCATCCATCCTTTGTGAGCACCTTCCCATATATCAGTATCAATGGTCTTTGCCAGCATCCCGGTTCAACGGCAACCTCTTTTGCATACCACTCACATGGTAGGTAATCTAGTGTTACTTCTTTCGTTTCTCCTTTTTGTGGTCCTTCTGCTATATACTTGAATCCTTTCCTCTGTTGCCAGGAATCATCATACATGGGGAGTGTTTTAATGAAGTTGTTTTCGTATGGGTAGGTCGATCTTGATTTCCACCGGAGTGTCACCCTTTGCCCTTGGAACCTTCCTCTCATTTGGAATAATGCTAAGTATAGCAAGCATTCAGCAGTTTGTGCAGGCACTTCTGTGGCAACAAATGTTCTGGAAGCGCTCATGGTGTTGGGGATCAATGAACACACATAGCAGATGTGCTTTGTCGTATATTTACCAATTCTTGACATGTGTTTATACCACATGTTTTAAGAGACATGTGCAGATTCTGTAAGATACGTGTCCACCCCATTTACATCATTAGACATACTACGCTTGTTCCTGTTAATGTTTTGCCCCATACTAGTTGTACCACCTGACACAGTGCTCCGTGCGGGCATTTGGGTGGAAATATTAATAGTGGGAACTGCAGCCACATAGAAAGCATAGTATGCCTGCCAGACAGTGGCAGTAATCAGGCAAGTGGTGAAAAATATTGTTATCATTTTAATTACAGTTGCTAATACCACTGGCATTTGCACTCTTACCTTTGCTGCAGTCCTACAGCTACTGTAGATGATATAGGAGGCGCCTGTACATTTGTGAAGGTATGGGTTATTTTGTTAGTATTGTTTAGTTAAGCCCTGCGTATTAGGTAATCATTCAATGCCCAGGCGAAAAGCTCTTCCCACACTTTCCTTACTGTCCTATCTTGTAGGGCTGGTAGTGCTTCGTGGAGGCGTGGAAATGATTGAGTAATTATAAGAAATGTGCTATAGTATACACAAATCCTTCTTCCTTTTAAGTATCTTGATATTTTTATAACATATGCAAACTGATGTGATAGTGCTTCTGGCGTGTTGTCGTCTGCAGGCAGCATTTACCCCTGGGCAGTGACTCTGTTTCTGTTTTATAAATATATACTTTGCTTTTACTGCAACCACAATAACAATACGCAATTCCTGCATGTACGAGACAAAATGAAGAGAGCATGCACGTGTTTACACAGTGTGGTGTATATTACAGATACTTTTGTCAATGTCCTTTAATGGCTGGTGGCTAGGGAGTGTTTACTTAATGCTAAGTTGATTTTTTTGTTGGGACCTTGTAATCATGGGGTGGCCTATAGGGCGTTGATCGTTAGTGTCTTTTGGGGCATTTTGATCTTGGATGGCTGCTTTTTCTGGTGTTGTTGCTGAAGCGTTGGCCCTTTCGCTGAGGAGAGGGGGGGTTCAGTGCTTTGCAGGGCCTGATGTCGTGCAAGTGAGTGCAGGCCTCTTTGCCCCTGACCTTCACCACCCTGGGGGCTACTTTTTCAACCAGATAGGGGCCTGTGAAACGTGGACTGCTCCACGTTCGCCGAAAGTTCTTTAATAAAACTGCATCTCCTTCTTTTACTGTCCAGTGTGTTGTCTCTTCTTGTTTTTCGTTGGTGGCTTCTCCTTTTTGATCGTTCTTCGACCCTCCCTGTGTCCGTTTAAGCTGTTGAGAGATAAAAGCGGCACTAGTAACCAAAGAAGAGACATATTCGTGCATTTCATTACCAAAAACATTACTAGTTGATTGACAATCAGTTGTGTCCCTTGATGGTGGTGTGACTGGGAGGTGCATTTGGCGTCCAGTCACCACCTCATGGGGTGTGAGGTGGTGATCTGATCCTTGTCTATTCCTCAGTTCAAACAAAGCCAAGGGGGGCAGTACAGCCAACTCTTCTTGGTTATTTGCTTAATTTTCGCTATTTCTTCTTTTAGGAGGTCGTTGAGGCGTTCTCATACGCCATTTGCTTGAGGGTGGTATGCGCATGCAAACTTATGCATCCCTAAGGGAGTGGTTACATGTTGCAACAGTTCATTAGCGAAATTAGGGCCATTGTCTGACCGTAATACTTCACACACCCCCCACCTTGGGAAAAGCTCCCATACCGGGACTTTTGCTGCTCTAAATTCATCAGCATGAGAGCATGGACCGGCCTTGATCCATCGTGAAAATGGGCACCCCACTACAATCATGTATCTGTAGCCTTGACATACATTGATCATGTCAACATAGTAAATGTGGAGGTGCAGGAAGGGTCCTTCAGGCCGGGGTATGGTACCTTTGATCAGTTGCAGGGTGGGACTGGCGTGAATTGCTGGCATGTAAGGTAATTACTGATGAAATTAGTGACATGTGAGTTTAACTCAGGGCAGAACCAGTTTTCCTTTATTTGTGCTGCAATGACCTCTTTCCCTGTGTGCATGGGATGGTGCAATTGTGTCAGAGCTATTTTTAACATTGCTAGGGGCATCACTACTTTCCCTGTGTTGTTCTGGCACCATAGTGCATCTGTGGGAGACATGGTACACCCACAGATCCTTTTCTGCCATTGATGCTGTTGCCTGCAGTTCCATGACCTGTGTTATATCAGCATTTGTCTTAGCACTCCTTTCGTTTTTGTTTTTCTGGGAGTGTCCATATTTCACCAAAGTATGCAGCATGCTTTGCATGTGCATCAGCTGCTTGGTTGCCCCTTGATATTGGGTTGTCACCATTGGTGTGAGCCTGACACTTCACGAATGGTACCTCTTCTGGGTAATTAATTACGTCAATTAATTTGGCCAATAGGAAAGCATGTTGTACTGGTGTACCATCAGCTCTCCGAAATCCTCTCCTTTCCCATTTTATTAATCCTGAGTGTACTGTTGATGTTACATAAGCACTATCCGAGTAAATTGTTATTCTTTTGTCATTACCTTCTTCTAGGGCCAAGATAAGGACTACCAGCTCTGCTGCTTGGGCTGAGTAGTGTTGGGGCAGTTTAACACATTTGACAGGAACGAATGTCCAATCTTCACCGAGCCGTACTACGGCTGCACCTGTTCTTCTTATTCCATCAATCTTTTCAATAGTTGATGACCCATCTATATACATAACCTCACTCCCTCTAATACATTCTCCTCCACCTTCCTAGCTCCTGAGTAATTTTCAATAGCTTCCGAGCAATCATGTGAGTATTCTCCATTTACTGCTTCCTCTGCTATAAATCGTGCTGGGTTTATTTTAGTGCATCTCACTACTGTCAGTTCTGGTATAGATAGAATAATATCATACCCTGATGCTCTTTGTGTTGTCAGTGTTGATTTTGGTCTTGTCAATATTGCAAAGAGGGCATGTTCTACTTAAAAAGTAATTTGGCATCCCATTGTAATTGAAGATGATTTTTCCACTGCAAATGCTGCGGCTGCTAGGCTTTGTTCGCATGGGAAATGTCCCATCATTACAGGGTCTAAATGGCCACTGTAAAAGGCCACTGGCTTGTGTCCCATGCTAGTCTTTTGAGTCAGTACTGCTTTCATTACTTCTGAGTCACAATGTGAAAAGATGTAAAATTCTTTTTGATAGTTGGGGGTGGCCAGTACTAGTGCAGTTGAAATAGCATTTTTCAATTCATTGAATGCATCTGTCATTTCTCGTGTCCATTCCAATTTCCTTTGCCCCCTCTGTGCCTCTCTGAGTGCCTCGAGTAGTGGTCCTATGTATGAGCTGTAATCAAAGACCCATGCCCTGCAGTAGTTGCATAGACCAAGGAACTGCTGTAGTTCTCTCACTGTTTGCGGCTGTGGTTTGTTTTGTATTGCTAGTGCTCTTTGTGGTGCAATGTTCCTTCTTTTTTGTGAAATGATCTGTCCAATGTAAAGTACTTGCTCTTGGCAGTACTGCAGTTTCTCCTTGTCTACCTTGTATCCTTTCTCAGCTAAGACTGTGAGCATTTTGACTGAGCCTCTCCTACACTTTTCCTCAGTTGTGCTGCATATTATAATATCGTCAACATATTGCAGCACCGTGCTTTCCATCTCTACATTGGCCAGATCATTTGTATTAGCCTGTTAAAGATTGATGGTGGCTCACAGTACCCCTGTGACAACCTAGTGTGTTTCCACTTTGTGTTGCGGTATGTGAAGCTGGTTAAGTCTTGCAAATCAGGGTGCAATGGGATGGAGAAGAAGGTGTTTTTGAGGTCGATCACGGTGAACTGTGACACCTCCGCTGGAATTCCACACAGTATCGTTGCTGGGTTGGCTGCAACAAGGTACTCGGCTTCCACAATGAGGTTGAGAGGCCTTAAATCTTGGATGAAACGCCAGGACCCCACTTTTGCCTTACGCACTGGGTACACTGCCGTGTTGCATGGTGACTCAGATGGTACTAGTATTCCTCTTTCTATTAGGCCTGATATAGTCTCATATATCCCCCCATCAGCTTATTTTGAAAGTGGGCACTGTTTCATCCTGGGCAGCATTGCCCCATTCCTTAGCTTTATTTGCAAACCTCCAATGCTCTTTATGCAACCCACGTCATAGGGACTATTAGTCCATAACAATGCGGGTACTGCAGCTACGTCTGTCTCGTAAAATGGTGCCTTGATAGGGCAGGGCACCTCCAGTGCCATTGCCATTTTTTGAGTTACGTCTTTGAGTGTTACCCACTGCCAAATATACGCACTCATGCCAAACACCATTTCCCCATCTCCTTTGTCATCAGAGAACAGTTCTTCATCTGATACCTGTGTAAGCCTGCATCCTTCTGCCAATGCTATCACTGCTCGCTATGCCTTCCCTTCCTCATCCTGGGTGTGTACTGCAATGTAGTCTTGCTTCGCAACAATACCCTCCACTACTTCCACTGATATTATTGCCCCTTCCTTTTCATCAGTGGGTGTCTCTGGCCTGAAGAGGTATGCCGCAGGTCTCCTCCATACCTTGTCCTCTATTCCCGGTAGCCACGCTATTGCCATGTCTGTCCCGTATTGGAAGAGGCCCCCATCCACTGGCTCGGCCCTTATCACCTTCTTCCACAATAAGCCTGTAGTATGTGTCGGGCTGTGAGCATATTTATGCCTGGTGTGGAGAACACTTTTCCCTTATCAGTAAAAGAGATAGTCATGTTCAACCTGCTCATGATGTCTGTTCCAAGAACATTTACTGGTGATTGTTTGGAATATAATAATGGAAGCGATAAGTCGTGCTCCCCAACAGATAAGGAGATATTATCAGTAAAAGGAACCAGCCCTTTAGCCCCAGAGAATCTTTGAGTGTTCATGGCATTGCCTGGCAAATTAAACTTCCCTTCCCTTATGCAAGACCTAGTTGCACCTGTGTCTACTAGAAAGGAAAATATTTTGTCACCTATCACCACCTTTATGCATGCTTTCTCCACAAGGGTTAGGTGTTACCGACAGGATGGGACACAGCAAGGATGCCTGTGGGCTGTCCTATTGGGGGTACAGTGATTGTCCGTTCCCTGTGTATGGGTTGTGGCCCAGTATTGTTACCCTCCCATTATGTGCTTGTTGTATTGGTTCCTCTGCGGGTTGTGGGGTACTGTCCTGTATCTGTGTCAGTTGTTGTGCAATCTGAACGTGTTGTTGTTGTGTCATCGTCATCTGTTGTGCGTTCTGCTGTGCTGGTTGATGTTGCTGTGTGTATTGAAGTTGTGGCGGCATTGGTTGTATTTGATTTTGTGCCATCTGTTGTTGCGGTGTCTGTTGGTAATACTGTTGTCCCCCATTGTATCCTTGTTGCCCCTGCTCTCCCCATCCAGCTTGTGCGGGTCTTGGCCTGCATGTGCGTGATACGTGCCCTACCACTCTGCACGTCCAGCAGGTTGGAGGCTCTTGTGCTTGCCATGGGTACCCCCCAGGGCTGTCTGAGTACCCTTGATGTCCATACGTTTTGTACCCTCTGAACCCTTCCCCTGGTTGTTGTGCTGTTGGCCCGAATCCCTGCCCTCTTATTGTCCCGCCTCTTCCTCTATAGTTGTTCATTTGGCCGTTTCCCATTTGTGTGTATCCACCCCCCACCTGAGGAACATAGGAGTGTTGTGCTGTTTATGGTGGTGGTGGTGGCAGTTGTGGTGTAGTTACTTTATTTGTTGTGCTACTGACTGCTGTTGTGTCGCGTCTGGTGCTTGTACTGCTTGTATGGGGCCTGTTATTAGTGCACCCTCCATCGCATATTTGGACAGTTTCTTTTGTACCAATTTCGCCTCCTCTGCTTTCCGATCTTCTTCCTTTTGCTTCATCTTCTCCTGCCACAACCTACAGTGGTGCACTATTGTTAGCTGACTTTCTGGCCATGCCTTTGCTTCCATTCCCACTAATTTCTTTTATTGTCTTTGTGCCGGCTCTGGGAGGCCCTGTATCAGTATGTGGTAAAAAATTGCTAGCGTTTTGTCCCACGGTTCCCGCGTTTCCAAGTGCCACTTCTTTTGAATTTCTTGGATGTAATTGACAGGGTCCTCATTCTCACACATCTTACGTGATGTTATTGCTCCTATGTCTGACGTGTCTGGGTATTGTACCCTCAGCGCTTGCCATAATGCATGTCTGCAGTTTGCAAATGGTGCCCCGTCATGTGATGTGTCGTTAATGGTCACCCCTGGAAATACTGGTCTTTTCCAGAAGTCATTTGCTGCGTCACCCAATATAGAAATTAACAACCCCTTTACATCACCCACTACTAGCTTTAGTCCAGCAGTTTGTTTCTCCATTTCGTATATCCATTTCCCAGCCCTTCCACTCAATGATGTCAACCTACATTTAATGTTATCTTTATCTGCGTGCTTCCATGGAACGTATTGCGGCCTTGCCCTCCTCTCTCTAGTAATAGCATTTGCGTGTACTCCCTTTCCTCCCCTGGTGTGCGTCTGCATGGTGTTATATGTGCGTATTCGTTATCCTCCTCCATGTCAGAAAGTTCCTCAATAAAGTCAGTAAGGTGTTGTGTAAGCCTACTCTGTCCTCCTGCCCCAAGCCCCTTCCGCTTACCTACCTTGTCCTTGTTATGTTGTGTTGTCAATTCCTCCATTCTTCGTCCTGGGAGGTCCCTAAGCCTATTAACATATGGTGTGTGTTATGCTGGTGGTGTGAGTGGTCACTGTGCCCTTCCTCCTTGTTGTCTCTTGCTCACCCTTTCCCCCTCTACCCCTTCCTGTGTGCTGCGCAAGATCCTTCTTCTTCCTCACTGCAGAACCCATCTGAGAAGGCCAAACATGAAGTAATACTTTTCCCTCCTACTGTTTCCATGTCTAGATCTATGTCAGCATACTCACCTGTCTTTTCCGCGTCCCCTTGTGTTTGTGCCATTGGCGCTTCCTCTGTGTTATTCGCCTGCATCACCCAACCTTTGACTGTGATTCAAAATCTCTGAGTAATCGTATGCAACTCTATGGGTGACATCACCAGCCCTAGGACAGTTGGATACAGGTACATACGAATACACACGAAAATAACATGCGCGCTGTTTTACAATGTTGTTCCCTACAATCCCCACAGCTGTTTTCCCACCACGCCTGGAGTGGAGCATTCATTAACCACTTTGTTATTAAATTAAACTGCACACGCTCCATCGCCTCGCGTATGATACGCTCCCGCACCTGGAAGCTTAACCAGCCCACTATCTTCTGCTCCGAGAAACAATCAAGCTATCTCAGCCAGGAATATGTCATCTATTCACTGAGCTAAAACACTAGACCAACAGGAATCCTCATCTATTCATCGATCAAAAATGTCAACTTGTAGGAATGCCACACACACCTCTTCACAGGTGCCCACGAGCAAAGCCAATCAGCGCGATTCACCAGTCATATATGAGCGCCTTAAGCCCTGCCTATGGACTCTGCAATGCTATACGAGGCGGCCCTCGTGCCTGCCCCGCAATACTTTTCACATCAACCGCTGCTCAATCGTCAAAATCTTTCTGAACACCCTTTAAATCCACCCACCACCCTCGTTACAGTTCCTCCCACCACCCGCAAAATTTTGCATTGCTGGTTGCATGTGTCATACTCACATCGGCTTTCGCCTGCTGGTGCCGCTCGGCTACGGTGTACCCCTCCCAATCTGCTTGTTACCTCTCCTCGTCTGGACCACGTCTGGACACTCGCCAACCACGGGCGGGATACTTCTCAAGTCAGCTCCCAACGGCCACTCTCTGGATTGCACTGTCCAGTCCTCTCGCAGTTCCACGATGGTCCTGTAGTCCTCCAAAGGGGGCAACGGCGGAGGAGGCCGCTGGGCTGGGCCACCTTGACGCAGGCTGTGCATCCCTCTTGCCTCACCCTCAGTATCTCAGCAGTGCCTCCAACTTGTTGGGGTGATCTCCTGGGGGTCGGCAGGGCTGTCTGCAGACCTCCAGGGGTAGGGAGGCCCCAACTCCTCCCTCAGTCCCCAATGAGTATGAGACACACGCAAGAGCAAGGCGTTACTGCTGTTTATTAGAAAACGGCAGGGACAGGTTCTGCGACCCTAGGTAATCCGGGAACACATCTCACAAGAGTGGGCTCACAGGCCCCTTTTCAGCATGTGTGACGCTTCATTGTGTGTCACCTGGGAAACTTTCCCCAACCCCTAACGCCACCTAATAGGGTTAGTATAGGAACATATAGTTAGGTTATTGGTTGGTGGAGAAGAGGTTAGGTGGTACGCTTGGGTCGTCCCTAGAAATGGTTACACCAAAAATGCTACATGGAACAGGTTAATGATTGGCTAGGTTGTAGGGCCATCAGTGGTTAGCCCCCGTGCCCTGATTGGTTCATCTGCGAGCCGCCAAGCCTGGGACCATCATTGTTCCCAGCTCGCAGTGTACCTGATGTTAGAAACAATGTGTGACTATGTGTCAGCGGAGAACAATGGACAGGTCTGCCATTAGATGCAGGAGAGCTTCTTTTCACCGCCTTCAGTGTCCAATTTGTCACTTCATTGTTGCAGTCTGTGTCCAAAACTTGAGACCCCAGAGTTTCCCTGGTCCTTGGTACTTGGCACCGCATCAGGTCGGCTTGGTCACATGTGGTGAGACCGTGGCTGGAGCAGAATTATGAGCATTTGATTTGTATTTCGGCTCTGAGGGTCCGTTAGCCACGGCAGGTGTAACCGTGGCTCGGGGCGCGTGGTGTGTAAGTTGCAACTTCGTGGCCTTGACTGTGAGGCCCTCGTCAGGGTTTGTTCTGCATGATCAGCACTTTGGAGCTTTGTCTGAGCGGCTCTGGGCCTGTGGTTTTTGAGTTTGCGGCATACTCGTGGGCTGAGTCCTACATTGGCCTGATCCATGAGAGGCAGCATATGGTTCACAACACGGGGGTCGCAGTGAGCAGCAGGGGTCCTTATACATGAGTGTCTTATGTTGCCGTGGTTATTGTAGCGATGAAGCATTTGCAAGCATGTACACAAACCCTTCTTGCGTCTTGCATTTCTGCGGTGCTGTAGCTCAGCCTATATGAAAAATAACAATGATGCATCAGTGTGTGTAAACGGTCCGTTACGTCATGGTAGTGAGTATGTTCTTTGTGTGAGATTGGTGTGGGTCTGACCAGTTGTGCATGGTGGCACGTGTGTTACCGCCCATCGGCTATATCGTCATGACATCTCTAACGATGGTGACTTTCCTTGCTGCTGCGTTAGTCGAGTTGATCCATATGGTCTATGTCAGCTTCGCCAGAGGTCCCAGAATGTGGCTTGACTGACGGGCAGTTTCCCTGACCACGTGGGGCATGGCCACGGTAGATGGTGAAATCTGGGACATCTGTGAGCGGGTCGAATTCCTCTCGTGGTGGGTGCTTAGGCCGTGACGATCTAGGCCATGGTCTGGCTGAGAATCGGGAAAAGGGAACGTCCCATTTTCCCTCTTCATCTGCCTGCCCAATCCAGGCCCATGGCTTACCCCCCAGATTTCAGGCTTTCATGGGGTGGGGGGAGTCCGGGAGATTTCCGTTAACCCCAGCAAGACAGTGCACTGGGTGCAAGAACTGCAGAGAGGGAGTGAGTATAAATGTGGGAGAAGAGTGGATGCTGATTTGTGTGATATAATTTTTTTGGCCAAAGTGTTTCTCTTTTTTTTATTTTTAAGTAGAACAATAAGAGGACGGCTCGTGTAGTGGGGAGCTGTGGTAACTAATTGATAAGTGAAGAGTACACATCGCTTAGTAAAGGAAGGAGTAGGGCAACGTTGCTTTATAAAATAGTGGGAGGTCCTGCAGCTGAGGGCAGGGACCTTACCCTTCACCTAGAGTCAAGGAGGTACGAACCAGACAATAGTGGAAGTTCCTGCAATAGTGATCGAGGGCCGTACCCTCCACCTGCAGAGTGTGAGGCAGGTAATAATAAAAATGGGTGTTTGTGCAGTAAGTAATAAGCAATGACCATACCCTCCAGCTAGAGTTAATGGATGTGAGGCAGGTAATAACAAAAGTGGGAGGTTCTGCTGTATTAAGCAAGTATAATACCCTCCACTTGTGATAAAAGGTGTGAGGCAGGTAGCAGTAGAACATTTTTAGAATTGTTATTTTGTATTTCTTCATGTTTGCATTGTGTATTTTGTATATAGTGTTGAATGCAGATTGACAAATTTGTGTTGAAAACTTTGAATGTGGGATAAGATTGCAGTGGAGCTGAATTGTTGGAGGTGTGGGTTTGTGTTTTGGTAATCTCGTGGTCTTGCGCAAGAGCGCATTATGATTTTGAATTCTGGTAATGGTTTTCCAATAGAGTTTGTATTTGGAAATTCTTGCCAACTGTAAAAATGCATCAAAGAGGACAACACTTGTGATATTGCTGAAAGTATTATTGTTTTTCATAAATTTGTTTTGATTCTAAGCTTATAAAGAAATTGTTTTTTGCACTATGATACAAAAGGAAAATGTTTAGTAGGATTATTTATTGCATTAAGAGATAAAAAGATAAATACTCCATTAGGATTCCTGTTTAGGCAACTATCCTTCAAAGCCAGATATAGGATACGCAAACCCTAAATATGAGCACCTTTCACATTTAGAAACAAGCCCTATGAAAAGAGCAAACATACCCTGTGAAAAATGAGCTTTAGTAATAATGAAACTAGAAAATAAAGAGCATAACATTTTAGAAGCAGCAGTACACAGAGAAAAAGAAGAATTGTGCAGGGCAACTTAGATAATGGAGGGACTATGCATAATGGGGAAAAATGAGATTGGGACAGCAGGAGAATTACTATTGAAAATGCATGGGACAGTAATTAAAGATGTGCAAGCAGAAATTGAGGAAACCGGATAAGCACAATTTGTAAGCATGAAGGTTACCCAGGTATTCAATTAGAGAGGGATGCACATGACGGTGCTCTAACAATTGTTGAGCCCATGTATGGCGTGTATTGAGACGGGCATACCCTGGAAGATCTGAAGTAGGTGTTTTTAATGGCATGAATAATGAAGCATAATAAATAACTTGCAATATATATTCAGTTCATTCAGGAAATATAGCGAGAGGAGACAGGAGAAACATAGGAATAGGATACATCATTCTTTTACCATGTATTAATGTAGCATATGCCCACTGAAGTGCAACCCGAGCAAGACATAATTGTGGGCATGGAAGCAAAAGTGTATGGAGAAATACAAGGGCATATAGTGTATTTTTTGTGAGAGCAAGCATTGAAGTGAAAGTGCAGTTGAAGAAAGGCACAGTGAATGGTAGTTAAATAAGTATGGAGGGAGCAGTAGTAACAGACCCCACAGATACATAGCAGCAGTTATGACCAGCACAAGGCGAGGGAAATTCACATGACAAACAACAGATGAGATAGGGGAAGTGCCAGGAAAAACAAAGCAACTCACAGAAGGGGCAAGTGGAAGGATTTGGGGGATTAAGATCACAATTTGGGGGAACATGTTAAACATGCAGGAAAAGATGGGACACCAATCTAGAGACTGGCGTCCCGGAGCAACCCCAGCTCCACATTACACACAAGGGACATCATAGGGATTGTATGCCCTACAACAGACTGCAGCGCCCTGCAATGGATTCCACTGGGTTTGCCAAACCACAGAATGTTGGACATTTACAAATGATCGCTTCCACACAGGGATAATCCATACAGTACACCACACGTAATGCAATTCAGGACATTACAGAGCAAGCTCCAGCCCAGGCAACTTCAGTATCATGGGAAAGGAATAACCTACTACAGGGAACAATTGGATACTACATTAGAGCCAATATAACAAGCAGCAATACTTTTCCTCTTTTAAGAAACAACACCTATAGACAATAGGACAGCCCATGGCAGGCACTGCGGTGCTTAGCCCTAGGGAAATTGCAACAGTTCGTTTTACAGAAGATATACCCCAGAGTATAAGAAATAATGAAGTGGTGGTGCCATTATTGTACAGTAATGATACACCAGTGAATACATTAGAGAGGGATCTCCTTAAAAATCTCAATAAGACCATTTCATTCACTGACAATGAAATTGTGCCCTTTAACATCAGGCATGCATTACAATAGAGTAGCTATGGTTCTACAGGCACTTTGCAGCACTAACACAATTAGAGGACTACTATTATATGAGGAACTATTTCTATATGCATTTACCATTGTTATTGGTTATATTTTGCTTGTCAGTAGAATTGCTATTTAAACCAGTAATACCACATGAGGAAGCCCAAGGAAAATGTATCACTTTACACATTGATGTAGCAATAATGAGGAAAGACACAATCATTGTAATAGGCACAGATGAGGAAGGGATTGAGTGGAGAAGGGTATCATGCATAGACCTTACACTACCACTGAAAGAAAGTACTGATGAACAGCTATTTGCACATTTGGACATAGATGGGAAAATAGTTTTTGAAATTGAAATACCTTGTCATTTGGTAATACAACACAGGGAGGTCCCACAAACAGTAATGAAAGCAACCATTCCATCAACTCAACCACATGAGAACATAGCAAAAGTACATAGTATACTACGGACAAGCAATCCATCAGACATAGGGTGACTGACCGGCATAAGGACAGTGGAAATGGAAACATAAACAGGTATCATAATTCTGGAGTAAAAGCAATACCCATTATACAAAGAAGCAGGTGAAGGAATTTATGGCACACTCAAAGCAGTGCTTGACCAAGTGACCAAGGCATCACTGTTCCTTTAGAGTCACCTTGCAGTACGGTTATTTACCTATTGAAGCATCAAAGGGGGTTGGGGGATCATGGATTTTCATTTAGAATCTCCACCCTCTAAATGACATAGTGGAGGCTGAATTTACATTAGTCCAAAATGCTGTAGAAATGCTGTACAAACATGTCTACATAATCAGTCTACTTCCCTGTGTTAAACCTCAATATAACTGCACCTTAAGTAAGGTTTTTTCAGTGAATATATACATATTCAGCAAAAAAATGTCATCAATGACATTTGTGATGTCATCTTTGATGTCCTGGGTGTTAGTCTTAGCAGTGCACAGTGGTAGCGCGAGTTATGGTTGCTTAGTTTACCATAACTTGTGAATTTCAGGAGGTTTTCGGTTTTACTTGGAACCATAAGGTTCCTTTATCAACGTTTTTTCACTAAAATTCATAGGTTTTTTAGTAGCGCAACTTAACCCTAACGTCCCTTTAACAATGTTTTTTTACTGAATTTCATAGGTTTTTAGTAGCGCAACTTAACCATAACCTCTCTTTAACAAAGTTTTTTTTACTGAATTTCATAGGTTTTTAGTAGCGCAACTTAACCATAATGTCCCTGACTTTATCTACATGTAACATAGAACATACTGAAACCCCAGCTACTGATTTTGATGTCCGCGGACTGTGCGTATGTCCACGGATGGACGCGGACAACAGCAACACTACCCAAAAACTCAGGGGGTATCTTAAATTGTTATATTGTACCATATGAACAGTGCACAAGTTCAAAAACCAGCACACAAACACATTATATGTAGTAATAAATAAGAAGTGGAACCTATATATGTAACACATCAATCATCCGGTCAAGTGGCACAGCGAGTAGAGCGCCCGCTTTGACACCCGTGCAGAGCCTGTTAACGCAGGTTCGAATCCCGGCGGGGCCAAACTCAGCCTTTCATCCTTCCGAGGTCGATAAATGAGCACCACACACCGTGGGTAATAATAAGCAGCGCTCAGATACCTGAGGGTTTGTAGCGCTATATAAAAGCCTAATTATTATTATTATTATTTATTATTTATCCATTTAAATACCATATGTACTAAAATGGAATATACCAAAAGAAGAAAGATAGGTGGCCAACATAATTACCTCCCAGAAACTGCACAACTAGGAGCAACAGCAGATCTACAGACCAGTAAGAACACAATTTGCCAGAAGCTAGTAAGTGTACTGCATTTTTCTTATATATTTCTAAAATTTCTATATTAGATACAATAAAAGTAATATAATTTTTATTTTCTCACAGAAATGTCCAGTACTTTGGAGTGGCTTGAGGAGAATTTCCCATGTTAGGAAATGTCTGAAGATAGTGATACTAATGGTAGACACTTCTCTATATAACCACATTAATAAGCATTACTTTATGTTCACTTAACATATATATATATATTTTAACAGACCATACAAACATTGAAAATAGTACACCAAAAGATACATTGGAAAAGACTCTCCAGCGCATGAAAGAAAAAATGAACATGCTCATGGCAAATTGCAACCATTTGAAAAACTTTGTGAGGACCACATAAAAGAAAAAATTAAATACCATTGTCCCAGATATCCCTGTCCCCCCTCTCCATATCTCAGTCAATTATCCCCAAACCCTCTCCACGAAGAAAAACGTTTTGATGAGACTTCCATCCCTTCATCTCCTCCTATCTATCCTCTTGAAACCCCCTATTCCCTGTGTTTGTGTCAGTTTATGCTTCCCCCTCTCTTTCATAAATGTTATATTTGTATATAATAAAAAAAATATTATGTGTGTTTTAATTCAGTCCTCTGTGTCTTTGTTTTTTTTAAAAAGGCAGTTGGGGTGTCCGCGGACAGCACGGGTGTCCGGGATGTCTGTAATTAACCAAAATGGGGGTGTCCTAAGGACACTATACCTGTCCGTACTGTTCGCAGGCAAGTTGAAACTGTTCTAAGAACACACTCAGTGTCCGGGATGTCCATAATAAACCAAAATGGAGGTGTCCTAAGGACACTCTACCTGTCTGTACTGTTCGCAGGCAAGTTTAAACTGTTCTAAGAACACACTTGGTGTCCGGGATGTCCATAATAAACCGAAATTGAGGTGTCCTAAGGACACCACACCTGTCCGTACTGTCCACAAGCAAAATGGAACTGTTCTTAGAACATACTCGGTGTCCGGGATGTCCGCAATTAACCAAAATGGAGGTGTTCTAAGGACACTATACCTGTCTGTACTGTTCGCAGGCAAGTTGAAACTGTTCTAAGAACACACGCGGTGTCCGGGATGTCCATAAGCAAACGAAAATGGAGGTGTCCTAAGAACACAATACCTGTCCGTAATGTTCGCAGGCAAGTTGAAACTGTTCTAAGAACAAACACGGTGTCCGGGATGTCCGCATATGCAAAATGGGGGTGTTCTAAGGACGCTATACCTGTCCGTACTGCCTAAAGAACATCTACGCACATGCGCACCACACCCGTAAGTTCTCCGAACATCGCGCCTGTCTGTAAATGTTCATCTCACTTGTGTCACACTTTTAATTAGTTTCAGGATCCGAACACTGTCCGTAGAACACCTGTGCGCATGCGCACAACTGTTCCTGTGCATTTGGTATCCTGCGGACACCCGTTCCCTTCACGGACATGTTCGCAGTGCCATCATGTGACCGCACCCACGCTTAGCGTGTGTCCTGAATTGCGGAGACTGTCCAGGTCCCCAAACATTTTAAAAGTACGTTTTCAGGCAATCCACAGTATTTTATAGTAAAGATCCACCATAGCACATGTCCCAGACAATGACCCTGACTTTCTACATACTTTTTGGAACTTATTGAGCCTTTTTGGGGTGTTCGAGCTATCCGCAGACAGCATGGGTGTCTGCGAAGCGCGCACATGCACCCCTATAAAAGGCAACACCCTAGAGCTCATCTTCACTCTGTCTTTCTACTATTGAAGATTGACCTGCTTTTGCTGCCTTTCCTGTTGCATCTTGAAACCAGATTGCATCCGTGGCTGCTGTACTTCTACCTGGTGCTACATCTGCCTCAGCACCACCCCCACCCCCTCCACCACCACCACCTCCCCAAGGGCCTGAAAAGGGGAACAGGTGTGAGGATGTAGAGGAGGATGAAGCGGATGACGAGGAAGAGGTAGTGGAAGTCCCTACTACCAGCACTCGCCGTGAGTCTTGGGTGTGGTGGTTATTTACCATTCATGGTAACGTACCCAAGTCGCGTGCGAACAAAGTCACCTGTAACCAGTGCCAAATGGTGCTGAGTCGTGGGAGGCTTGGTTCGTACAGCTTTGTTATGACAACTATGAAGCCACACCTAAGGTCGTTCCACGATGGGGCCGTTCGCAAGGTTGTACCTTGTGGGGAGCGTAGGAGGTTGAGTTCCCCTATTTCATCCTCCATTTCCGCTCCTCTCACCACAAGAGACACTCCTGTGGGAGTGCGCATCCCTCCAGCTGCCTCACAGGCCATTCACAATGCTGATGACCCTTACCTTTCGAGGGTCACAGTTGTGTGTATGTACTGCGACGCAGTACTCTGCAGGGGGAGAGACTTCGAACTGCTTTTGAGACTACAGACTCGGAGCACGAGAAGACCTGCCCACTACCTAAGTAAGGCCCACGCTACATCTTCCCCTCTCCACCCGCCCTTTCTTATCCCCATGGTTGTTGTCCCCCCTTACCCTCCTTTCCCCTCCTCTCCTAGTGTGTTGTGTGTAAAAAAAACAAAAAAATATAAAATGACAAAAATCCCCCCCCCAAAAAAAGGCTCTTTTCAGAGCCGCCTTTCACAGTCTAAAAATAGAAGTGACAAATAATAAATGGAGCAGGGCCTTGTGCTTTTTTTTTTTTTTTAGAGGTTCGCAGACAGTTTGCGAACATCAAAAACTTTGGGGTGCTGCCCTATCAAAATCATTGCACTTTTCTCTGGGAGGAAGTGGTGGCTCTGAAAAGAGCCTTTTGGTGGTGTTTTTTTGTGTTTGAGAAACTTGAAATAGTCAACACCTTCTGCAAAATGGATGGCTGTAATTCCACAAAAGGACGCAATACATTTTGTACATTTCTCAGAGAAATCTGATTACCAGCATGAGTAAGATGGACTCCATCTCTGCGAAAAATGTATGTGCTATGAAACATAATATTTTCATTGTGAAAAGAGGACATGCCAACATCTCCTACAAAGGCCTTGCTTTCTCTATTTGTGGACCAAATGAAGAAGAACGCATCCACATTTGTTCCTGCGCAATACGAGAAAATATTACTTGGGAATTTGGAAAAATGTCAATGACCTTCCCAAGTCCTTCTTTCATCACAAATTGCAAAGAAATTACTGACACTTGTCCTAAACTATTCCCTCCACAATGAATTATAATTATGTCTGGATGAAGCTCTGTCTGCAAACTAGCACAGAGAGGTACCAAGTCCAGTCACTTCATTCCACACACTCCATGCCAGTGCACTTCCACATGAGGGAATCCAAGATCTGAAGCTACTCCATAGCGTTGTGCATGCACCTCCAACCAATGTATCCATGAGTCTCCCAAAATCCAGACAATCTGTTTACTGAAATACACAGCCACAGCTAACTGTTCTTCTCTCAGGAAAAAGACTTTCTGACAAACTCTCTCCTTACACAACACACCCACTAAATGTTACTGACCAATCAGTTGTTCTGCTCATTCTCATTTACATGCCTCTCCACCCCAAAATCCCTGTATGTAATACGCGATGTCCGCGGACTGCCACCATGTCCGTGGACATATCGTAATTTATATAGCCCTTCCATCATTTCCACTTCACTCTCAGTGCCATTCCCTCATTGGATACAGCTAACCAGTCACACAACCATCCACCAATCACATCCAAGGTCCTCTACATCTAACTCCTTCATCAGAGTTCAGCACTTCAAATGTACTGTAGATCACTCTGAGTACAAGACTCATATCATTGGAAAGCACCTACTACAAAAACTACTGTACAAGTCTTCAAGATTTCTACTTGCAGCTGCATGCATATCCACATGCATGAATACAAACTACAGGTATGCATATTTTCTGAACAGTACATGTACAACTCTTATAAATGAATATAAACAGACTAACTGCCACTTAATCCCTAAAGCCTATAAAATGAACTTATTGTCATTTTTTCCATCTGCTAAAATCAACTATCACTTCCAAACCTGTCTGCTATCTAATTTTGTTTGTACACACACACTCCTATCTAAAAAATTATAATATTAGAAAATGGAAGAAATAATGTAATTGTGGAAAAAAACTTAGTAGTGTATCATAAAATTACACACAGCCAGTAAAATTCCATGCATCTTCATACTCTCACACACATAGACACTATCATTGAAATGCTCCCAGCTATAATAACACCACTACGTGTAACTCACATCCTTCTACTTTACTACCCACAGCTTCACAAATACATACATTCCATGCTTTTCTATACAGTTTCTACCATTTACCTAATAAAAATTGCAAAATAAATACAACATTATTTCTTCTTTCTGCTAACATTCTATAACACAGCTTTAAAAAACCAAGTGAATATCATACACTTAATATTCTACTCATTTACAAAGCATGTTGAACTAACATAATATAAATAAAATATAAAGGCTGCACATAGTCAAATGAAACTGCATGCATACACTATGTTCAGAAATCAAACAAGAATACTACTACAAAGACATAAAAATGAATCTCTCAATTAACATCACTGCTATAAACGCACAAAATTGCTGACTTCTTTCTTTTACAATTGCAGTGAAGACCACTTTCTTGGAAAACAGCAACATCTGAACTACAAACACCAACTACAAAGAAACCTGCTCATTCCACAAAAAAAGAGTAAGTACAATACTACTACCTTAGTTTCTCTGCCTAGTCTTTAAATCTCTCCACAATCTTGCTCCCCCTTATCTCTCCTCTCTCCTCTCTTTCTACACTCCTTCCCACTCCCTTCACTCTGCTGACCACTTTCTTCTCACTATTCCTCCTTCCCCTTGTGCCACATCCTGTTTCCGCTCCTTCCATCTCCTAGTCCCCCTGCACTGGAACGCCTTACCTCTCTCACTCCGCTCTATTTCTACCTTTTTCTCATTCTACACTTTCCTCAAATCTCTCCTTCTCCATTCTCCAACATGAAACCTATCCCACCTTCTTGCCCCCTCCCCCCTTGCCTTATCTCCTTTATCAGCTCCCTCCCCTTCCCTCTCCCTCATTCTCACCTTTAACCCATCCGTTTCCCTCCTCCTCCTCTTCCCCACCCTTGCCTCTCTCTCACTCACTTCTACTGCACTACTCTCCTTCTCCCCTTCACTTTAATTGGTCTACTTACTGTTTTCTTGGTCTGATTCTCAATTTTAAATTGTTTCCACTATTACTGTTATAATGTGAATTGGTATATGTATCATCTTATTATTTACATATATTACTTAAACACACTGTGCGGGTGATTCATGTAATTTGTGCACCAAAAAAACAAAGATTTGTGTACCATTCTACCCACAAATCACCATTTATTAAACAGGGACTAGCACACAGAATGGCACACACATCCCTGTTATTCAGAGCACAAATAACATAACTCAGCCCCTAGAATATTAGTATTACAAAACAAAGAATTGTTTTAACTTTATACCATTTGATTTACTATTAGTGCTTATCCTCACCACTAGCTCACTTTCAACAGTCATCTGAACCGCAATATAGTAACACACAAATAGAAGAATAGCCTTCCCAACTAATTGTAGCTGACCAATGCACAATCACACACCACCAGATACATCTTTACCATCATACTCAAACACTCATGCATACAGCACACATACATTGCACAACAGCCCAACCCATACCTTCTATTCTTTTTTTTCAACAGACCACACAGAATGCCAACCAGAAGGCAAGTCCAGAGAAAGCAACGCAGAAACAGAGCAAATTAAAATAAAAATGTCCAAAATAAGCATCCATCTCTAGCAGAGTTTGTACAAAAAGTTCAAACAAAACAACTAATACAGTCATTTAGCAAAACTAAACAATCTTCCAGTACAGAAACTTTGCCTCCTCTATCAAAATGTAAAAGAAAACAGAAAATGATTAACAGAAATGCCGCTACCCCTACTGCTAAAACTGCTCCTATAAATATTGATATAGTAGGAAGTAACCATACCAAAAAAAGTATATTAGCAAAAATGTTCCGCCAGAGAGACCTTCAGAATCGTATACAAACAGGAGACACATCATGCACAACCCTTAAAAATTACCATAGAAAATGTATCTTAGAAGCTTTGATAGACAGTGCAATCCTACTCAAAAGAAAGTTATTTATTTTAGTGTTAAACAGAATTAAACCACTAACAAAGCTAAGTACTAAATTACAAAAAAGGCTTCTGAATAAACAGAATGTCAACAAAAATAACTTCTTAAATATCTGTGGAGGTGAATGGAGTCGCACCACAAGCACAGTAACATATTTCAATGAAGAAGCATACAAACAAAATCAAACAAACACAATTGCCATCCATAGTGGACGAGGTTTTGAAAAACTTAATAATACCATCATGGAACAAGAAATACTGCTTACAAAATGATCCCCAGAAAACTCAGAATCAATTCTCCATTCGACTGAACCAGAACGTCCAGTATACAAATGGTCATGCAAGTCATTATGTAACATTGCCAAAAAATCTTTCAAATCTTTACGCCAGTTCCTCAATCAATATGTAAAAGGTAAAGACAAAATCAAAATAAAACTGCTGCAAAATATGGATACCTGTCCAGTGCGCAAATACACAGGACTGCAAGGACATTCATTGGCCTGCATTTCAGGACCTATTTGCAAAAGCAGCTTCCATCATATCAAAATGATATCACCACATCATTCAACTATAAGAAATCTAGTCTATAAACTGTACTATGCTAAAAGTCCTGCTTTAGCACTAGCCAATTTGAATAACACTCTTCTACATAATACAGCCAAAGACCTACTCGAAGAAATCAACCATATCCAGAGTAAATATTTTGGAAGTGAAAACCACTTACAAAATGCAATAGCTTTACAACAGATTAGCAACAATTCTGCACATGGCAACCTTCTACTACACACATACAAAAAAGAAATATTAAAATTCAAAAGTACATCCGCTGAAGTACCAAACCATGTGTGTGTGTGTGTGTTGCCGCAGAACTTTTTATAAAAGTAACACAAAAACTATAGACATAACATACAAAATGGAAGACAATGAAGATTCCAAATGGTTTGAATTAGCTCTCTACCTCATAGCAGAAAACAAATATGAAATAACTGACCCCTTAACACTTTGCAGTTACTGCACTACAAAACTTGAAAACAATCAAACTCCTTCATGTGCTATCACAAATAATTTGGCATTATTCCCACTACCAAAACCCCTGCAACAACTCAATTGATATGAGAGCATCATAATTCAACCAGTGCACCCATTTCAAGCAATAATACGCATTCAACCAAAAACAGCAAAATTACCTCCCTCTGAATTGGTGAAAGGCATTTGCGGCAAAGTAGAATATTTACCATTAGATCTAAAAGAAAATGTGCACACTCTGGGAGTGCAACATCCAATAGAACAATCTTTAATTGTCTTAGCAAATGGTGTACCTACAAAAGACAAAAAAATTTGGCAACAACTGGTAGACTTACATAAATTTAGACAAGCCTTGCAATATCTAAAAGACAATAATGAATACTCCAAAGAAATAAATATTGAAAAAAACTTAAGGGAAATAACTGAAATAATTCAAGAGTCACCAGAAACTGGTCAATTTGAACTTCTAGATCCTGCTACAGTATCCAATATTTTAGACCATTATACAATTCATCCATTACACTCTAATGACACCGTAGAAGATGCACTAGAAACGTACCAAATGCGACAAACGAAAGGATCACCAATCAGCATATGGGAAAAAAGTATAGAAGCATGTATGTGCTTCTCCTCTACTCTTTCCTACTGGCAAAGGAGGAAGGTATGATGATAGACCCACTCAGATACAGCATCAGAATACCGCTCATTACGAATGTATTCTGAAGATCACAGATTTAGACAAAATGTAGAATACATATTCCACCTACTCTTTGAAAGTGAACTAGCAACTCTATATTACGCAATTGCACACACATTAAAATCAGGAACCCACTTTCAAAATATGTCAGCTACACAATTACTACAAAAAGTGCAAGAAAAAGATGATGTTTTACAATCAAGCATTACAAATCTGTTAGCAAACATACGTGGTACGAAAGAGTGCTGGTTCCGACATCACAGAGATGTACGTTGTATGATAAGAAACCTTGGCCCACCCACTTGGTTTGTTACATTAAGTTGTGCAGAATATGCATGGGAAGATCTACATGATTTCCTACGCACATCAAACAAAAATGAAACAAACGTAGATATACTAACACCTGGAGAACTTTGCTCTCTAGATCCTGTTAATGTTTCAAGTTATTTCCATCATCACTTCATTGCTATGCTACACTTTATTTGTAATAAAACTGTTACTCCCTTCGGAGAAGTGCAACACTTCTTTTGGAGAATAGAATACCAAGCCAGAGGAGCACCACATATCCACATGCTTTTATGGATTAAAGATGCTCCTAAATTTGTTCAAGACAGTGATGCCACTGTGTTACAGTTTATCGAAAAATATGTCACTTGTGAAATTCCATCAGAAGCAACAAATAGTGATCTTCATGCACACATTCTACAATTTCAAAGACACAAATGTGGCAAATATTGTCATCACAAATACAAAAAGAAAGGGAAATACTACACCAAATGCCGTTTTGGTTTCCCTAGACCAGTTACAGAAACAGGTGAAGTGAACAACTTCATGTCTTCAGTTAGACATAGTGTTAAAGGTAAATCACCTAAAGATACATATTACATAAAAAGAACAGAAGAATCAAAATATATCAATGATTACAATGCAATCATTGCCCTATTGTGGAATGCAAACATAGATGTGCAGTACATTGCAGACAATTCCACTGCAGTTACACGATATGTTACAGCCTACTTAACCAAAGCAGAAAAAACAGAGCTTCAAGACCTCTGGAATGACCTGTCATCAGACAAAACACTGTCTCAGAAATTGTACAGCTTGAGCATAAAAATGCTCTCCCATAGAGAATGTGGCTGCTATGAAGCTGCAGATCGTTTAACGGGTACTGCTTTGTATGGAAAATCAGAAAATATAGTATGGCTAAGTCTTGGTCCTGCTAAATCTAGAAAAAGAGTTCTCAAATCATATGACGACATAGAAACAATAGCCAAAAATGATCCCAACAGCCAAGACATTTTGAAAAACAATTTACTTGACACTTACTACCCAAACAGAAGTACCACTTTGGAAACCATTTGTCTATACCACATAGCCCAAAACTTCACATACAAAAATAGTATAAAACCTGATGAAAAAAGGTAGATACAGAGTGACAAATTGTGAAGGCAGCTTAGTAAAACTTACCAAAGCAAGTTTAATTAATCATATCAAATTGTCATTAAAAACTCCTCAATATAAAGGACTATATTACATGTCGCTGCTACAACTCTTTAAACCATGGAGAAAAGAAGAAGAAATACTAGATAACTATGACTCCTATGAAGACGCTTTCAAAGCAAATGAAAGCACTATCACCAATGTAAACTTTACACAGTACAAAACAATGTTGCACAATGAACAGCAACACGAAGAAGAACCTAAGGACACTCCTGACAGTAGTCAACCTTCTGTAACAGGAAGCCAAGAACCACTGGGACGGCCACTAATAACAAATGAGTCAGAATTAGCTATGACAGAAGTAGAAAACACCATGTGTCAGGATGAAGATACAGAAGACTTAAATACACTACAATCAAAACTAAACAATGAGCAGTGTAGCATTTTTCAAGAAGTAACAAGAGAAATTGCACATGGTGTACAACATGGAAAATAAATGTACCTGCCAAAATTACAAACCTATACTATTATACGTCAGTGGTGAAGCTGGTTCAGGCAAAACATTCTTAATCAAAATCCTCAGCAAGCTCCTTCAACAATTGACAAACAACAAACTGTCAGCTATTGTAACTGCCCCCACAGGTTTAGCTGCCTACAACATAGGTGGTGTCACTTTACACTGATTACTATTCCTGCCAGTAGAACACCAAAACAAATTAGAATATTACAAACCTTCTACAGAAGCTGCAATGGAACTACGGAGAGTGTTAAAACAAATGAAAATGCTACTAATAGATGAAGTGAGAATGGTCTCCAACCTAATGTTGGCTTTGATTCACCTCAGATTACAAGAAGTACTTAAAAAAAACTATGAAGAGTTCTTTGGATAAAAACACATTATTGTTTTCGGAGATCTTCTTCAATTGACACCAATGAAAGGTGAACCAATTTTTAAAACCTTAGGACGCAAACTCTGCCAAAAAACTGTTGGCAGCATAGGAAATGTCAGCCTTTGGCAACATTTCCAATACAGAGAACTAACAGAAAACATGCAACAGTCTGCAGACCTCACCTATGCCAATATTTTAAAAAGTATTACAGTTGGTGTACTCTCAAGAAGCACAAGCAATATTAAAAACCTGGCACATCCATGCACTTTATGGCCATAACTCAAGTGCTACTGATGTTATGGAACAATTAACACCCAAAAATGTCAATTGTATGTCCTTAATGCAAACTCTTGCAAGCTGTTCCAAATTCAATGAAACAATGTTGAAAAAAGAAATGCAACCAATAATAGAAATTTCTGCAACAGACAAACTGGATGTATATGGTATGATACTACCCATGTGTCAACAAGCCACAACAAGACTAAATACCTTAGAAAATTCTATCTCCAACACAACTGGTTTGGAAAACATATTAAAATCATCCTTAAACTGTAGAGTAATGCTTAAACGTAATCTTGACGTGGAGCAAGGACTAGTTAATGGAGCACTGGGTACAGTTGTTGGCTTTCAAACATACCCACGTGACAACAACATTCAGTTTGTCAATATTCTCTTTGACAAACTTTCAGAAGTAAAAAGGATAGGGCGCTCAACAGCTCGATATCTTTTCTTCAAAGACATGTATGTACGCAGAGAACAATTTTCTCTAACTCTAGCATACGCAGACACCATTCATAAATCACAAGGTCTTACCCTAGACAAAGCATTGACAGATATTGGTAACACAGTCTTTAAGGAAGGCATGAGCTACGTAGCACTATAACGCTTACGTACACTTGACAGTCTATTTATAATGAACTTTGATGTAAGTAAAGTAAACGCTGATATTCCTTGCATTTTATAATACAATAGACTACGTTCACTATACACCCCCATCTAAAAACATGTCCTGTTCCACAAAAAAAAATGTTGTAAAAGAAAAATAGTTCAAACAGAAATGCAACAGGATCTCACTGCAAATCCTCCAAAGAGACAAAAAGAAGCTAATACTTCATCAATGACTACAACCAAAGAAGAACCTATTACTCAAAGTAACTCAGGTACATCTTCAAAGAAGCAACAAACACTCCGAAAAAATGACTTGGACACAGACCTATCTGGTCCATTCAAATTTTCAAATATAACTGGTGTAAATTGCTACGCAAATGTAGCAATGAATATTCTATTTCAATTACCACCAATTGTTGACAACATTTACTTACACAGTACAGACCAATTGTGTTTGCAAATGTTAGTACTTCATAGAAATGCAATAAACAATCTAGGCACACTTCTAGATTCAAGTCTTGCAGAGAAAGGCTATTAGGCACACTTCTAAGTTCAACTTTACACAGAGAGGAAATTAGGCACAGTTCTAAATTCAGCTTTACACAGAGAGGATATTAGGGACACTCCTAAATTCAACTTTGCACAGAGGGGCTATTTAGGCACACTTCTAAATTCTAGTCTTGCACAGAGAGGATATTAGGCAAAATACTAAATTCACCAGGGCACGCTATTAGGTACACTTCTAAATTGAACTATGAACAGAGAGACTATTAGGGACACTAGTCAGTTCAACTAGGGCACGCTATTAGGCACACTTCTTAATTCAACTTTACACAGAGATGCTGTTAGGCATAATCAAAGAAACACATCAGTGTTTCTCCCATGTTTGACGGACATGTCATCAGACAGCGCGCCACCCACCGAGCCAGATACATAGGTCAGCCAAAATGTCAATAGTGTATGCCAGTGCAAGCGGTCGAGCAACACCAGAGCCAATGTTGACTGCAGAAACACATGCTGGTGAAAGGGAAAGCAGTAGATGTGTGTTACACAGCATCAAGGACACCAAGTGGCAATATTGTGGAAATGCAATACTCCCAAAATCCCCCCACCCACCCACTCACAAACACTGTGAGGGCCAATACAAAGTGATGCTGCACATGTCAAACAAAATACCCTTAGACCGTGCACACCCCAAAATCACACTACATACATCAACACAGTCTGCCACATGTGTATACTCACCCCGCAAAATCACAACAAACATCACACATGCATGTAATGAACATCACACATGACTAACAATGGGCACAATCCGGACTACTAAAAGGAGCACAAAACTGGCACACAGCTAAAATAACTGTGACAAACAATGAGTATGAGAGTAAAACTCAAAATATTGAACAGTAGTATTAGCTGCATACATACTGCAAATGAAATGTCAAAACATGTACATGTATACAAAAATTTAACATGAAAACGTCCATGTGTAGAAAACATGTACAATCCAAAAATGAAAATAAAATATATCACATGTACACATGGAAAACGGGATCTACAACACACACCATACAGACTCCACATACTAAGAAATACTAAGAAATATCAACGGGAATTAAGAAAAACAAATATGTACCATGTAGAAAAGCAGCATGCTCAGTGTGTATCCTTTAGGCCATCCTGGGCTACCTCACAATTCTCCTCTTCCTCTTGCAGGCGGGCCATTGCCGGGTCCTGAATGGCTTGCAGACTGTCCCTCGTCCTCTTCTCCAGCACCAAAGCATCCCTGCAAGCCTCTTCCAGGATCTGGACTCTCATCTGTGCCCTCTTCTCCACTGCCTCAGCCCTGGCCCTGGCTACCTGTGCCTCCCTAGCACGCTCCCTCTCCACAACCAGCATCATGGACATTTCCACCTGTACACACACCATGTCCCTTGAGCGGTGGTGCACCTCCTGCCTGATCACTGTTGTCCTGTGTGTAGGGTGTCTCCTCGATGGAGAATGGCCCATGGAAAAGGGTGCAACAATGCTGCCATATTGCATATGCCTGTCCCAGAGTGCCCAGTGCATGCACCAGTGCCATCTTTACATTGGTCGGTGGCGGTGTCCGGTGTTTGCACTGTCCTGCTGTGTCAGTTGCCCCACTGATGCCTGGTCCTGTGTAGGAGCCTGGTCTGGCCCAGCAACCCCCTCCACTGTACTCTATTGGACCTCCACCTCAGGCAGGGACATTGCAAGCACCTGACAGGGCGCAGTGCGCACAACAGGAGTGGAGTGGGCTGTGATTGGAACCTGCAAGCAAGGCCCACTGCAGGATGCCTGGGGCACAGAGGTGGCAGTGGAAGAGTGGGTAGCTGAATGTGCCAGTGCACACATCCTGCCCAAGAGCAGTGCATGTGCCAGCTGTGTGAAGGAGTTGCTCATTGATCTGTGATGATGTCAGACTGACTCACGAATTGCCTTCACATCATCATGGATCGCAGCCACCCGCCTTGCAATACCAGCCATCAGGGCATGCGAAAGCTTGGGGGTGATCATCATGGACCCAAAGGGGTCCCAGCCTGGGCGGAGGCATCCACATGGATCAGGGACCAGAGGTTGGTCTGTGCCCTCCAAGGTGCACCGCACCTCCTCCTGTCTCTGTTCCAGGGTTGCAGCCTGAATCCCCTCCTGGATGTCTCCACACAACCCTGTGCTCTGGCCTTCATCTTCATACTCCACCACCTCCATCTCCCTTGATCACTCCAGAGAACCTTCCTCCATAGATGGCCCCTCCGTCCATGCACCTTGGACTACAGCCACAGAGGAGTACCATTCCACACCAACCTCCTGGGATGTACCACCTGCAGATGTGCTGGATGGACCATGCACACCCCCAGTCGAGTCACCCTCAGATGAGGTAGAGACAAGTTGTCTCAGGGGGAGTGGCTAACCGCCATGTAAGCAAGACGCCTTTCAGTGTGCTCCATACGATGTGACCAGAATCCTGCTGAATCCCTACTGTTCCCATGCGATTAAGCAGCCAAGAGCCTCCACCATTGCTGCTGATCACGTTTGACAGAGCCTACCAAAGATTCAGGCTGCTGTGACCCTTCCCTGCGGCGGAGCATCGAGGAGAGCGAAGACGGGCCGTGGTGCGAAAATGCGTTGAGTCGGTGCGGTGTCGTGGGCCGTGCCCAGACCCCACGACCTACGACTGCAGAAGCCCGCTGACTACGCGAGCATTTGGGTGACTCGTAGGGTGAATCAGAGTGCAGACTGAGCGTACCGTGCTGGAGCCCAGCGGACCGCCCAGCGGCCGCCGGAGCGGTGCCTGAAGACTCCGGAGAACTGAGCAGTTTCTCCCCCGAACCCCTGCACGGAGACTGCCCCCGGGGAGGCTGGCCTGGGAGCGCTGACGAGCCCTGTAAGCACAGCCGCACTGCCTGCAGAGACGCGCGACTGCGGCGGGAGGCGTCCCACCAACTAAGAAAGTGAAGCGGCGCTAGAAGGACTGGCAAGACCACACGAGAGCGCCAGGACACAGGGCTGCCCTGAAATTCGGAAGCAGCAGCAGGTGAGGAGTAGGTGGGTGAGGGGACAGAGCGAGGCAAGACACATCCCCCCTGGCCACGTTAGCATAAAGCAGAGCCAGGCCCGGACCGTGGCCCGGAACCACACAGCACGGAGACTGGCTGCTCGCGGCACCCCACTACTGCTAGCACAGCAACTTGGCTGCAGTTGCTCTCGTGAGTGACCCCACCAGACCAGCTGAGGGGCAGGACACCCTGTAGTAGCGCGCATAGCCCGCACTGCCCGGAGGGCAACACGATAAGCCAGATGCCCTCATTACAGAGGTGGGAGACGCTAACTGAGAGTGTGGCCACGGAGCTGCCCCGGCCAGCCATCCCCTCCCCCGGGGCCCTGGTCCGCATGGTTATGCCTGCGAAAGGCGCAAAAGGCAAGCAGAGGCAGACCACAATGGACACCTACACGGCGGGAGGAGCGGCCGGACCAGATGCCTGCCCCACTGGCTCCACGACAACTCAGGCAGAACCCCCCGAAACGCCATCAGAACCAGCAAACTCACAGCTGATGGAAGCCATCAAAACTCTTCAAAAAACCATGGAGAGTAAAATAGATGCTGTAGCAATTGATTTGAACCTGCTAAGACAAGATGTCCGCTCCATAGCGGGCAGAACCGAGGCCCTTGGGACCAAGGTCAGAGTGAACACCAAGACCAAAACCCAGCTCCTGAAAGACGTTGATGCACTAGCACAAAAGGTGAAAAACCTAGAGGACAGAGCTGATGAGGCCGAGGGGAGCCCACGACGGAACAACAACAGAATTATTGGCCTGCCGGAGGGCATCGAAGGAAACGACCCCACGAACTATATTGAAAACCTCCTACTGCAGGAGATCGGGGCTGGGAAATTAACACAAGGTTTTACCATCGAAAGAGCGCACCGCTCGCTCACCAAAACACTGCCTCCTGGGACACCTCCTAGGCCTGTGATCATGAAGGTGCTCAACTACAGGGATAGAGAGACTATCTTGGCCTTCTCGAGGTTGGGTGGCTGCATAGAGAGAGACGCAGCGAAGATAGCCATATACCCTGACTATACTTTCCAAGTCCAAATGAGGAGAGCCCAATTAATTAACACGAAAGCAAGACTGAAGAAAGCGGGCTTGCACTATATGCTTCTATATCCTGCTAGACTGAAAGTACTGCATGACAACAAGGCGCATCGGTTTGATACCCCTGCTGAAGTCACAGAGTGGATGGATGGGAAGCAGCTCCCAGACCTCGATACGAGAGCCTGAAAACCACGGCGATCTGCAACCGGAACGTCTACTCAAAATTAAAACAAACATGCACACCCGGGAAGAGCAAAGAGTAAAAATTAATGCACATCTGGGAACAGCAAGTTAGATCCTACAAGAGCTACACTGAACTATGACCGCAACCTACACCTCAACGGCCGACGCGTCGCCTTCTGGCCACAGAAGGAATTAGGGTATATTAAACCCGCCCGTAGGGCACCAAGAGACCACCAAGAGGTCAAATGGAGTGGAAACAGGGTTGTCAGAAGGGGGAAACCCCGCTGGACTTGTTATGTTAAGGGGAAGTTTAATGTTTGAGGGGGGAGGGAACCAGGGAATGCGCACCCATGGTTGGGAATGTTGCTTAATTATACCAAGACCACCCAGAGCACCGTAAGTTGCCAGAAACACGAGAGAACGCACCAATAGTGCCACCCACACATATTGGACCAAGCTAGACTCATGGCTGACAAAATTAGAATCTTGACATGGAATGTCAGGGCAATGAATAGCTACGTCAAGCAGCGCCGAATCCATGCATTCATTAAACGCAGTAAAGTTGGAATCGCCCTTCTGCAGGAATCTCACCTGAACGCACAAAAGTTAACTGCACTATCCAAAATTTGGAGAGGGACATTGATAGGATCCACATATTCCACTTACGCAAGAGGAGTCCTGACCTGGGTAGCCCTTTCCATCCCCATAAGACTGTTGCACATGAAAACAGACGACGAAGGCAGAATGGCCCTGGTGCACGGCAACGTTGAGGGCAAGGAAATCTGTCTGGTCAGCACCTATGCACCCAACAACGACGCCACAGTCTTCTTCCGCTCCCTATATAAGCGTCTGAGCCCATTCAGGGACTGCACCTTGATATGGGGTGGTGAACACAACTGCACCCTGAATCCTCTCATAGACAGATCAGATAACAAGCACGCCCGCCTGGACCTGCCCGCCAAAATACTGAACACACTAACACAACAATTTGCGCTCAGAGACCTGTGGAGAGAACGCCACCCAGAGAAACGAGAGTACTCTTACTACTCGGCCCCACATGCTGTCCATACTGGAATTGATTACATCCACGTAAGCAAGGAACAACTGGCTATGTTTGGCGATACACAATACCTGGCCAGAGTGCTGGCAGACCACTCCCCATTGATGACCACGTGGTCAGTGTTTGCACCTAGAGCCCCAGTGCCGACCTGGAGGCTCAGGTCCGCGAGCCCTGCTAGACGAGGCCTTCTCCGAACAGATTAGAAAATGCACCCTAGACTACTGGCAACTAAATATGAACAGCGTGCAGCATATTAGCACGGCATGGGAGGCGTATAAAGTGGTTGTGAAAGGCGAGATGATCGCAGCTATAGGAGGTGCCCAGAAGTCCATACTTACCTCACTAACACGCAACAAAGCCGAGCTAAAGGCACTGGAAGCTAAAGCCCCTGTAGATCCCACCCGCATTCAGAGAATAATAGAGCTTAAACAAGCCTGTCTGGGGCACTGGGAAAAACTACGGAAACTTAGCTACACAAAGCATATCGAACGAAGTCATGCCACCGGAGATAAGCCAGGTAAACTCCTCGCTTGGCTTTACAAGAGGGAAGCCCGCAGGAAGCCCATTTGCCAGGTCCACAACCCGGACGGCACATTGGTTCACACGCAGGCCAAAATAAATTCAGCTTTCACCGGGTTCTACCAAGCTCTGTAAACCGATCCCCCGGCACCCACAGACACCGAAATAGAGGATGTGTTAGACATCATAAGGCTGCCCAAATTAGATGAGCAATTAGCTGAGGCCTTAGATGAGCCCATCACCCCTGAGGAGGTCATGGCCATCATTAGATCCCTTCCATCTGGCAAGGCCCCCGGAACAGACGGGCTCCCAGGGGAGTTCTACAAAACGTTTGAGGAAACGCTGGCCCCACTCCTGGCCCAGGTGTTCAACGAAGCATATGAAACAGGCTCTCTCCCAGACACCATGACGGAAGCCGTGATTATCCCCTTGCTGAAACCAGGCAAGGACAGCAGAGAGTGTGGCTCGTACAGGCCCCTATCCATGCTCAACGCTGATAACAAGATCCTGACAGCGCTATTAGTGAGGAGACTGCGTAGAGCGATCCCACTGTTAATCCACCAAGACCAGACTGGGTAAGTACCCGGGCGAACCATCACAGAAAATATACACAAACTACACCATGTCATATACAGCACCAATGGCAAGCCTGGAAAATGCGCAGTGGCGTCCCTTGACGCCACTAAAGCATTTGATTCAGTCTGATGGAAGTGGCTACATGCCACCATGGCCAAGATGGGAATTGGACCGGCATTCTTAAAGTGGACCAAACTAATGTACACCGATCCCACGGCCAGTGTGCGCACAAACAACACATACTCGGAAAAGTGGCACCTCTATCGGGGCACCCGACAGGGGTGTCCGCTTTCCCCAATGCTGTATATTATTGCAATAGAACCTGTAACAGCATACCCGAGGCAGGAATACGGGGATGGAGGCATTACGATAGACGGAGTGACCCACTTGGTCTCCATGTATGCGGATGACACACTCCTCTACGTGAACAATTCAGAACATATATTGCCATACATACTGGAGACATTGGGTGGGTTTAGCAGATACACGGGGATACTAATTAACCACAACAAATCTTGCCTTTTCCCCCTTGCATCGTTAAGCAAAACCAGTGCAGAGAGGCTCCCAGTCATGGCCTTCAGATGGGAGACCACCTCCTTTAAATATCTAGGGATAACCATCCACCGAGGCCCCAGGACCGAGCACTCCTTCAACACAGCGAGAGCCAAAGACAACCTGGAAAAGTCAATGAACTTCTGGGGCAGACTCCCGCTCTCAGTTGCAGGCAGGACGGGGCTCCTTAAGATGGTGGCGTTGCCCCGCCTCCTACACTTCTTCACCAACGTCCCATATAACATCCCCCAGCAGTTCTTCAAAGACTTGAACAAACTATGCAAGCGATTCTTGTGGCAAGATGGGCGACACACAGTGGCACTGGAGGTGCTGCAAAGACCCTACAACAGAGGAGGCCTAAATGTCCCCTACTTTGAATTACATTACCTAGCGGGCCAACTGAAGCATGTAATTCAATGGATGGCAGATGAAGCCACTACCGACACCCGCCTCCTAAAACCAGCCATTCCCCACATGCTACTCAGGGACCTATTCTGGACCCCAGACGGAGTGAAACAGCACACACCTTACCTAATGAAGCTTGGAATCCAGATCTGGAAAAGGGCCTGCAAAGTCATGAGGTAACTGACCCATATTCACCTCAAATACCGACTGCTGCAATCATGGCGAACAGACCAGGGGGCTTGAAGGAGATAAGAAGCACGTGGGAACCCTATGGGGTCGCCAACCTTAGCGACCTTGCGAACAACCAGGTCATACTGATGTTCTCAGAGCTACACGAGACCACGGGATTACCGGTGGGGCAGATCCTACTCCACGGAGCAGTGACAAGGAAGCTAGCAAACTGATGGCCTGACATAGAAGAGCCCGAAACCGTACAAAATACCATTGAAAACATGCTAAACGCTGCCGAGGGCGGACATGAAATCTCGAGACTATGAATCTCTGCTAAACAGCGCAACCAGGCAAGACCTCAAGTGCAAGGCGAAATGGGAGAGGGAGCTAGGCCTGCAATTCAAGGACAAAGAATGGGAATAAATAGCTCACTACCATAAGAAAGTGTCCAGAAACGCCCGGCTGCAATTTATACAGTTCTCTATCACCAACAGAGGGTACCTCACACCTGAAGTTATTACCAAATTCAAAGGAACAAGGATAATAGAGTGCCCCAAATGCAACGAACCCTGCGTGGGGATGACCCATATGTTCTGGGAGTGCCAAGCCATACGATCCTTCTGGACGCAGATTGCAGCGAGAGTCGCTGTCGCCGATATCACTTTGGACGTACAGTCACCCGGATCATACATCCTGGGAAGATACAAAAAAAGGAAGAAAAAAAACAGACCCGTGTGCAGGCTCAAAGACTTGATGTACATTTTAGCAAAAAGACGCATCGCTATGGGGTGGAAATCTCCCAAAATCCCCAGCGCAGCATTGTGGTGGGATGACCTCCGCAAGTGGACAGCAGTGGAAACGGGTGCATGGGATAACGTGCAAAGAGAACAGAGACTTGATATCAGCGAGGACCTACAAAAATGGGTGGCGCTCACAGTGTCACTGTTTCATCCACCAGAATCAGCCTCTGCCTCCGATGATACCGGCAGCCCTTAGGGCCACCCTGAACATGACGAATTGCTAAGGAACAATTGTGGTCTTGGGAAAGTTGGGGGGAGCGGGGGGGATATGTAAGATGTTTAAATGGTGCAACAATTATGTTAAACTGTTGTATTGTTATAAAACCAATACAAATATTTAAATAAAAATAAAAAAAGAGACAAGTTGTCTCTTCGGGTTGTGCGCTTATGCCTGCCGGTCATATCCCTGCCATGTTGCACACCAATAATGTCTCCGCCCTCTCCATAAGCTGCCGCAACTGTGGGAACATAGGATAGAAAACATTGACATCAGTGATGCGTGGCAATGGATGTCTGTCATATTACAAATCAAGTTGGCAAGTCAGTCATCATGTCACATCCATGAACTGATACACACACTCAGCACACACGCAGGCATCCGGGCACCTGTGTCACATCCATCACATGTGCTTGCATGCATGCACTGCAAGTCCTACCGCACATGCACTAGCACATCAGGCATGTAACTCACATGCAAACAAACCATTCAGTGCACTTCAGCTTCATCCAAACTACTACACCCCACACACACCCTGCATGTGAACTACAACAAGCCATGGCTGCACCATCCAGCAGTCGACACGCAGTTGCTGCCATAGAATGTCATTCACAAATAATGTCGCCCCAAGTCAGGATATGCCAATCAGCTGCAACTCACAACATACACGAGACACAAATAGTATGTTGCACCGGCAAACATGCATGCCACACATACGCCGTAGAGCATAATCCCACTTAAAAACCAACCTGAGTCATCGGGACATCTCTTCCAGGCCATGTGCTGGGATTGGAGTTCTGGGTAGAACCTCTCAAGTACCCGCAGCTGTGTCTGGTGTAAGCGGTGGCAGCCTACACGATGCACCTCCACAGTGGGTACCATCCTGAGTGCTGCCAACACCTTGGTATGGCTGCGGGTCTTGAGGTCATCCAAACGTTTCCTCACCCGGTCCCTGGTGCGGACTGCCACCCCTTAGCGTTGATGGCAGTCGTGATCTCCTCCTAGACCCTCATCATTGCATCGCAGCCCAACTGCATCCCGGGGTTGTAGAGAGCATCATAGGCATCCAGGACATGATCCACCAAGATTCCGACTTCTATGTCTGTGAAGTTGGGTGTTCTCTGCTGCAATGTGGGCGTGCTGCCCTCACCAGATGTGGCAGATGGGGCAGACATGACACCCCTGTGGCAGGAATGAGCCACCCGGGTCCTGGATTAGTGACGTGTTGCAATGCTGGTCCTTTCAGAGGTTTAAGTCCCTGAAAGTACAATGGAGGTGTTTGCATGTACAACGCAGGATTGCAGCCAAGAGTGTTCAAGCTGGCACAGGCAGACAGTGCAGGTTGCAGGCAGGCACTCAGAGCCAAGCATGCAGCAGCACTGTAGTGGGGAATGGGGCAAAGCAGGGCCAGGAGAGCAAAGACAAGCAGCAGAGTGTGCAGGAGAAAAAGTGTTGTGCGCAGGGCTTTAAGTGGGATAAGAAATCGAGGGGGGGGGCCGGCATTTGGGGGCGTGGCTTGTGGGAGTGGCGTGGCCTAAAAAGTACGCAAATCGTAGGGTATACACACAAATATATATAAATGTTATATATTTGGGTGCGTACCTTACTATGGGTTGTGTACTATGCAAGCCATCTTTTCTAAACATAGAAATATGTAACATTTCTACGTTTATAAAAGATGGCTTGCAAAGTACACAACCCATAGTAAGGTGCGCACCTAAATATATAACATTTATATATATTTGTGTGCATACCCTACGGTTTGCCTAGTTTTCAGGCCATCTTTTTTAAACATTTCAGGTTCATAAAAGATGGCTTTGAAAGTGCACAATTCAAGCCATCTTTTATAAAGCTTTGACTACGGACAAAATTGTCCGTCGGCAAATCTTTATAAAAGATGGCTTGAAATGTGTACTTTCAAAACCATCTTTTATAAACCTCGAAATATGTCGAGGAATCCCCAGGTTCGCCGAAGGTTAAAGACGCCTCGGCGACCTGGGGAAACAAAGGGACACTAACTGCCTCTCACGCGAGGGGTCACCAGATGCAGTTACTATGACTGACGGAAGTGGCAGCGTCGCTGTGGCTGGCTGCCGCTTCTGTCAGCTTGCCTGACTTCATTGCAGGCGCATCTCCGGTCGCGGCTGCGGCTGCGACGGGATAATGCATCCCGCCAATGTTGCGGTAGGACGGGGGCCCCGGCAGGGCCCCGGCTCAGTCCCACTTTTTGGAGACTGCCGGGGCTCAGCCCCGGCAGGCCCCAGCCCACTTTAAGCACTGGTTGTGCGTCACGCAACCGCAGTTTCTCCCGGCACAGTAAAGGCCCTTGCGCGTGCTGGGTTTTAACGTACTTTACATACAGCGAGCGTACACATAGGTGTTACCCCTACGCATTCACGTCATGACCGATTCCATGGGTGTCACACGACACGCATCATCTCGCATACCCATTCATATGCGCATGTATCCTCTACCTTTTGGCAGACACAAACCTTGAGACGCGTATGCATCATCCATGCACTGGGTGCCCCTGTGTACGTACCCCCATACGTAATATTGCACCAGTTTACGTGAGCTTTGCGTACGCATTCTTCATGTTGCTCGGTGCCACAGCATGCTGTGTAACGTTCTTTTTTCCATGTCAGCAACCCCGCCAAATCGCGTGGAAACTCAGTACGTACCCCAGACGCACCCCAGCCAAATCGCATGGAAACTCAGCGTGTAACCCAGACGCACCCCAGCCAAGTTGCATGGGACCTGAGCACGTACCCCAGACGCACCCCAGCCAAATCGCATGGAAACTCAGTGCATACCCCAGACGCAGCCCAGCCAAGTTGCGTGGAATCTCAGTGCGTACCCCGGACGCACACCAACCAAATCAAGTGGAAACTCTGTGAGGTCCCCGGACGCACTGAGTTTTTACGCAATTAGACTGGGGGGGGCTGTATGCTGGACCAGGGATGGCACGGGGGCTTGTGCCTTTGTAGGCATTTCACTGGATTTGTACTGCATGTGGGGTCGTGTTGGGGGCATTACTGGTGCTGCTTCATGTTCCTTGTGCAACGGCTAGTGATGCCTTGGGAAATCCATGAATAAATGTGCTGCACAATTGTGTCTTTGCGCCACAGCTGGCGCACGGATGGCGCACGGTCCTTCGCTGCGTGCGGCGCTTGCACCTTTTCTGCACTGGATTCTATGAATCAGGCCCCTTATGTTTAAGGGATCACACATCCTTTGCCTCTAGTCTTCTTGGGATCCCTTTTCCTTGGTTCTCAGTCAAATGTTTAAAGAGCTCCCCCATCCTTCTTTTCTGGCCTGCACCATTCTTCTAGCTCCCACGAGGGGAGCCAGATGTTTGTCCTGAGTCTCAGCTGCAGACTGGGGCCTATGAGTGGACTCTGTAGTTGGGGCCATGAGTGGTGGACCTTCTGGCAAGGACAGGAGCCACAGGTTTATTGGAGGCTGGCCTAGAGTCTCGGCATGCTTCTCCTTATACCTTTCACTTTCTGCTTCTCACAGGGTCCAGGTTATTCAGCCACTGACTCCATGCTCTCTCTCCTCCTCGGAATCTCACTGCAAGCTTTGTGTCTGCAAGATTCATCCCTGCACCTTTCTCTCCCTCTGAGCTTTTCCTCTGTTGATGTAATGTCCCCCACCTCCAGTGTACCAATATTCCACTCCTCACTTCTTTCTATCCCTTCCTCCTCCACCACCTTGAGGTTGCGCCACATCCCCACATGACTTCCTTCTGCCACCTCCATATTCATTTGCTTGTTGTTCATCGCTCTTCCACCTTGCACACACTTCTCCAATCCTCCAACTATTTCAACAACGCATAATCCAATTCCTTGTCTCTTTCCTCTGTGACATGACCTGTCTTTTCTTACCCACCTCTCACAAGTGTCCTCCCAATCCATCTACTCCCCTTCCCACCTTCTTGTCCTCTTTGGGTGCCTTTCTCATCCCTTTGGGCATCTCTCATGTAACAGTCAGGGATCTACAGTTCTCTACTATCTCTCACACCTTCTTATCCCCTCAGGACACTGTACTCATTCCAATCCTTTAGCTATTTCTCCTCCCAGCTCTCTGGGTTCCCTTCTTCCCAGCTGTCCAGGCTGTTCTCTCCCCAACCCCTTTGGTCTTTCTTCGTCCAGCTTCCTGGGCTTCTTAGTTTCCCACCCTCACTGTCTGTCTTTCCCCAGCCTCCTGCAGCCTCTGGACTCTCTACCACTGGCTTATGGGTCTCTACTCCATCCTATTCCCTCCTGCTCTCCCCAGGCACCAGGGGGTTCCCTCCGCCTCCTTCTGTCCATATCCCTAACCACCACTAAATGAGATCTTTCTCATAACTCACAAAGCCTTCTTGCACATGCCCAATCTCTTATAGGGCCTTTGCACTGCATTCCATCCTCCCTGCACCATAAGGGCACTTGTGTGTGGTAACTGGGAAGTGGAGTGGCTGATGGCTGAGCCCCTGAGGATTGCTTTGTGCTCTAATAAGGACCTTGGAATTGTCTCACCTCTCTGGTTGGGGGATTCTTTCTCTGCCTCCGACAGCCTGGCCTTGCCCACCAGCCTCTCTGAGAACTCAGATGTGTATGTTCAGCCAGCTGGTATAGGGATTGGCTAATGAGCACCACTCTTGGGCGTAGTTTTAATTTCTGATGTGGCCATTGAGCAGACCTCTTTCTGGTGGTCATACCCTGCCCCTGCCCTCGGGAAGCACTCTAGCTGTTCTCAACTACATGCAAGTGGAGGCCCTATGTAATGACTGGGTTACTACCACTGTAGGTTTCTATGGGATTCCTGCACCCTGAGAGGGGTGACAAACATATGCGTGCTGCTAGTTGAGGAAGACCAGTGTTCTACACTTCCATTAAAGGGGCAAGAACATCTATGGTGTTAATGTATTACACCCCAGAATCCCTCATTATTGCATGGTAGGGGTGGACAGGGGGTCCTCCCCATGTGTCACCTGCCGACTGTCACCTGGCTTGTGCCAGCTACCGGCCCCCTTGGAATCGCACATCTACCACAAAGGTGAAGCAAGAGACTGTCACACTAGCCCACTGCTTAATATGCAGTATTTTTTGCCCACACGTGCTTATCAAAAGTACAAAATATAATATCCACACTCGTATTGATGGCATGCACAAAGCATTTCGCACTGAGAGGTATGTTTCGACCTACCTATGATCATAAAAAGGAGAGACACTCCAGTGTAATCAATGATATGGCTTCCTGACTATATAAAGGCCAAGAGTTGAGTTAGAAAGAAAAAATGAAATGACTGCAGTTAAATACAGCATACAACCGACTTGTTTGCCACTGCTAAATACCTCAGTGATGCCCTACGGTTGTGTCCAACTCTAAATAACCATTCTCTGAACTTGAAATATAAATAAATATAATGTGTGGGAAAATGTTGAACTATTTTTGGAAGTATCGTAGAGTTCCTTCTAAAGGGTAAAGGTAAATGTTGGCCAACTTGTAGCACATCATCACTGGGCTTCTTGACAGCAAAATTGAATGGGAGGTTGGCAGGTAGGGTCCAGGTTGATTTCAGAGAGTTTATCTCACTTCTGTCGAAGAATAATTCCACGTGAACAGAGGTCTCATAGTATTACTTTCCTTAAACGAGATTAACTGTGGGTTGCTCCCGCAGTGAGTATCCTCGGGTTCATCAGGCACTCTGTGTCTTCCCACAGCCACGTTGACTCTAGGGGGTGGTAGCGGGGTAACATGTCCAGTAATGCCTACTTTTGCAAACGTTCTCATGGACGTTGCTCATACCTCAACAAGTTCAATGAATGTCTCAATTCCCAATCCTCAATAATTTAGGGAAGGTATTTTCCTCCTCCTCTAGAAGAGGTACACTTTTGGTACAGACTTGTCCCCATTGCCTGCTTCTGCCACTCCCAGGGATCTGTAAACTTCCACTGCAGCCACACCTCGTCCCCATATTGTTTTCCATTGAACTTAATCACCCGTTTTCCTTTGACCCATGACCAAGAAGTCTTTGTCTAATTTTCTCACCTGATCAAGTCAGCAAAGCCTTCTCCGTCTCTTACCTGACCCAATTTCCTTGGATTTCCCTTTGCATACCTCCATGTCCCTTTTTAAACACAAGTGTCTAAATGCTACCATTAGTTTCTTGGGGCTACTCTCTGCACAGATCAGGGAAACAGTATGAAAATAAAGCATCAAGGCTACTAGACTGCAACTACCTGGATGCCAAAATAAGCCCATGAGCAATTCTTTTCCACGTAAACTGGTAAACCAGATCCCCTTTGTGCCATTATTTAAGCTTGCAGTGACATCTCTCTGGAGATCCCCCGGGCAGCTTACTAGGATCTGTCTAGCAGCCATGGCACAGTATATACATATATATCCATAAGTCGATAAACAGCAGAAAAACTAAGGGTGCATCCAAGACTGGAGCACTTATGCACGGGTCCAGTGCTCATGTCTGGATGTAATTCACCCTGAAAGAGCTGGATAAGAACTAGTTACTAACCTGTAAATATACTTCTCTGGCCTTGGGATCGGACATAGTTTCGCACACTTGGACTATTTTCCAGGTTTCAAGAGCTGTATCCACTGTGACCTTAAATACAATAGCAGTATTTGGAGACTTTTAGTACATAACCTATCCACCTCATTTAGGATATTTTCACCCCTCACCAATGAGGGTCAAGCGGAAATTCTAGGCTTCATCTCCACCAATTATTGATTTGCAAAAATTGTTGTGTAGCTTGGGCAATTCTATACCATTTCCTTAACTGTCTCATGGTGTATAACGTAGGCTGCATGTGAATCTATGAAAGATATCAATGCTGGCCAACCACAGTTTCAGAGACGTAACCATTTCTTCTTCACCACTGGCCTTTCAAACACTGTTAATAGATAATAAATCTGTTTAAAGAAATCAGAAAAAAGACTTTCCACAGATTTCACTCCATCGAACAATATGATGATGCACAGCATGAATCACTGTGTCTTCTGTCCTTGAGTTGTCATGTGGGCTTCAATAGCTGGTGAATGTATCGGGTGTTGTGTTGTGACAAGACAAGACACCAAAAGCTGGAGTCAGACACAGAGGTGGCATGATGCAAAGTGAGATTTATTTATAAGAAAAGAAAACCTAACTATCCCCAACTCTAGCGAGATTCCCCTACCTAATAAACAATAGTCTTGAGTCCGTCTAGTCAGGCTGTCGTTCAACTAATAAGTCTGTCCTCCATCCCAACTCATAATTTAGCCCTCCCACTTCTAACAGAAAATCACCACATAATATTCAGAAGGATGGCCCCCTCCTCTTGATAAACAAAAAGTGTTAGCCTTCCAACACTAAACACTTAGAATTCAAATTGGGTGGCCAAGAGAATAACCAACTTCTCCTGACTCAGTTTAAACAAGACTTTCCAAAGTTTTAGTTTGACTATTACTCCAGAGTCCGATTTGCGAAGAAGGAGAATGCCTCCCTTCTCCTGGTATAAATAGTTCCTTGGTATGATCAGCCAAAACTTTTCATCAGGCGTTGTAACTCCTGCGCACAGTTCTTCCAATGGGTGTTGCACTTTCCTCCTTTACACCCTGGGTAAGGGTCCAAAATTCTTCTCTTTGGTTCTCAGAGGATTTACAAATGATTCCCAACTTTCAACAGTACCTCTCTTGATGAGATAGGTAAGAGGGAGTTCACTGTTGACCGACACTGCACAGTTCTTTTCTTCAGTGGTTTCTTCACTGCTACCGCGATGAGGGAGACCATCCCTGATGTCAAGATTAGAGTTCTTTCCACTGGTGGTTTTATCTCCACCACTGGGCCAAGAGAGATCACTTTGATTGTCCAAATTACAGTCTCTTTCACCAGTAGGGTTGTCTTCATCACTGGGCTGAAGGAGATTACTGCTGATGCACAGATTCTAGTTTCTTTACTAGCTACCTTATCTCTGCCACAGAGCCCAGACAGATTACTCCAGAAGCATAGATTGAAGTTTCTTTCAACAGTAGCCTTGTCTCTTAAACTGTGCCGAGGGACATGACCCCCAATGCACAGAGTTCAGTTTATTTCACTAGTAGCCTTGTCTCTGCCACTGGGCTGAGGAAGATTGCTCCCAATGCACAGAGTAGTTTCTTCCACTAGCAGCCTTTCGCTCTGTTTTAGCCGATTTGACCTAAAAGAATTGACCTAATGCAGCACCCCGATGGCGAGGGTGAAGACAGGGTCCACGGTCTCAGATTCTTGGCAACTGAGCAGGGGGACCAGACAGGGATGTCCCTGGTCACCTATGCTATATATACTGGCATTGGAGCCGCTGGCAATATGCCTGCGCCAACAATATGGGGAGGTGGGCATAAACACGGCCAGTGGAGAGCATCTGATATCATTATATGCGGATGATATGCTCCTTTATTTGCGCTACCCAGAAGAAAACCTACAGTACGTCCTAGAGGTGATAGAACGGTACGCCATCCTCTCTGGTATATCGGTGAACCCTGGAAAGTCCAGCCTGTTCCCTTTGGGTAGATATAGGAATGTCCCGGTGCAGAGGCTGCCTGTTTTGCCAATACCATGGCAGCCCGTAACGTTTAGGTATTTGGGAATAAACGTTTATCACAAGATCAAGACAGAACACAAGCACAACACGGAAAAAGCGATAGAGGGGATTAAGAACAGTATGGTATTCTGGTCCAGATTGCCCCTGACCATGATGGGGAGGGCGGCCTTGCTCAAGATGGTGGTCCTGCCTAGACTCTTGCACTTCTTTATAAACGTCCCGTTTCTGATACCCAGGAGCCTATTCATGAAAACTTCACAGCGTATGTAGGGGTTTTGTGTGGGGCAGCTCTAGGAATAGGGTGGCTCTGTGGAAGCTCCAGAACCCGTGTGACAGGGGGGGGATAGGCCTGCCCAACTTCGAACTCTATTACCTGGCGGGGCAGCTGCAGTACGTGGCCAGGTGGCTCTCGACTGAAGATTCGGCGGAAGCCAGGCTCCTGCGCGAAGATACAGCCCCATACTTTCTGATGGAAGTGGTGTGGTTGGGCAGAGATAAACTGGTGGGCAAGGGGCGGCTACTGAGGTTGGGCTGGGAGATCTGGCACAGGACATGAAAGATTGGGGGGGATTCGGAACCATACTCCCACCAGGCCCCTTTGGCGGCTCTGTGTGGGAGCGACTCTCAACTACTTGAATCGGTCCGCAGATACTGGGAACAGGTAGGCCTAGCCACCCTCGGGACATATGGCAGGAAGGGGAGGCGGTGGACTTTCAGCGGCTGCAGGAAGAGACGGGAGTACATGGTGGCCAATATATAACCTACACTAGGCTGGTGAAAAAGACTAGAGAAAGATGGCCGGAGACAGTGCTCGCGGAGGATCCAGATGCCTCCCTGGAAACCTTGTATGATGTATCGGAGGGCGGGCACGAAATATCGAGGATATATGAGCTCCTGCGAGCAAAGGCAGGGAAGGAGTTGCTCCAATTTAGACAAGATTGGGAGGAGGAGGTGGGAGGACCCATGACAGATGGGCAGTGGGAATGGGCCCAGAGGTACCATAAAAAGGTATCCTGTAACGCGAGATTCCAACAGCTTCAATTGTATGTTACCCACAGGGCTTACTTAACCCCTGGGAAGATTGCAAAGTTTGGGGGATCAGCTATGCAGCAATGCCCCAGGTGTGGGGAGGTGAACGCGGGACTGTTACACATGTTTTGGGCTTGCCCGGAGGTGCATAGATTTTGGAACGAGGTCAAGACGAGACTGGCTGGCGGGGGGGTGGTGCTGGATGTGGAATCGGCCTGGTCATGCATGCTTGGACTATTCCCTAGACCCCGGCATTTGAAACACATAAGCAAGATGAAGGACCTGGCCTATGTCTTGGCCAAACGTAGGATCGCCATGGGCTGGAAGGCGGCCCACAGACCTAGGGTGGAGTTATGGTGGACAGACCTCTTGAGGTGGGCGGAAGCTGAATCCGTAGTCTGGTTTGAAGCGGTCACCAGGGGGGGCGAAGAAGAAGCAGGGCCCTTGTTGGCCTGGCGGCAATTGGTGGCCTCGTTAGCAAACCCTCACCAGGGTGACAACGAAACAGAAGACCCGATTGATGGCTGTCTAGGTAGTGTGCCACCCAATGATGTTCCCGCAAACAATATGTGAGAACCTGCTCTAGTTTAAAGGGGGAGGGGGGAGTTGGGGAGTTTGAAAATGTGTTGGAATATGATGCTCTCTATGTTTTGAAACAGTTGTAGTGTGTTTGTTTGACCTTAAAAATAAAATAAAAATATATTTTAAAAAAAAAGAATTGACCTAATGACCAATTTGGTCAAATTTTGCATGGGTGATTTGACCTTCGGGGCAATTTGCTTGCATATATTGCAAAATACCAACCCTGGAGAGCGTGGGTTGCAGGGGTGTCCCCCGCTCCCCATGTTTGATATTTTGCAATTTTGGGGGTGCAGGGGTTTCCCCCTCTTCCTTAAAATTGGGCGCGGGACAAAAAAAACAAAAGAAAACTGCATGTGCGTTTAAATTGGGTCCCAAGCAAATTAATTTGCAGTCACTTTGCCGCGGTCATGAAGAATTCAGTCAAACATACCAAAACCTTTGGCTCTGCTACCCCTATATTCTTACTGGGTCTCCCATGCTTTCCTTTAACTTTCACTGGGCTGTGGCAATTCACAGGTTCTTCGTGGTCCTGGGGGTCTGTGTTGGGGGCTGCTCTTGTTTCTCTATTCTGTTCCTGCTGTTCCACGATGGCTCAGCTGTCCTCATCTTACAATATAACATGTTTGCACTAAAAAGAGTTTTATAAGACTGAGGTGGCTACCCACCTCAGTCTTATAACACTCTTCGTGTTGGGGTTTCAGATGGAAGGGAATGAGGGAATGGAACCATACAATGGAAGTATCCATCCCCAAGAAGGGAATCCTCCCCTGGAATGTCCTTTGGTATGTTACAACCACCAGGGCGATTATTGTTTAGCTGCCTCATCATCCTAGCCTTACAAGGAAGATCTTCCTCCTGCGGAGAAGTGACATCATCCAATGATTTGTCCCACTGTGTGTGGAGCCACAACCATAATGGACCTTTTAAGCAGGATGTCTCGGTGTACAACTCTCAACTTCTGTCTGCCAGAGGGCCCAAAGAGTAATCTTTCAAAATCAATGAAAATTATAAAGCTTGTGAACTTTGGCAAATAGCCAAAGACTGTGTGCTGTCACATCTAGTGTTGAAATTCAGGAGAAGCTTCATGTTGCACCTTTACCCTAAAATGTGAAAGCTTCATTTGAGGGCAGCTAATTTTAATCAACATGGTTCATTTTCTGGTTGTCACTCGGGATGAAAATATGATAAGGTATTTTAATTTTGTCATTCTGACGTTTTGACTACAGATTATTTTCTTGTAGAGTAGCTCATGCGTACTGTCATTAATAAAATCCCAACAGTCAACGCAATCATGCCTTGGCTTAAGGCTGTATTCTTCACACTCTCTCCCTTATTGGCAGGAGAACAACCTCGCTAGCTTCCAAAACAATTTTTCTGTGCATGCCCTATATTTGGAAGATAAAAGCAACAACACCCTGAGCTATTTTGCAAACAGTAGGGAAATGCGTTCTCATAATATTATAGACGCTTCCGCTAAGCTCTAGCTAAACAGTCTACTGTCAATGCATCGTAATAAGATCTTGAAGATGCTTGCATAATGCAATGTTATGTAGTGATTGCATAATAATTTAGCATATAGAACCTAGAAGCCTTAATATCCTCAGCATTACATGTGTACCTTGTGCCCTGGAAATGTTGATATTCCGGTTCTATTTGGTGTCTAGAAACCAGACACTAAAACACTACTTTGTGTGTGTATGCAACTCAGTTTGTGTGAATGTATAACTATGGCACAGGTTATATAGTTCTTAGGGATTTCTACAATTATTTCCTATGAGCTATATTTCTACAGTCATGTTATGCCATTGGGATGTATGCAGCACACCATTTCCTTATGGAATCCATGTACAGCTGAGGTGTCGGATTGGCAGGCAAATGCACTGTTGACATGTTAAGTGAGGGCTCTTTTCTTTGAAAAAAACAGAAAAGTGGAAGGAAGCAGGGTGAGGGCACAAGCAGCCAACAGCTTGCTAGGAGCTTGGGCTTATGAGGTTAAGTCTGCAACCAGAGCAACCTGATTGGCTGCACAGATCCCCACAAGTGTTAATAAAGTATTGAAAATAGGTATACTAGTTAAATCACATGACACATAAAAGCAAAGCATACATAAGTAACAAAATGGCAATTAAATTCATATATATATATATATATATTTTGGCTAAAAATCAAAATTGGATCTAATGCACAGAAGTTCTTTAAAAGCTGGGTGTCAAGTGGTTGGCAGTGATCGAGACATCATAACCTGTTAAAAAGTTCAATTGGGACAAAATCGCAAACGTGTATGTTCTAATCTACTTAAAAAAGGTTGTCAGGATGGTCACTCTGCAGGATGTGGGTAGAGCCTTTGGGCAACTGACCCAAAGAAAGTATATCTCAGGTTAGAAAAGAGAGTTACAACAAAAAGTTCCCAAAGTCCAGGGCCACGTATCTCCCGGCAGATTAAGACAATAACCAGTAAACATTAACGGCACGATTCATTGAATAAAATTACGTGGAAAAAGCAGTGCCTGCGTGAAAAACACACGCAAGCGCCTGGTTGGTGATTCATGGAGCCCATCGCGCATGGCACCAGGAACGCCTTGCGTGAGACGTCTAGTGAAGGCGCACACCGTCTAGCGCAGTCCCCTAAAAAGTGGGCGGGACACGTGGAATGGGGAACAACAAGCGTAAATGTGGGTATTATGTGGGAAATACCACAGTAAAATACTTGCAACGCCCACACACGCGCCAACAACACATATTCATGGAACTGAACAGGCCTCCCTGGTGCACAAAAAAAATAAGCACTAATCCGGAAACCCATCCACCACGCGAAAGCTGGCGTAAGCGTCACCGCGCACAAAAACCAATGCATAAAAAGTGTGCGCAAAAGTCAACATGCGTATACTGCTACGATGAATGTACCATTTTTCGCAGCCGTGATTGTGGGACACCGCAGGAGGAAGAGTATAACCAGGGCTTGTATTTTTTTTACCCCGGACAAGCCTTTTTGGGATGACTGATGACGAGGTCTATGGCAAGTATAGGTTTCCACCTAATATCATCCTAGACCTGGTCACGGAGTGGGAAGATGACCCAACATCACCCACCATGTGCTCCCGAGCACTCAGCCCCTTGGAAAATGTCACAGAGCACATCTATTGCAATCAAAAACACTGGCAAGCACTGGCATTCCATCAATGTGCAGGTTGCAAGTGATGCCAAGGGAATCATAACCTCTGTATATGCCAACTATCCAGGGTCCACCCATGATAGTTTCATATTCAGAATGTCACCCCTACACCGGGCCCTGGAAGCTGGGAGGCATGGCAACACATGGCTCATTGGTGAGCACAAATGGCCCTGCAAATGCATGCCTGACAAAACCACAATACTGACAACACATCTCACCTCCACAGGGGACAGTGCCTAACCTCTGAGCACCTAACTGATGACGCCCATACAGAACCCCACCACACCACCCCAGGTAAGATACAACGCAGCTCACATTGCAACTAGGGCCATAGTGGAGAACACATTCTGAGTGCTCAAGTGACGCTTCCGCTCCCTTGACCACTCTGGTGGTGAGCTACCATATGCACCACCAGTAGTGTGCAGTATCATTGTGGCTGCATGTGTCCTGCACAACGTTGCAACATGGTGTGGCATACCAGTGGACATGGTGGTGCCCCCACATCCCCAACCACATGTGCGGCAGCTGCGCATGGGTGGGGAAAAGGCACGTGATGAGGCTGCCCTGTACCAAGCTTGTAGCACGATGTTTCAACTAATATCCAACCCCTGTGGAGTGCACACAGCCGGTGCACATGCCAGGTCACAATCGATGATGACAGATGGACAATTATCTGTCCCAACCTTACCACCCTGAGAATGTGGCTTTGGAAGTGCTACATTGTGTGCATCCCTTAGTATTAAAAGCAACACAATCTGGTGTGTACAAAAGGAACTCGTGGAAGATGGAGTCTTCCACCACCAACATGCTGAAGTATACATCTAAATGCTAGTATGTCACCTAAACCCTCACACACATCATGACACCTGTCTCAGACACCATTCCATGGCATGCAATTCCCAAACAGATAAACAAATGGCCAGCACATAACACCAGTGTCACAAAGTGCTCAACAATCAATGGACCAAGTCCAGAAAAAACTCACTCTCACTCATAAATCTAACAATGAACATCAATTGCCCAGTACAAGATACCAGACACACAGCACCCAAGAGTGAATCTGTCTTACAGTGACCATAAATAATAGTACTTGTGTCTCAAAGTGTTGTGACTTGCACATGTCACATTTGGACATTCGTGTGGCACTGCTAACCAAAGGGTGCATGACATTGCATACAGCTGGAAGGCCAACACTAATGGAGACAGTCAAGTAAATACATGAAGATGGAAAATCAACAAAGTATGGGTCTCAATGTACAAACCAAAAAAGGACAAACAATCATGAATCCCACTATGGGTGTAAACACATGTCGGACTTGAGACTGCCCACAGACCTTATGCAAGGTCATTGTCAATGTGTAAGTCACTTTCACATGATACACTCCTTTCAAGCCCATGGAAAGGGGAAGCAGGAGTGGCATATGTGCCTGGACCTTAAGGCACAAATAACCAGAGTACCAACACGAGACAAGCCTGCACGAGTCCAGCTGGAATATACAGTGGATGTCCTCGGATGCCACACAAAGCAGCACACTGTCACATAAATGCACAATAAGCACAAAAAGAAGGCAAACAAGGTAAAATTACCATGGTGGACTTGGGGGGGGGGACACCCAGAAGGGAGGAGGTGCAGGGAGCACATCAACACCCACATGTGTGGATGAGAGAAAAAAAGCCTCCATGGGTCAATGGGCTACATGGTTATTAGTGATCAGGAGACATGTTGCTGCTGCTGCCACCGTCCTGTGTTGCATCAGAATGGGGTAGTGGCAAGGGAGGATCACCACGGATACTCTGGTCTGGTCCTCGTTGGCAGTGGCCATGCGGGACTGAGATGCTGCATGCTGCATCTGCAACATGATGGCTCAGAGATCTCCATGGAACACTTCACGGGATGCATGCAGTTCCTCTGTGATGGCACGAGTTGCATCTGCTGTTCAGCAATTGTAGTCCTGAGGGACCTATACTTAGGGTTTCCGATTTTCAGTTTATTACTGATTTTTACCGATATCTAGACCCCGTTAATATAAATCTATTACTCGGGGGACTCCGATAAACCCTGGTAATTCACACTTACTAAGTGCAGGGAGCGAGATTTGAAACCGTGTTGTTTTGTATTCAAGATAGAAGTGTTGCCGGTGAGCTATCCTGGCAGCTCTATGAAAAGTTGTATTTTATGAATGAAATTATTATGCACCATTGCTACCTTGTCGCCGGAGTTGAATTGACTACATTGCAAACTGCTTGTTTTTTTTCTTCCTGGTCTCTTGTCGTGGAATTTGTCAGTTTATCTGTCAATTAGTCTGTTATTGTTGCACGTATTTCTTCATAAGCACAACAATAAGGACACTTCAGTTCCCCCTGCAGCTAATAACAGCCCCTCCCATCACAATACTGGCAGGAACCTGCTAATGATGGGCCATTAGGCACTGAATGGTTTTGTGCCGGCATTGCAATGGTAGGGGAGGTGCAGTAGGGTGTGCGGAGTGGGCGTGCATTGTAGGCAGCCTACAGCCTAACCACAACCCGCTGTCAGAACTCTGTAGGATTCCTGGTTGGAGTTCTGCTCTGGCAGTTGAACCCGTCATGTAGACGACAAGTTCTTTCTGCCAATGTACCCCTCAGGGATGCAAACACTGAGGAGTTAATTGACCCAAAGATAGATGGACGCCACAGGATACCTCTGATCTGCAAAGGAAGGTCAAGATTAATACCAACGTATGCACATGAACAACTTACAGGATAAAATCAAGAAAAGGTACCTTTAGGTAGCAGGTAATGTTCCAGTATTAAGATCTATGTTCCTGAGATAAGTAACAGGCGTATCCTATGAAATGGATAACAGGATAATAATAGGGTTGAATTAACTGAGGAAATTAGCTGTATGACAAAACAAGACAAGCAAGACAACACCTTACCATATGTCCAAGAGTGGGTACTGCAGGGTGAAGTAGGCTTGGGATGAATGGAGAGGGAAGAACCTATCCTCTGTTACACTTTCCTTGTACCAATGAGGTGAAGAATGCTCCTCCTAACACCTGCCGGCACGAGGACGCCTAGCAGAGTTCCCAGGAAGCAATCCAAGTTCCAGCGAAGAAATGATCCTCCTAACACCCGCCGTCATGAGGACGCCTAGCAGAGTTCCCAGAAGTAGTCCAAGTTCCAGCGAAGAAATGATCCTCCTAGCACCCGCTAGCATGAGGACGCCTAATAGTTTCCTGAAAGCAGTCCAGGCACACACGGTGGAAAGAGTCACAAGGTAAGTTTGTGCGGGGACGGTTATAGATGTGTGCAAGATCTGCACGCTGAGCAAGTAGAATGGTCAAGAGTTTTAGGTCGATGTCCGTGCAGGCAGAGAGAGGTGCAGAATCAGCAGGCATAGCGGGTCAAAAAAAAGGGTTCCAAGGTTGTAAACAGGATATTGCGAACAGACAGACAAGGAGCAGGACAAGACAAATCCGTGGAGCGTAGCCGAGTAGGTAACAAGAAAGTAGTTCCAAATGAGGTAGCAATGGCCGCAGAAAACAAATTCAGAAGCAGAGATTGAAGGAAGGCCGGGGCATAAGTAGGAAAC